>NC_051848.1:3238923-3860284 GCF_002237135.1 Teleopsis dalmanni
AAAAAAAAAAAAAAAAAAAAAAAAAAAAAAAAAAAAAAAAAAAAAAAAAAAAAAAAAAAAAAAAAAAAAAAAAAAAAAAAAAACAACAAAAAAAAAAAAAAAAAAAAAATGAAAAAAAAGCAAAAAAGAAAAAAAAAGAAAAGAAAAGAAAAGAAAAGAAAAGAAAAGAAAAGAAAAGAAAAGAAAAGAAAAGAAAAGAAAAGAAAAGAAAAGAAAAGAGAAAAGAAGAGAAGAGAAGAGAAGAGAAGAGATGAAGAGAAGGAAAGAAATTGATGAATTTAAGTGAATATCCTAATATTTGTACTAACACAGTTTTAGTTTTTTGTTTAAAAATAGTTTTTTGTTTAAAAACAGTTCGGTATTTTACTCTTAGATAAATAAACGGTTCATTAAAATCAGATTGCACTTAACCACTGATAAAGTGTTTCTAGTTATTTACTCGTTATTTACTTTAGAGCCATCATATACTTAAAAAAAATGAGAAATTGGCTTTAAGAGTAGGACTTTCGAAAATAGCAATTTTTGATGATGTGATGTATAGGTATCAGGTACATGCGTAATACTTTGGAACAGTGTAGTTTGAATTTTATTTTGTGGATAAGGAAGTACTTAAGCAACAATTAACAAACATTTTTTCAGTCTTTCAGTACTCCATCAAACTGATTGCTTAGTGTTATTTTGCTTTATTAGATGTTTATAATCAAGTACCGAATAAATCAACTACTCAAACATTTAGTAATTAACTATTCTTCTAAAAACTTAAATAATTGCACAAGTTTTGATTTTTCTATTAATGAATTTTTTAATAAATATATTTCCAACAGTATAAGTGTCTAGAAGCAACATTATTGTACCAATTAATTTTGATGTCAAATAATACCGCATCAAAAGCATATATAATAATTGAATTTCTATATATAACAAATTATACTATAACTTCCTCGGCAACATTTCTTAAACTAAAATTAACCAACTATTATTTCAAATCAGTCAATTTTATGGATCACCATTGCCGAATAGTAAATTGACGGCACTAGAATTAAGAGTATGTCTTTCTCTAATATTCGCATTGCCTTGAATTCCATCAACAGTCCTTGCGCCATGAACAATACTGCTAACAGTTGAGGTGACATCACGACCAGTAGGATTGGCAGGATCAATGACATTGCTGAGGCGACTAATAGAACCAGAAGCAGAAGTAGAACTGAATATCTCACTAATTCTTGCACTTGATCTTCTTTGATTAGTATGAGTAGTGTTACTCTCAGGATCCCCACGATTAGCACTACTTGTGACATCATGATTACCAACATTTTCAGCACCTGCAGGCTGCTGTGCATTTTCAGTGGGTTCATCTTGCTGCTTCTGGAAATTGATTATTACTATAGGCATTTCTTTTTATATTTTGTGGTGGACTTGTTGTGAACTTACCAATTTTTCATATATGTACTTTAAAAAGTACATCATCAAAATTATAATGGTAACAACAGTAGCGAATGCAAAAAAAGTGAATGGTTCATTATTGAGGAAGGTACCATACCAGTCACTTGTCTGTTCCTCTACCTCGTCGTTCTTCAGTCCTAAAATAGTTTTAAAGGAATTCTTTAAATAAGAAACCATCTTCACAAAACAATATGAAGACTTGAATTTGTTAAAATCAAATGAAATTTATCCAACTAAAGCCGAAGATGAAAGTTGAAGTTAACTCTAGACACTTTTATTTATATATGACAAATAAAATTTTTTTATTAAAAAGGATAGAAATTTCAACATTCAACATCAATAATAATGGTAAATCGATTTCAGTTTTTTACAATATACAAAAATAATTTAATATTTTTGTTTCGAAAAATTTTTAAAGTTACTATGAAATTATTGGACATAATGCATTTATTTGTGAAAAACGCAGTTCCGTTTTTAAAACTCAAAAAACAAACATAAAATACACTGCTAAAAATTATTTTTCTTTGTTGGAAGGACTGTACTATATCAAACTTCCTTTACTCGCCCATATCTTAACCTATCTATTATAATTTTGATTCATTTCGTCAAGATATATTAAATCTGAATCAAATTTTTTTTTCTTCAAACAAATTAATAAACTGATGGATAATAGATTCTCTTGACGAATCTTCAAGATATATTAAATCCGAGTCAAATTTTTTTCTTCAAATTATTAAACTGATGGATGATAGATTCACTTAAAGTATCGTTAAGATATATTTAATCCAAATTAAATATTTCTCTTCAAATAAACTACTAAATGATTATAAATTGTAACATTAAGGATTTTGAACATTACTACCTGATGACTCTACTACTAATGAGTTGGTTGGCTTATTTCATCGGTTCCATTAGATAAATACTCTTAACTTCTATTAATTTTAAGTATTTAATTTAAAGTAAGTTTCGTATAAATAAATAATTAAACTTAGCAACTTTAATGCATAAAATAAATAATATTTAAAGTTTGAAATGTGTAACTATAGAACACATAACTTAATTATGAGACACACTCAAAAAACCAAAAATAAATAGAAAAAGGATATAGTACTAAAACAGAAAATTTTAAATGGCTTTTAAATTAGGATAAAGTTATGCCAACGCCAATGCCAAAGAAAAAAACTGGGACGTAACAACCAGGATCATAAAGATGCTATTCCATGCACTCACTACTTACTACTCTGCTACTATGTTATGTTTTGCGCTACTAGGCCGATGTGTGTACAACATTTGCACAGTCATACAATGTTCGTATATCTGTACATCTATGTAAGCGTATCTATACATATATCTTCAGTGTTGCCATATATTTACAACATGTGTAGTGCATTTGTACACGCATGCTTCCAGCCGTGCTTACAATATTTTTAACTTATTTTGTTGGTTGGAAACTGGCTTGGAGGCAACGTTACCAGCTCATTGAAATTTTAAATTCGCATATAATTAATTCAGGCTGTGTCATGCGTGACAATATTGGGTATCCTGCCATAGTACACTTGGTCGACGCCGACCAATTCCGATTCCAACCACGACTGTGACTCGGACTAAAACAGTAGTATTCACTGTGACTGTAACTGCGACTTTGTCTATAACTGCCTAACTGTGCACTTCACATTCCCGGCGATGGATATAAATTGCTTTAAAAATTGTGTGATTCTTTGTTGTTTTTGGTTAGTCATTGTATTAAACTTAATTTATATGTATATGTATAAACTAAATACTCGTATTTGTTCTTATCAAGCGGCTTAGCTGCTATCCTCCTATGTCAGAGTAACTGGACTTCGGTGTTAATGTTTGTATCGATGTCCACATAGTGGGACTGTATTGTGTGGGTGAGGATCGAAACCGCTGTTGTAGTTTGTGTACTTGAACTCTGTAAATCAGCTTGAATAATGCAGTTGCATTTATTATGCAAACGCCGGCAGACTCTGAGTGAAAATTATGGTTCTCGGCTTTATGAAACAAGTCACATTTGTGTTAAAACCTAAAGGCAATTGCATCAAATTTTCTACTGCCCTAACTAACTTCTTTCATCGAAAGCTGAAAAGTAACAACTATTTAAATTAATATACAGAGAAGACTACAATTTAAAGAACTTCGTTCTAACTTCGTTAGAAGAATTTTTAATTAATTGTCTGCTGAAAGCTTGTGTGATACATTCATTTTTCACTTGTGGGACATGTGTTTTTGTAGGACAATAAAAACAATTTTAGGACATAATTTTAAAAGCTTTAAGCAGAAGTAATGCATAATACTATAACATAAAAAACACATGTGTATACCATATATATTACTAACATATGAGTTCTGCCTTTTCATAATACTTTTTGCTATTTTAATATGTGGATGCAACAGACTTATAGCTCTTTAAATTAAATAATATTTAACACGTATTTAAAACATTAAGCTTCTCTGAGGGATACGCCAAGTGATTCTGGGACGACCTCCTCTCCTTACTCCTTGTGTGTTCCATTCCATAACTGCGTGGGCAATTGCATCTGTCGGCTTACTTAGCGTGTGACCGAGCCATACATATTTCCGTTTCTGAATTTCCTTCCCTATTGGCTTTTGTTTGGCGCGCCGTCATAGCTCTTCCTTGGAGACTCTTGCAGGCCACAATATGTACAAAATACGTTGCAAGCTTCTATTAACGAAGATTTGTAAGCTCTGAGCCGTTGCCCTCGTTAGCGACTATGTTTCGCACCCATATAATAATCTCAATTTTATACAGGCGTTAAATAGTCTGATTTTAGTTTCGGAATGGTGCTGTATTCCACACCCATTACCAATGTGTTACCTTATACATCAACCTTGATCCACCTTGTACATCTAAAAGTATCAAGTGTCTAATATTAAAATAAGCACATTGTGTCATTCCATATATTACAGCTTATCATCAGTAAAAACGAAATGCCTATTAAATTATCTAAATTCGACGGGAGGGATTCAAGGTATACTATTTTATATTAGGGGATCTTGTGATGAATATGGTAACAAAACAGCAGAGTATTGCTAATTGATGTACATAGAAGTTTTTTGATGGCCTGTCAATGCAACCATCCAACCAACCATCATATTGTTTGATGTACGACTTACCTGATTAATAATTCCTTTATCTTACGATCTTTGAGTTCTTTAATATTTGAATTCTCAGTCATTTAAGTTCAAAAACTGTTTCCTGCACTCTTCCTTTTTATTATAACGTCACTTCGTCTACCTGTGTCACGCCCATGATTTCTGGTTTAAAAAACTTAGTTTTCTAGGTATAAGCTTCTCGATCAAATCTCTGCCCTTTTATTACTGCATTGAAGTTTCCACATTGCTGTGAAATCTTCTCCATTCCTAAGAGGTAATTTTAGTGGGTTAAAATTCCACACTGTGGCTTTTGATACTTTAGACTTAACGCAAAGAAAAAAAAATTATTTTGACGTTCTTCTCCAAGATTTCATTAAAATTTTAAAAATACTTTATTCTTATTGCAATACTTTTTTATTTACTTTTTTTGATAATAGATACATTTACATGTTAAAAAAATAGGGTTTTTTCGAAAAATAGTGAACTACAACAACAAAAATTTGTTTTTATATTATTTTAATTAATTGAATTTTTGACTGACCATACAGCTGTTTCGAGTATTGTCAAATACCCACCATCAGTGGTCTTGGAAATAATTTTTGTATTTAATTATTCATAAATAATTTTTGAGACTGCACGTATCAGGAATCGAACTCGTGTCCCGCCAAATTAGAAGCTCAGAGTCAGTGCACCTTAACCAACTGAGCCATTTAAAAATATAAACTTTTACATTATAATATATTTTTAAAGCAATTTGAAATAATATCAACTTAAATTGATAAGACCTGCTTTGAAGTAAAATATGCAGATCTCTTATTTTCCAAAAGTAACAATACAATTAGCAGGCAAACTGCATATAAATCATCTAAATCTCTAAGGTATCTGCGACTAACTCTACACCAACTCACAACCTTAAAAAAATAATAGTTAATTTAACAAGAAAAAACAAAAAAATTATAATCACCTTGCTACCCTACATAATTCGAAAAAGTTAGGGTGTTAAGTTTCTACCCACGGAGGGTGTTATAGCACTGCAACCATTTGTCATTTTTGCTTAACCTCTTTTGCTTGATGTGAAATACTTGTATCTCAACAATATAATTTTTTCTCTTATCATTTTATTTGTAAATATTTCATTAATTTTTTTCTTCACTGTAAACTTTGCATAATTTCTATTTCGTATTCCACTCTTATTTAGAGGGTCCTAAATCGCTAGGGAAATTTTTGGTTAGATTCGGTTCACGGGAAGAGGAACTGTCAGCACTGCTTCAGTGCACGAGTATATGAAAAATGAGTTAAACACACTTTCACCTCAAATAAAATATATTATGAAATATATAATTTTTTATTGTTTTTATATTATATGAGATAATATTTCATAATCGTGAACATTCGTATATATATAGTATAATATAACTGTGTACGAGTATATTATTATGTTGAAGCTATTTGAGTCAGTGCACTTGAGCACTTTTACTCTTTATTAACTCGAGGTATCATCAAAACCCCACTTTACGCCTTGACTGGATTATTGTTTATCACTTCATCAGACTAAGCAATAATTGACGTCAGATTTGCATACCGCCCAGAGGAACCTGTAACCATTCTGAGCTTCGACAACGCGGTGTTGGTAAGTCTGTCAGTTTTCGTAAATAATTTCAAGGCTCTATTCTTTATGAGGATGTCCTTGAAAAGTCTTTTCAGAGCCTGGCTTTGTGCAATTTCTAGCTGGCGAATAGTAGTGTGAGTATATTTCTGTAATTATGTTTACAGTATGACGGCAATTAAACAGGGCTAGCAAATTAAAAGAGTTTAACTAACCACTCCTAGTAGATTGTAAAGTAGAAGGAGAGCGAGAAACTTCAGGGGGCAATGAAGATGATATAAGATGACCTTAGTTTAGCTTGAACATTATTCTTTGTCAATAGTGGACTCTATATCTCTAGCGAGTAGGAAGTATAGAACCGGTCAGATTACATCACGAGTAATCTACTTTAACTTAAACATCATCCAAGAAACGGTATTACACTATTGAAATCACCTATTCTACTTAACGTCGTCTTAACAACCAGTAAGATTGTATCAACCTTGTAACGAGTCAGATCACATCACGAGCAAAAGCCTATATTCTACATAATACCCGAGACACGGTAATACGCTCCTGAAATTTTCTGCAATTTTGCTGATGTGATCAACGGATCATACATTTTACGTTAGAAGAAGTTAAAGTGTAAAGCAATAGCTGTTAAACAGATGCATTAATGACCTTTGATAACAGATTTTTAATAAAGACATTTGCATGACAAAGTCAAGAACAAAGTTTTCAACAAAGTCAAGAAGACATTGAAGATGACTCAAATTCTGCACATCTTAACACATTCATCAATGATGAAAACGCAAAAAACAGATTGTGTTTGATAATGTTTTTTTTTTACAGTGGGTGGAAAGCATCAAACGCCACTGTGTAAGACAGTAACTTACTAAAACCACCTTTTAAAAATGAATGTAAAAGCTTCACTCCAGTAATTATGGGAAGAGATGTGGTCAAGAGACTTAATAGCTAGAGGTCTAGGTATATCTAAGCATGTATATAGCACAGGTAGAACGGGAGTAAGTAAATGGGGGAGAGGTTATTCTGATAGACTCTGTAACCAGGGTAACAGTAGAGTGAGATGAAGGAGGCATTAGAATGTCTACAATCGAAGTGTAGCATAGGTTATAGGGCGAGAGGGGGATTTGGGTGTTTCAACCACATTGGTTACACGAGGTAGTTAGAGAAGCTGCTTGAGACGTCGGAGGAATGTTAGGATAGTTAAAGAAATAGGAATAGTCATGTAAGACTTAATAAAAACAATTTGTGTAGATTACTTCTTTCACAGCACGATTATGGAAGAATGATGCAAGAAGTTTTTAATGAAAAATATTAGGATGGTAAATTGGGAAAAAATGGGACATAATTTCTAAGTCAATTCATAACATAATTTTTTTATAATTTTCTTAATATATAAAAATATATTAAAAAAATTATGGAATGTTAAATGAATTAGAAGCGTTTATACAACTTTAGAATCACATACGAGATATAGTTATTTATATATCTACTTTTTTTAATCGAATAATATTTCTGTGATCTTGTTATATAGTTAAAATTGGATTCCTTATCCATACAATTTTTTTAATTATTCACAGATTCCTTCAATGCACAAAATTTAAAAATTTTGAAACAAAACACCCTGTATATTTCACTTATGTAAGGATGTACATATAAATAGCATAATAAAATTGAAATATTCATTGATTGTATTTTTCCATAAGCTTCGATAATAAATGAAGCAACATTTCACTCCTTTTTATATGTTTATATCCTAACTTCCATGTCGGAAACTATAAGAGAAATGTTCAAACGTTGAATATTTTATGCACTGCAGATGACAGTGAAAGGAGGAGGCAACTCCTCGGTAGTAAATAACGTTCCGAAGAGCAAACTGACAATAGAAAAACACTTACAGTTTGCATTGAATTATTAAAATTGATAACTATTGTTACCTTCACCTCAAGGAATCATTAGTTTTCTTCACCTTTTTTGTTCAAAAAATTTCAGTGATTTTGTATAGCTGCCAATGAAGGATTTCTAAATTCTTATTGAAACTATTTTGCTTACTGTAGTTGTTACTTTACCCACGATTTTGATGCAGAAGAAAAAAATCAGTGCTAAGTGTATAGTTGTAAAGCAATGCATTTCCATGGATACCTCCATTTCACCGCAGATAGGTTGAAATTAAATTTGAAACTTAATTTTTAAATGAATTAGCTTCAAGTCATCGTCGCACAGTGTGACAAAACACAAAATTAGGCGGTCATAATTCGATATTTTCGGAACCAGTAAAGATATTGATATGAAATTTTCCTAAAATATAGTTTTTGAGTTGATCTTTCTTTTAAATCTAATTTGAGCCCAATCGGCCTACCGGAACTACCCGAAATTTTTGCCCAAACATGGGGATTTTACCGTGGTCCCAAGATTACTTAAAAACTATGATAGGTAGAAAGCTGAATTTTGGTGTCCGGAAAACTTACGTTATTATCTAGATTTCAACATTTTTTTAAGATTTTCCGCCCACTGCCACACCCACCCCCATACAAAATTTTCATATTAAATCGTTTATTATGGTTCAAAAAACTTTTTGCACTTATTGGACTATATATATACCTGACGTACATAGCAACACAACTTCATGCAAAAAATGGGCGTGATCCGCCCATTAGTTCCTAAGTTATTTGCAGTTTTATGCAATTTTAGCGAAATTACGATTTCTCAAAAATTGAACCAACTTTAAACCTTTATAGCTTTTTTACTATTTATTCAAAAATGATCATTTTTGATTTTTTTGGAAGCTTAGGATATTGTTATTCATTACGTGTAAAAAATATTTCAATTTTAATTATCAAAAAAATTTTATTAGCGAAATTGCACAAAAAGTCAGCATTTTTTTCATGGCCATTTTCACTTCTATCTGCGATACCCAAAAAATGTATCCGAGTTTTTTCATGAAATTTTTCCTACTAATAGCCAAATAGTTACACTTTACAACAAATAAAAAATTGGCCTGCACACTCTATGTTTTACACCTATTTCAGGCCTCAGAATCCAGCGAAAAATTACGAAAAATATTACCTTCAATAAACCCCATTTATTTCAACAAAAAATTCAATAAGTAATAACAAAAAGACATTTAAAATTTTATAAATATTTAATTTATTTATATTTCAAATTTCAACTAAATCGGTTGAAGAATAACGAAGTTATAACACATTATGTTCAGACGCCTGACCGGAAGTGTTCATATTTCAAATACGCATTACTTGCTTGTGTAAAATTGAATAACTGTACATTCAAGGTTAAATACTGTGATCATACTTCCGGTCAGGCGTCTGAACATAATGTGTTATAACTTCGTTATTTTTCAATCGATTTAGTTGAAATTTGAAATATAAATAAATTAAATATTTATAAAATTTTAAATGTCTTTTTGTTATTACTTATTGAATTTTTTGTTGAAATAAATGGGGTTTATTGAAGGTAATATTTTTCGTAATTTTTCGCTGGATTCTGAGGCCTGAAATAGGTGTAAAACATAGAGTGCGCAGGCCAATTTTTTATTTGTTGTAAAGTGTAACTATTTGGCTATTAGTAGGAAAAATTTCATGAAAAAACTCGGATACATTTTTTGGGTATCGCAGATAGAAGTGAAAATGGCCATGAAAAAAATGCTGACTTTTTGTGCAATTTCGCTAATAAAATTTTTTTGATAATTAAAATTGAAATATTTTTTACACGTAATGAATAACAATATCCTAAGCTTCAAAAAAAATCAAAAATGATCATTTTTGAATAAATAGTAAAAAAGCTATAAAGGTTTAAAGTTGGTTCAATTTTTGAGAAATCGTAATTTCGCTAAAATTGCATAAAACTGCAAATAACTTAGGAACTAATGGGCGGATCACGCCCATTTTTTGCATGGAGTTGTGTTGCTATGTACGTCAGGTATATATATAGTCCAATAAGTGCAAAAAGTTTTTTGAACCATAATAAACGATTTAATATGAAAATTTTGTATGGGGGGTGGGTGTGGCAGTGGGCGGAAAACCATAAAAAATTTTTGAATATAGATAATAATGTAAGTTTTCCGGACACCAAAATTCAGCTTTCTACCTATCATAGTTTTTAAGTAATCTTGGGACCACGGTAAAATCCCCATGTTTGGACAAAAATTTCGGGTAGTTCCGGTAGGCCGATTGGGCTCAAATTAGATTTAAAAGAAAGATCAACTCAAAAACTATATTTTAGGAAAATTTCATATCAATATCTTTACTGGTTCCGAAAATATCGAATTATGACCGCCTAATTTTGTGTTTTGTCACACTGTGCGTCGTTCTTAGTAAACTTAGAACTTGTAAGTATGAATTTGTAATATGAATGAATATAAATATCTGAATAAAGAACTAACTGACTAGTATAGGATGGTAACTTATTTTTTATCTCATATAATTGTGCTGCATCGGTATTCCACAATCGTATAACCTTTATAATCGTATATGTACACATATGTATATGATTAATCCAATCTTTGAAAAATGTTTCATGACCACAGCTTTTGGAGCGACTACCGACATTCTTTATAAATCATTTTTAAAAGAGAAATAATCATGAGGAACTCGAGAGAAAAATTCTTCGGAGCATCCTTGGTCCCTTACGCTTTGACAACGAGTACCACATTAGATAAAACGATTAGCTATATAAGCTATACCATGACATTATTATTATTATTGTTACGGGATGTGACACTGCGACCATCGGTGTTTCAGCCCTATTGTGTCAATAAAAAGTAGTATGAAACCTACTTTACAGAGTTTTATTGCCTCTTCCGTAAGAATATACATTCCTAGGAGTCTATTTCATATGTGCATTAGCGCAGAGCAATGACATTTAAATAGTCAAGTGCGTTAGAATTCAGCAATTGTTCCGGCTAAAAAGGTGTTTGATTGGGTTCCTATTCATAGAAAACAGGATAGAGAACATCCGCAAATTCGGTGAAAGGAGATTGAAGCACTCGGTGCTAGCAATTGGCAATAGCAAGCAACCACTCTTTGAGCTGGCTGGAAGAAGCAACTAAACGTGATCGAGGACAACTTACATCTGTAATGACCTTCTAAGTAAGTAAGTAAGTAAGTAAGTATATTCAATACATAGCAATTAATCACACAGAATTCTATCTATCCTATCTCATAAGCGCTAAGTCGTCAGTATGAAAATTGCAAAAAGTAATAAAGGTAACCTAATTTACTTTATTCTAGCAAATAAACACAAAACAGATCACGTCAAATATCGAAACCAAGGCCAAGAAAAGTGCTACTAAAGTGCATATGTATTAAAATAACTTTTTCAAAATAGTGCTTGAGCAGCGACTTTATACAAGGTTATCTATTTAGTGATTCAAGAAAATAACATAAATGAAATACACACAAGATTGAAATTTAAAAAAGGTTTCAACACATATAAAATAATACAACCTCAATATAATGTACTCCAAAAAACATCTTTACAATGTTTGTCTTCTTCTTTTTCGATGACTTGTCAAAACATAACTGGGAATAATGGATGTACGGTTTCAAAGTACCGAAAGTATAAAGATAGTTTACATTATCACAATCTTTCGCTTAAACCCATAAAAAATAAATTCAGCAGTGATCTTAGTGTTCAAATTATATCACTAAGACTATAAATAGTAACAAAACCAAAGTAGTATGTTTTGTAAAGTTGTCTTTCTGAACCATGCCTACAGTCTTACTCAAAAAAAAAACTCATATCGGTATTCATAAAGCTATAGCGATTATAACCAGCAGCATTAGCAGTTTGTGTCATACACCTCCAATGGTCTTGGACGCTATGGTCTTCTGGTTTCGTGACTTCTTCTGGATGCAATGCCTTTGAAATGCCTTTGAACTGAATAACCCCGCAATTATTTGGTTTGGTGTATGGCATGATATGAAATTTTTGTTTTTGTCTTATCAGTTTTACTTTAAGCTAAATTATTAAAGTTTTTAATAATAATTAAGTTTTTGCGAAAATTGTGGGGAAATTATAAAGTCTATAAAAATTGATTACAGTTACACATAAATCATTTAATTATCTAAATGTGTGTTAATTATGCTCTCAAATAATGAGCAAAAAAAATGAAAGTTATTTATTTAGAGTAATTTTAATATTTTTCCAATTTTTTTTTATTTTTGTAATGCCATTTTCATTTATTTTTTAATGTCAAATAATAAATTTAATTATGTATTTTGATAAGACTTTTATGCGAAAATTTACAAAAATTCAGCAAATATGACGCGCGGCATTTTGTTGCAAAAAAAAAAAAACAAAAGTTCAAAACGACAAATCAAATATATTAAATTAAATTATTATTTCCAATTAATTTAATAATTATAAATTCATATATTAATGACACTTCACAATTAAACAAATGAAATCATATGCATGGGAAAAAAACTTCGTAAAAGGATGAGGTTTGTAATTGAAACAACACCAAAAAATGTATTGAAATATTTAAAAAGTTTAATTAAAAAAAAAAAAATTTTTAATTTAATTTTTATTTTAATAATAATAAAGAAACTAATTTCTATATAAAAAACCTTTAAACATTCGTCTGTTTCGAGATTTGTCAAACACCCATCGTCAATGGTCTTAAGAAATAATTTTTATTGATTTATTAATCACTAAATAATCTTATGAAGCTGGGAATGCCAGTTAAATTAATTTTAAAAAATTACTTTAATTTAAAAAACACTTCGATCTTAAAATTTAGTAGCTTAAGTATGATGTAATGATATATTATTTTTATTAAAATTATTGACGTGAAATCACCTAACAGCCGGTACTGCGACCAGAAGTGTCTTATTGTACCAAACAAATTTGTGATGAATCCTGAAATATAAAAAATTGCAATTATTTAAACTATAACTATATAATTCTTTATCAGTTTGCTTTAAAACAAAATTAACTTCAAATCTTTACTATTTATAAAACCTTAAAGCCAATTTGTCAAGCCTCCATAATATTGTATATCCACCGCTTACTTAGTAAGTGTAACTTATTCAGTAAATTTCATTAACTACACAAAGAGTTTCCGTGCTTACTTAAAAGTAAAGTACTTACTTAAAAGTAAAGTGCTTACTTAAGTACTTACTTAAAAATAAAGTAAGGAAAATTAAATCAAAAATGTCGAATGCAACCTTTAAAAGTAAATGGCCCACGATGGAACCAATATCAATGAGGTCGAATACAAACGTGGACTTATAGCACTCCACACAAATGCAGTATCCTCTTCGAGACCTAAGTTGACTCTCAACAGGCCTCCGCCTGATATCTTCCAGGAAGAACGACATCATCGATCTTTGCGCTCACTCTTTTGAAGTGGTTAAGATTCTTCGTCTAAACCCGGATTGATTTAAACTGCGTTTCCACAGCCTTTATGTTCCTCTTCTTCTTTTTCCCCCCATTCTTACGTCAAATACCATCCATCCATATCTCAACCCATGTATTCTTCTTGTAATTTTTACATATTATCTTCTTTCAGATCCCAGTGGATTACAACAACAACAACTTCGCTTAAATCGACCAACTGCTTAGTATGACGAAATTTTAAAGTTCCGATATTTCGCTCGTACTAAACATTTTTTTATAGATAGCTACTTTAATTAAAAAGATCCGCATTTCAACAAAAATCTTTTAAAATTCTTGGCTAGAATACACGGGCTCAAAGAGGCTTGAAAAGGGACATTTTAAGCTAATAATCAGAAAGTTAGATACCTCAGATTTTGTATTTGTAAGTGACATAGAATCTAAGGTAAATTTGTTTTATATATAATTGATTAAGAGTTTTTTAAATATTTTTACAAATTGAAATTAACTGCATGGAAGTTCTTATGTCAACAATAATTTAACAAAAAAAAATTAATATTAAATAAAAATATTTATAGTTCTTTTGTGATTTGAACTTATGATTGTTAAATTTTACTTACGAAATTAAATTCTTAAACAGAAATGTAATGACTCCAAAAAACTTGATTGAATTTGAATTCCTTGGGTTAATCGTAATTACTTTAATAATTTTTATTATTAATCTTAAGTTTATTTAATGCTTCAAATTTTATAACGAAATAATATATCTCTAATACACTAATAATAATGTTGACGGTAGAGTTATTGACTTTATTTCAGACGTCCATAATATTTTTTCTCTCTCTTTCTGTTTTCCCATTTCTTTATTTCTCTCTATTTCTCTGCTTCTTTCTCTCTCTGCCTCTTTCTCTCTTTTCCTTTGTCTGTCTTTCTTTCCCTAACTTTCTAGTTTCTAGTTCTTTCTCTCTCTTTCTTTTTCTTTTTTTTCTTTGTGTCTTATTTCTTTCTCTATCTTTCTTTCTTTATGATTTTTTCTCAATCTCTACCTCTCTACCTCTCTCACATTTTTTGTCTCTCACTCTCACTTACTCTCTCTTTCTATTTGTCTCTTTCTCTAATGTTTCAATATATATTATCTCTTTTATTATTTCTTTCACGTCCATTATCATCCCGATTAGTATAGTTCTGCTTATAATTGTTGAAATTTTCTGTTGCTATAGTAAATTTAACACAAAAAACTTACTTTTCAACTACAGTGAAACCTACTTTATGCGTTTAGAAGTTATGCTTTATATAATTTTTAATCTAGTTCTCACGTAAAGATACTTTTTCTAATTTTTTTAATTGACTTTAATTATAGAAAGTCAATTTAAAATAATTTTTTTTTTTTTGCATTTTTATTGTTTAATTTTTTAGTTTCGTTTAATTATTCTTTATATACTTTTTCATTATTTTTTTGTTTTTAATTTTTTCCACTTAAAAGCAAAAGCAAAATGTCTTCACTTATATTTACTTCAGATCGGTCGGGATCTTTTTCCACTATCGTTAGCCGAAATCAATCGAGAAGTGTTATTTATGCTTCAAAGCAATCAAAAATCGTGATAGAAGCAATTTTATTCAAAATCAATTTCGCTGTCTACAAAGATCTTATCACTTACAATCAAAAACTGCAGCACTTACAAGAGTTTGACAGCCTGGAATTATACTATACTTTGGAAAAGATTAATTATTCTATTACAACATTAAAAGTTGAAAATTATATGTTACATTATTTCCTCGAAAAAAATGATGCAAAACTGTTATTAGGTTACGATGAAGTGCATAATATGGTCACGCACTATACACTTAGAGGAGCAGTAGGGTCTCCGGTATCGGATAGGCGCAGTTGGGATGACGTATCTATGACTCGTTCGATTTACAGTTCTATGAAAAAACCTGGTGTAGAATATCATTTAACACTTCGCACTAGAACTGAATTAGCAGAAAAGATATGTAACGAGGTGGAACAACAAATAAGCAGTATGCGTAATATAGGTAAGAAGATATTTTAACGCCTACACTGGCAAGACTCCGGCTATATCGTTGTATATGCTCTCATTTTTTAACTAACATATACAAATTTTTTTTTATTTATATTAATATATTAAAAATACTTATTTATTTTCTTATTTATTTATAAGTTTATTATAAACTTGCCAAAAACTTGATAATGTAGATGTTAGTTAATATCAAAGTATAAGTTCTGGGAAATGATTTTATCTTATTTATATGTTTTCTCTTTGATTAAAATCAATATATACTCTATATTAATTTCAGCGTTTCGTGAAATACGGAAATTAAATGCGTGGATTGATGAACTGGATATTACTTACGGTGAACTGGAAGAATCAAGAGAAAATTTGAGAAAACATTTGTTGTCTGTCAATCCAAATTTGAAAGGGTATGAAAGACAAATAGAATTAATCCACTTGTTTAAGTATTTTTGTAAAAATTGGTCTAGCAGAGCAACAAATCTTATCTTAGAAATACGCTTAAACATGACTAAAGTTGCGCAGGCCTGCTTTGAAATGCGCTACGACATACTTAATAAAGCTCCAGTTAACGTCGCCTCCACTCATGTCGATTTTCAATTATTGTCCATTAGTAGGCATGATCTCACAGGTTCGCTATATAAACAAATTGACGTCAATTATAATTTAAAGTTCGTTACTGGCAATGTAAATCGAGCTATGAATTTGGCGAGACAAAATCTGTTGGCCACAAAGCATCAATCAATAATGCGAACCACTAAAATTATAGAAGAAGAACGCGGTAACGCGAAACTAAAACAAGAATTAAATAGAGAAATAAGAGTTTTTAAGAAAGATGTTGAATATATAAATCAATTGAAGAAGCATTTACAACGTTTTCAAGCCCCGAGTGTGGCTGAATATGCAGAGTTAAAGCATGAACTAAATCAGGCCGACAGAGAAGAGAAAATGTATATACGTAAACTTAGCACAGATATGATGAGATTAAGATATTTGGAGAAGAAACTAAAAGAAAAAATCTAAATTGTTAAAAAAAATAAATAAATAATAAAATGTGATAAATTTAATAATTACAGGAAAATGGATTTCTGTTCTTATAGACATTATATACCTTATAATTAATTGTACTGGATGAAAATTGATAGATACCAATGAAAACCAGCTTCGCAAAACACGCAAGTTATTTAGGATTGAAAGTGAGTTCATCAGGATACCAAATAGTTTGAGACATGTGTCTATTCTAAGGGGCTTATGTAAAGATCCCTTTATTTCACACCTGAAAACCTCTTTGACGCTTTAATAAAACAGGCAATGTCTTCAGGCCTATAGTAGTATTATTTGACTGATTTACTCACCTAAGAGCAAGTGTTGTAAAGTAACAAAATACATCATTTATATATTTTCCCTCAAAGTTACACATTATACCTCTGTACTATTAGCTGTCAATCACGGTCACCCATACACTCCAATACACGAAGCCAGTATCTACGAAATATAAGTGCTAGTACAGTACAACGAAAATAGCTGGCACCTAGGTCCTGTATCTCAGTCCAGAATCTCCATCGTCTTTTATAATAGACAAGCCTTACATACAAAGAGGGTGTCAAACACGGCCTGGTGAAATAAGGACGTGCAGTTTAAGATCAGCACTAAAAAATACTAAAATATGTATACTAAAATAAATAGAGTATGCGTCGCTGGTAGAGCATCTCTGTATCGAAAACTTTAACGTCTTTGATAATTATTATTTGTTATAATTTAAGATAACTGTATATAATAAAAAAGCAACTACAAATACAATCATTGAACAAAAGAAGTTGTGCAATCTATAATCATGACCTAGCTTATACTAGTATGCTATTCTACATAGTGTATGAAAACAGATACCTTGAAATCTGTAAACTCTATTGATCGAGGACGTATTATAAAGAATCCACAAGTCTACATAAATTATTGGATACTCAGATGACGCTGATGTCATACTCCGCCCTGTTACTTCTCCTTGACCTGTCTTTTAAAGGAAGGAAGATTACGTAGTTAACATTTTGTCAATGCATTTGCAATTTTCTTACGATGATTAATGGTTTATGTTACTTAATCTCATTTAAATCTGCCAGAATTTCGATAACTTAAGTATCGTTCATCAATAACATTTATCATCAATAGCGTATTATTTACCTAGAGGATTTATTTTCAATTATTCACCGAAGAGATCAATTTTTTTCAAAGTAACTTTTTTTCTAACAAATTATGCTTAATTTTAACGATACCAAATTATTACAAAATTTCCTTCAACTTAAAATTCTATCAAATTAAATCGATAAAAAATACAAAAAAAAAATAAACCGACGTCTGTCTGGACACAAGAATACACAAAAGAGAAGTACATTGCCCACTTGATTCCATATTTACTTTTATTTATATTTATATATATATTTTTCTTGTATAAAAGAAATTTTCCATTTTTAAATAAAATTATCAGACTGACAATGGTTTTTTAAGTTCAATATTATATTTTATATTTTTTTTTTTCATTTAGGTATTGTCATTTTGTTATATTGCTTTTGTTTGTTTACTGAAAGGTTTAATGCCACTTGTTAAAATTTACTGCAAAACATAACTGAGTCCTTTGAAAATTCTTGGACAAGGTAAGGACTGACATTGACAGGCATTGAAACTACACAAAAAAGCACTTGTAAATATTCAGTTAAAAACTATCGGCTGAGCGAATAAAAAGGTTCAATGGAACAATGAGGACGTCAGAATGAAGGTTATTAATCACTAAATACAAATATTGAAAATGTAAAAGTAAATTCATGTTATATTATTCGATTGAATAAGGATTTCATCTCTGAAATTTAGCAAATTTATAATTTTAGATTTACATTTTATTGATTGCTCTTCAAATATTGAAAATAATAAAAATTTTTACAAAATATCCATAATGTTCATATATTTGATCCCCTTATATATAAGGAATTTAGCTTTAACACAATTCATACTAATTTCAATCATCAACTCGCGTGCCTTTCAATAACCAACCATTTATGTCTAAATGCACTACATAAAACATTGAGAGTAGCAGAGAAATCTGTGCTTCTCCACTTATCTCTGCTTAAATCTCTTTTTAGGTCATAAAAAGCTATGGCTGAGATCTTACAGGGGTTGAACTTAATCTTCCACCTGGTGTAATATTCAAAGAGGGTGCTAAGGTGGGCATTCAGGTCGTTGGAGATGCGGGAGGGATTATACGACCGCATGAAGACGAGGCAATCGTCAGCGTGACAAATTTACTTGACGAGGACACGGGGGAGAGGAATATCTGCTGTAAACAGGTCGCGGGACAAAGAACCCAATCGAACTTGAAAGGACTTATTAGAAAGAAATTGGTGGATAACACTACAAAGGGAAACCGAACTGGCAGAGTTTGTGGATCAAGCGTTCGAATCATATAGTGTCGAAGGCTGTTTCAATATCAAGACTTATTGCCACAGTGGGCTACTTGTTGTAAAGGCTAACGCATACCTAGTTTTGACGGTGGTGCATAGTGTGCACTATGGACTTTTGGAAAACTAATTTATTAACATTTACCTTCTCTGTCTTGAACCAATACAGTTTTGTATAGAACCACTGGTCTGAAGGTTAGTTTTTGAACCAAACCAATCTTTCAGATTATTGAACCATTGAACTGAACCAAATTAGAAGAATCGCTTCAGCATGTGGTTTAAATCCATGAAAAAAATAATATATTAGAAGCAGATATTAAGCTGAAATTATTTTTTCCAAACCGTTCGACATGGCGTATGAGAAATTTTTTTTATTTATTTTAAAAACATAAGCTTTAGGCATTTGGTTTTTGGACGAACTAAAATAATTCTTGATAAGCTTTCAAGCTCTCAAAATTTAAGCTTAGCAAAGACCTATTCAATATTGTAAGTTAACGCGATTTTATGGAGAAATCAATTAAATTCTGAGCTTTAAAGTTTTCATAAAGCGATATTTTGAAAAGTTGCCTAAGTAAAATTTTGAATTAATAAATATTTTCCACAATTTTCTATATATAATTGTTTAATTATTTTTTTAACTGAAACTATTTAAACAATTATGATTTGAAATATATTTTTTCGTTTAATTAAATGTTCTATTTATTAATAATTTTTTTTTTTTATTAATATATCTTGTATTAATTATTTTGTACTATGTTAATTAATTTATTATTTATTTTCAGTGTAATTAAATTTATTTTAATTAAAATTTATTTAATTAAATATATTTTAAGTTTAAATTTATTTCTTAAACTTCATTTTTATTTTATTTAATTTTTTTTTACTTACAAATTCAAAATGTTATTTTTTTCTTGTCTGTAAAAATTTTTTTTTTACAGTCATTTATAAATTGTTTTATATATATTTATTAATATATTATTTGTTATTTTTTTTTTGTTTGTTTTACTTATTAATTTTATTTTAATTATTTTTGAGTCATTAATTTCTTCGCATATTTTTTATCTTAATTTTTGTTCTTTTTATTTTTCTTATATCTACACTATGTATATTTTTATATATATAATTTTTATTTTATTTTTTTTGTCTGCATTAAATAATATTTTTTTTTTAAATAAAAAGTAGTATTATTTCAACATTATTTTTGTACTTCCTGTTCAAGAAAATAATATATGAGGTATTTATTATTATTTCTGTATATTTTATATATGTTAATTAATAAATATGACACTGTTATGGTTTTTATGCTTTATATGAGAATTTATTTTTTTTCAATTTATTATTAATTTCTTTTAATATTCACCTTTTTAATTTAAAATTTTAATTTAAAAAAATTTATATATTTATTCATTAATTTAAAATGCTTTATTTAAATTTATAATCTTTTATAATTTAAGTATTAATTTTTGTAATATCTTGAAAAAATACATTTTTCGTTTATTTATTAACTAATTCATAAGTCGATTTCTTGATGCAAAAAACAAAAAAATTCGTAAAATGTTTTATTTCCTGTAGTAACTGCGACGCAGACTATAGAAGTCGTCCTAAAAACTTTTACTTGAGAAATGTTAAGTCACTTTAATAGTTTCTAGCTTATCTAACATTCTCTTTTTTACAAAATATAGAAAACTTTATTTTATCTAACATTTTTCTAAATATATTTCGGTTTATTTTTCACTTCCACTTACTCTTTGATTCATTGCTTTATATGTTAAGTTAGATTTAATGATTTCTATGCTTCTTCTAAGCAATAACATTTTTAAGGCTTTCAAAAAGTTTTTGGGTCCTCAAAAAATAATTTTTTCAAATATTTTTTCAAATATATTAACCCAAAACTCAACCTAATTTATGATCAAAAATTTTTGAATCTGAACATCACCCTATTCTGTATTCCTAGTAGATGTCTTGTTTTACCACAAAATAATTTTTAAAAACATATATATATATTATTTATTCATATACTTTTATTTACTTATTTGTTTTATTTTATATTACATATATACATATATCTGTATATGATTTAATATTTTTTCCTCTACTGATTTTTTAACATAGAAAAAACTCACACACAAGTCTCTTCCATGAATTTTTAAGCGCAACGGAATGTGTGTATTGCACACATCAGTCATTTTAATTATTTTTAGGTGCTGTTAGCTGGAACGTTGCAATCGTTTCGGCTAACAACGATTAATTGTTGTTGATTTTTATTTATCCATTCTAAAGAAGTGAAAAAAACTTCAAAACGTTAAATTCACAAACATTATAAATTATTAATTTTCTAAAATTTTATTTGAATATATTCAGACGAAAGTTAAATATTAAAGTAATGTGTTTAGTTAAACAACTTGCGTTTTGAATTAACAACTACAGTTTTCATTTATACGGAAATGGGTACTTTATTTTCTAGGAATACATTGATAAATCACATTTTTGCTATATTATGGCACTTATCTTGATTATGGCACTTTGCTTGATCATGGCACTTTTCTTGATTCTGTGCATTAAAAATTCTAAAAGTTAACAAAAAACAGAAAAATTACAGTCTTTCAATATGCTTCACTTTTATTTAATGAATTGTTCTGAACCAAACTTTTTCTTATGCTCTTAAAAAAATATAACCCAAAAAATATTACCCAAATCCAATAAACAATATTCAACCAAAACTTTACATAACTCTTTATTAACCATGTGCCAGTTGAATATTCTTTTTCAAAGTTAAACCCCTTTTTTTGAAACTTATCTAACTTTCCTTACATTTTCCTTTTTTAAAGTTCTTTCAATATCATGACGCCTTAAATTCATTGCTTTCCTTGTGTCTATAGTTAACGCATCGCCGATATCGCTGGTATATTTTGTATGTCAAAATTAAAACTACAAATTTAAATAAAGTAATTAAAATAAATATTGGCTCTATATATGTTAACATACGATTTATAAGTTCAAAATTGTTAACATTCAATTATTGATACTTGCAATCCTAAAATAATATATGAATGACCGATGGTGTTTCTAAAGACCACTGATGGTGGATATTATTTCAATCACAATCATTTTATTAAAGACTACATATTTGATTTAGAACTATTAACACCTATAGTCCAAAACTTATATGCAAAGAAATAAGCAATGAACATTTTCAAACAACATTGATGATAAATAATTGGGAATATTCAAAATCAACCAAAGGATTAACTTAAGAAATAATTATTTGAATCTGAATTTAAAGTTATTAACACTTGAAATAGATATAGAACAAAAGATCAACTATGGTTGCAGTGCTCCGCTCTGTTGGGAGCTGTTACCCTGTTTATTGTTATCTAACACCTGAAACTGTGTACGGACAATGAAATTTATAGATGTTTATAAAAATCATTTAATACACCAACCATTCAATACATTTTGTATAAAATTAATTACAAAAACAACTACCTTACATGCACAACGCGTTTTATTTTTCGTTTTTAAAGATATCAAGCACACCGTGTGAGTTTTATTTTGTTTTCCAAAATAAAAGTTATTCTTGATTTGAATATTTTTTAGGCAAAAGTAAAAGTTATTTGTGCGTTTTAAAATAAAAAGCAGTGTTTAAGAGTTATTTGTACGTAGAAAAATAAAAGGCACGTGATAAAAATAATTTTTGATAAATATAATATAAAGCAAATTTAATTATTATTTTTTGAGTTTTATTTTGAAACACTCATATATATAAAGCATGCATAATATTAAGGATGAAAGTTGTTAGAATGATAACTTTTTTTCTTAAAAATTTCTAAAACAACCGTTATCAGTGGTCTTGCAATTATTTCTTATAGATAATTATTCGTAAATAAATTATTGAAGCTTCAAGTATTAGTAATCGAACTCGTACCCTGCTTAATTTGAAACTTAGAGTCAGTGTTCATTAACCAACTGACCGAAATCCGTACTTGACTTCTATGTTCGCACATTTTTCTGGAGTTTTGTTAATTTGCTGTGAAAGTTTTTTTAACAAACTCACTTGCTGTTTTGTATTAGAACGAAATCATAAACCAACTGTAGAATAATTGAATTATTTAATCATATTTATGTTTTTAATTGTTAAATTTCAATACTTTGCTTTTGAAGAGGCATTATTTGTTGCATGCTTTTATTAGTCTTTCTTGTGCATAGAAGCTAATTTAAAAACCTAATACGGAGAAAGTCATGCTCTCAATCAATGGATGTTTGCAAAGAACACTGATGAAAAGTATTTGACAGTATTTGAAATTGCTTAAGAAATCATTCAAATTATTGTATTTTAAATTATTGACACCAGTAGTCCAATGGAACTATTTAATGGCATCGCCTTAATCGACAGCTTAAAAACTGATTTTACTGAAAATCAAATTTTTGAATTTAAAAATTTTGTCCCCATCATCTCATTTAGAGATAAGTTCTTCTTATAAAACATAAAAATCTTAACTGCAATAAAAATTATTATTCTAAACAGGCATTATATTACTTCTATCATTAGAGTCATACTTTTTTAAAGTTATTGAAGGGGAGGTACGCAGATCTTAGTCGTAGCTATTGCTTAGTCTGATGAAGTGATAAACTATAATCTAATCAAGGTGTAGAGAGGGGTTTTGAAGAAAGCTCGAGTTAAAAAAGAGTATAAGTGCTTAATTGCTCTAGCTCAAAACAGCTTCAATATAATAATATAAAAAAAATATTAATAAAAAAAATAATAATAATAAAAAATTATAATAAAAAAAACAAAATAATAATAAAAATAATAAATATAAATATAAAGTATCTCATAATTCCTCGTCGTCCTCGTTGTCATATGGAAAACTTTGCGACACAATTTTATAAAATGATTTCAGAAAGCTTCCTGTCACCGATAAACTTCTGGCTGGCAATGCTGTCAACAGCACTTTTATGCGTAAGCTTATGTATTGTAGGATGGCAATAAACATTTCGGTCGTTTTTCCACCGCACTTTTCTTCTGGGGAATAGGCATACTGAACCGAAATAGTACTACGACGTCAATAACGAGTTAAGAGCTTTAATTCGTCGTAAATTTTCCGGCAAAACAGACGCAAAATTTTCACAATGAAACGTGTATGTGAGCAGTTTTCGGTTAAGTGAAATAAATATAAAAAATATTATTAACAAAGATTTTGTTATATATTATTTACTACTCCGGAGAAATATATTAAAAATTTATTCAAAATTTAAATAAAGTGAGCAATCAATAAAAACTTACTGTGCTCCATCCAACAAGTATAAAATTTATATGAAAACGTTCTATTATCTCAACCTTTTAGTGTTTATTTTAAAGCAAAACAATTGTGTAAGTTCTGGTTGGTTTGGAATAAAATTATCATATAAAAGAATTTAATAATTAAATTAATTAAAATGTTAAGTTGGATTTATTAGTTTGAATATAACTAAAATTAAAATGCTGAGGCTCGGGACTTAATGACCATCAAAACTCAACGTGCATATTACTTCCATAAGACTTACGTTTTCCCACAAAAATCTTTACTCGAGGTTTTAATAAGTTTTTTATTAATATTTGTATTTTTAATAATTTAATTTTATTTTTACACTAAATTGATTAGTCCATAAAAGGTGTATACACACATTTGTATGCTTTTCATTCTATTTTTGTGCCTTTTGCTTTTATATTTGTTGCGTTAGCTCGACTATGGGTTCCTCAAAGAAAAAAGTCCTTAAATTTCTACGGAAAAAAGCTAAACAAGGCGCCCCACTAGAAAGTGGGATACTTTTAGCGAGAAAAACGTCTGTTTGTGTTTTGACTTGCCGGCTTTTTGGGCAAATTTTAGGTAATCAAGTGAAGTGTGATAAAATTAACACCTGAAGTGTTTTCCGTGGTCTCAGATTTCGTTCAAACAACTTTAAACGCAAGTAATCAGATTTCTATTTTCATGAAAAAAATAAAAAAAATAAAAACATATTAATTAAAATTATGAAACGATAAAATAAACACCAAATTATGAAATTCGTACAAAAAGTATAAAAAATATTATAATTAAAAATAATAATATTATAATAATAATAATAGAAATATATGGTATAATTATGTCCTAGTTTTATGTTTATTTTAAATGTTAAAGTTAAATAATTTATAAAGTATAATTAAGTTTTTATTAATTATAACAAATTAATTTAAAATAGTGCAATTTTCATTTAAATATAAAATTATAAATTAAATAAGAAATAAATTTTTTTACATATTATTAGTTATATACTTGTATATATATATATTGAATTATATAAAAATATATTAAATTATATTAAAACTAATCTCATAATCTTATATAAAAACTTATCAGTGATCTTGACTGCCTGTATAAAATGTATTTTCGAAATTTATTTGGCGACCTAGTATTCACTACTATACGCTATAGTAGTTCGCACTTGATATATATAGACATATTTCTGTCATACAACATACTATGTAGAGCCACGTTCTATGTATGCTGTCATATTTTCCATATATGTATATTTTAATAGATTTCTGTAATATGTTAGTATAAAATAAAGAAACTAACAAATCGTACCACCTAAACCTTAAGCCTTTAACTAAACTCACTTGATAACAATATACCTAAATAATATAGTAGATATATAATAATATAGTAGATATATAGATTGTATAGTTATATTAACTGATTCAAGAATTGTGTTAATTAATTCGTGATTAAAAATATTACCTATAAGTTATAGGTTTTATTCCAACAGAGTAAATTTAGAATTTATTTTATAAGTCGTATTTGACTATCTCTTATTATTTTAACTCATAATCTTCCGGCAACAACAGTGCGTTCCGTTACATCGATATTTCTAGGGCGCAGTTTACATATATACGACCCAGTTTAAATTTATCTGACTCAGTTTAAATTAATTCAAGCCAGTATAATATTTATCATACTAAATAAGTTATAATACAATTTAATAAATATTTTAATTTTTTACTTGTTTCGTAAAACAGTAAAACTCTGTGAAATTGACACTTTCATGAACAAAGATCTGTCTCAACCGTGTAATGTTGTGAATCCTTAGTTTTTATTTTCCACAAAAAGTACATTCTTCTTAATGAACATCTCTCTAAATCGTTCAATATAGTTAAGTTAAAATTTTTACTTTCAATACAAGATAGGTCATCTCTCTTAACCCAGTCATGTTGTTAAACCTCAGTTTATACTTTTTATACAAGATAAGTTCTTCTAAAAGTACATTTCTCTTAAACCAGTTATAGTGCTAAGTTTCAATTTTTATATTTTGTATAAGATAGGTTCTTCTAAACAGACATATCTTTTCACCCAGTAATGTGGTTAAACCTTATCTTTTACTCTAAATACAATATAGGGTTATTCTAAGCGGACATCTCTCTTAACCCAGTTATGTTGTTATACCTCAGTTCACATTTTTCATACAATGTAAGTTCTTGTAAAAAGACATCTCTTTTAACCCAGTTATGTTGCTAAGCCTTAGTTTTTATATTTTATACAAGATAGGTTCTACTAAACAGACATCTCTTTTAATACAGTTATGTTGTTAGGTCTTAGTTTTTACTTTTCATACAAGATAGATTCTTCTAAATGATTATCTCTCTTAATTAAGTGATGTTGTTAGGCTTCAGTTTTTACTTTTCATACAAGGTAGGTTTTTGTAAAAAGACATTTCTCTTAACCCAGTTATGTTGTTAAGCCTCAGTTTTATTATTTACACAAGATAGGTTCGTCTAAACGAACATCTCTCTTAATCCAGTTATGTTGGTAGGCTACAGTTTTTACTTTTCATACAAGATAGTTTCTCCAAAAGGGTTTGTCAGTTTGTACTTTTCATATAGGTAGGTTCTCCTTTCAGGATAGGTTCTCTAAAACAGACATCTCTCTTAACTCATTTATTTAAGACTCAGTTTTTATGTTTTATACAAAGTATGTTTTGTTAAACAGGTAGTTTATATATATATATATTTTTTTTTTAAATATCCTTTATTAGATATGAGTAGTACAATCTTAACTATTAGTTAAGTTATTACTATTAGTGAATTGTACTTAATAGATATTAAGTAATATGCAGCACAAAACTTCAATCTGGTCGCAGTGCTCTGTTTCGTCGGGAGCTAGTACCCTGTTTATTCGTATACGTGTGCGGGCTTACTGAACCAGTGTTCAGCTCCCATAAGTTTATATATATGATGTCAGTTTATATATATATGATCCGAATTGCCAAATATTTTACGAGCTTTGACTGTAGTTATATATACTGAAATATAAAATTATAATTTTTAAAGAATTTAAATTAATTCAAAGAAAAAATTTAATTCATAATGTGGCAAATATGAGTACAGAAACATTTCATGACTAATATTTAAAAACGTTAATAATGTAACTTTTAATTATAAAGTAGTCAAGCCCCCCCCCCCCCCAGTGGCAATGCACGCATGTGAAAATATAACATGCGTCAGTATTTTAAGTTCTTAAATGAATAAAAAAAAATTTAAATATCCTATAGATAGGAGCAAATCTATATATAAACACAATAATAAATAAAATTTTATAACAGACATAAAAAAAAATTCTTACACAGCTTGTACAAGTTTTCATCCAGAATTCCAATGAACTTCAAAAACCTATAAAAAATAAAACCTTGCACGAGATCTTAATAATTCATGAAAGCTATTAACTAAATAACTACCGAATACAATGCAGATAAAGTATCTCATACGTAAAAGAAGAACGTTGAAGCTTAAATTGAAACCAAAAACAAAAAAAAAAAAACAGAAAAAAAAGCAGAACGACCGAGCATGTCTATTATTGAACTAAAATGAATTTAAATTTTAAGCATTTTAAACAATTCGCCTTTTCTGGAAATCAGTTGCGACTACACTTTAAATAACGTAGAATGCATGATAAGCATAATAATAAAATCCAAAAAAAATCTGAATAAAAATAGCTAACTATAAGATACAAGATACAAAATGTACTAATGTGCATGCATATAGGGAGGTAAGAGTATGTAAAAAATGATATGACAAAAAAAAAAAAATAATAAAGAGCAAACAATTAAATCGTTTAAGAAAATTTCAAAATCACAACACAACAAAATAAACAAAATAAAAAAAATAAAAAAAAATAAACAAAGTTGACAAAATACTGCAAAAACTGATGACAGTTTCGAGAAGATATAAAACTGACAGTTACGACAAAAACAAAACTACTCGTACATAAATAAATATTTAATATAACTGCAAATTTAGCAGAAAAAAATAACAAAAAAAAATAAAAAAATTAAAATTAAAACTAAAAAATTAAAAAGAATTTCAAAACATTAAATCAGACGCTCTGAACAAAAAATAACTGACTCTGAGATATAGTAACTGAGATACGAACAAACTATTTATAAGATACAGACGTGCACAAAGTGAGCAGCACGCAGATGCGGTGGACAATAAATAACTGACCGCTGCCAAATATGCAACGATATTTAGTACGTGTAAGACGCAAACCGAATTTTATATCTCTTGTGTACTAAAAACTCAGTTAAACACTCACCTATTGACTTATTTCAGCGATGATTATCGCACTGATTTGACTTTCGGACTGATGCGGACAACTCACCCGACAACTCACTGACAACTCTCCCGACAACTCACCCGACAACTCACCCGACAACTCACCGACAACTCACTGACTGGCGGACGAACCTATTGGTGGTCGGCTATTGCTGCTCAGGCGCGCGCTGAGATACAAAAGCTTGCGCAATTTGGCTAAAGCATAATGGAAAATAATGAGCGCTCGCGTACGACTCAACTTGATTACGACTAGACTGGACTCGACTGGATTGGATTGAATTCAATTGCCAGAAAGTCCACAGTTTTAATCGGGAATTGACGCAAAGCGGTCGGAAGATACGGTCGATGCATAACAGTTAAAATTGATTTCTTTCCTAATTCTTTTAGATTTAATGGTGAATATTTTAAGTTGAACTTGCAATTTGTATGCGGACTTCGATTTTTACTAATTTTTTACATTTCCAATGAATTAATTAAAGGAATAAATTAAGTAATGAGTTAAATAGTGCAAAAATTAAAAAAAAATATATGCTATAGTTTTGTGACATCTTAGAAATTAACAATGAAATTTTCTTCACTAATAATATCATTAAAATTATAAGTTGAAATAAATTATTTTTAAATTAAATTAAATTAATTAAAGTAAATTAAAATTAAAAAAAATCAGATTCAACTTCAGTACATAACCCCAAAGTAACTGTAAAGGAAATAAATGTGGTTCAAAAAATTTAACTTAAATAAATATATAGTATCATATATACGGTATTAATATTTAATAATATATTATTAATATTTAACATTTAAAGATACTTATTATGTTTTTTGCATCAGTGGTATATATAACTTTAAATTATTTTATTTATTAATTAACTTATTAAATAAAATATTTAAATTAAATACTATATAAACCGAAACTTGTAAAATTAATAATAGCCGAATCTATGTGACAATATATAAAGAATTATTAAAGTATTAATTTTATTAATTAATTAATTTGTTAATTATTTGAAGTGATATTTAATTGTAAATTTTAGTTGAAATATAAATCAAACGAATAAATGATTGAACAACAACACAAAATAATAATCCCAAAACTAATTTTTTTATCATAAAATAACAATTATAAATAACTATAATTAATTAAAGATTTAAAGGGTTCGTGTAGAATTAAAAAGACAGTAACAAAACTTTTAGTTAATTTATTAAATTTTAGCTGACCACACAATTTGACCATACTTGCAGTATAAACAAATTATATACCAACTATAAACTATTTAAAAAAATTCGAATATTTCCTAAGACCACTGATAATGCGTACTTGGCAATAGTCGAAACAACGTTGTATGGTCAGCTAAATTGCAATAAATTAACTAAAATTTTTGTTGTTATCTTTTCATTTCTATTCGAACCCTTCCAACTTTGAAATAATTTCTTTTCGTTATAAGCACATTATAATTAATTAATTTATATATATATTCTACACCTGGTTAATGATTTCATTCTAATATAAACACAGCAAGTGAATTTGTTAATGAACTTGCAAAAAAAATCAACAAAAACTTCAAGTTCAAACATACAAGTCAAGTACAGCTTTCGGTGAGTTGACTAATGAACACTGACTCTAAGATTCAAATGTGGCAGGGTAAGACTACAACCCTTGCCACTAACAGTCTCAAAAAATGATTTACAAATAATGAGAAATAAGACAGAATTCCAAAATCACTAATTATGTTATTTATACTTGAAACAGCTTAATAAATAAAAAAATTTTTTTTGGTTGTAATTCACTACTGTTTAAAACAGGTGTCGATTAAAACAATACTTTCTATAATCTTTAAAAATCAAATTTAATATAAAATAATTAAACCAAACAATTTTGATGGATGTGTCAAAATATTGAAACATTACACCGAAATGATTCCTTAAGATTTCAGTCATAATCCCATGGGCGCATGTATAGTTTGATTAGGTTATAACGGCCAATATAGGGATCTGTTTAGTACTGTTGACAAGCTATATATATATACTTGTTTTCCAAAAGGAAGCAATTAAAAAATCAACAATAGTCATATCACTTTAAAAATATTGCTAATTAAATTGCAATTATATATGAGACGCCATTGGAAGTAAACATCACTTTCAACAAAAACTATTTATACTAAAAACTATATTTATACTATTAGACCTTAAAGCCTTAATATTTCATTGGAAGGTATTAAGTAAACATAACATATTACCGTGGCGTTTACATTCTGAAATCTTTTCAATTTTTTTAAAGATTTTTTTCAGATTAGCTTTAAAACAACTAAGCTATAGTTTGTGCTCAAGTACCCCATAAATGTTAATTCTTTTCTAACACTGTTTTGTAATAAATACTGCTAGATTTCATCCAACTTACTTTAGTTTCCGGAACAATGTATCCTATAATATAGGCACAATAATATAGGCATTACGACGAAAGGTCATTCTAAGCAATTATTTCAAGCAGTTCAATTTTTAAGTAATATGATTTTTATTACCTCGTAAATTATTTTCAGTTTCTAATAGTCGATCGGTAATAATTTTATAATCACACCGCCAACGAACTTATGGAGAACTGCATCGTATATAATATGAAAGTTCAAAGGCAATTAATCATATACCAGAAATAAAATATAATAAGTACATAAATATATTTATATTAAGGAAATAAAAAAACGTGATGCAATAATAGGAAAGAAAAGGTTATTAACAATAAACTTTCCTTAATAATAATAACAAATATATAAAAAGCAAAATATGTTATAAATATTTTAATATCATACTTTTTTAATATTTAATATTTCAACTTTTTTGCTTATATACTCTGAAGATGATCTAAGAAATAGACTGAAATATTTCTATTATAAATATTTTTTAATAAAATATTAAAAATTTGAACACAAATTAATGTTTTATTATCATTTTTATATGTTAAATAAACAATCTAAACCCGGTAAAAAAACTTTAGAACTTCATTTAATATTATAGACAATCATATTGTATTGTACCATGGACGAAGCCAGCGTACATTAAATTTACGTTATTCAAATTCAGAGTTTTGTTAATTTTTGTTGTTTATTCTCTATTATTCGCTATGCTATTCTTAAAACTAACGCATAAACCACAGTCATATAAATTTACTTAACTATTACAAACTGACACACTTTCTTGCCATAAGGGTCAAGTACTCAATAATATTGCTTATATCATGTTTCCATTGCAGATAAAATTATTTATGTTAATGAAATTAGGATTTGGTCGTTTCCATTGGCATAAGCTGATTTATGTATGTGAAATAGCTTGTTTGTTTACATTTTATATTTAAATATGACATATGACAAATATTTCATATTTTGGTGATTTCCCTTGTGGGGAAATTTATTTTAAAGCATTGCATTCGACAGTTTACACCTTTAATCAGTTAATTTATTTATAATGAGCTCATTTAATGAAAGCTCTTTGTATCATGTTTCCACTGCAACTAAAATTACTTATGTTAAAGAAATTATGATTTGGTCGTTTTCATTGGCATAAGCTGATTTATGCATGCGAAATAGCTTGTTTGTTTACATTTTATATTTAAGCATATGACAAATATTTTGGTAAATTTCTTTATAATGATTATATTTAAAGATTTCTTTATAATAAGCACATTTATATGAAAGCTATTTGTATAGTAAATTATTTTGATTGGCGGCCTTAATGAGCAAAACTTACTAAATGAGACCAGTGGAAACATGGTATTAGCTCTTTATTGCATATTTTTGAATTTGAAAAATGTGTATGTCTGTTTAATAGAAAGTTTACATTAAGCAGTTATTAATTTTAGAATTATAATGCCATTCAACTTAATATGTTAAATAATTATTTCTGAAATGTCAATGTAAATATAAAATGAACTGTATTTTATCTAAGAATAGAATGCACTGTCCATTTCCTTACTTGTTGTAAGTCTGCACAACTGCCCCACTTTCCACAAGTAATTGCAATTAAAAAGATTAACTAAATCCAATTAAGCCAATGATAAATAATGAATATAATTTGTGTTTAATATATATGCCAAAATATTTGTGATTTTTTTTTTGTTTTGTTTATTTTTGTTTGTTGTGAAACTAATTTGCATTTATTATCAAAATATTTACGCAGTACATATCTTTAAGTGTCCATCTTTAATTAAAGTTAATTTGTGAACGAGTAGTGGCAGTGAGATACATTCTTACACTGATAGTTCTTCTTAGCGATTTCATATGCCACAAACGTTGATGATGATAATTGTGTATTGTGTACTTATTGAAGATTCACATGATGATGAATGACCTGGGATAAATCTGTGCCCATATGTGTTTGTGATGCCTTCGCTGAGAGTGAGTATGTGCATATCTTGCAGCCTTGTATAAGATCAAATTTACTTGAATCTCAGAGGTCAACAATGCTTCTGGCTGTTCGTGCTTTGCCTATAAACATTTGAAATAATTGTGAAGTCTAGTATAAAAATACAATAAATCTAAAATTATAATCATAGTAACAAAAACACAGAATTTTATGAACTACGGCTATAAAAAAAATACGAAACGTTAATTATTTTAATTTTTATTCAAAATAATCTTCTTCTACCTAAGTGATCAGAACACTTAAAACATATAATAAATTTTTCGAAACATATTTTATATTCATCACCCAAAATATATATAATATATTAGGTTCACTGTTTAATTTGTATTGGTTTAGCACTTTTGAAAGTGTGATTTAATCTTTTTTGGCATTTTTGATGATTTACCGAGTACATATAGTCTAACAGTCTGTCAAAAAACTATTGTCCTAAAAAGCTACTTCTTCTGGAAACGAAAGCTTGGCAGGAATAGAAAAAGATACTTAGTTGCTTCTTTTTTCTGTAAGTTTCCACAACTTCTACAGAGAGTATTAAAAGAAATACGTAGTAATCAGAAAGAACTGCAGTAAGCCTTGCAATACTCACACATACTCTGGCGTTTTATTTACGGCTTGAATTGAAATCAAGTTTGAATCAAGTTTCATCGCCAATTATAATGATTCATGTGTTTGGCATGTTTGAACTGAATTCTTTCGGAATATTTTTAACTTCCCTTTATGCTGAAAAGAAGGCTTTAGTTCTTTCGATTTTTTTGGTTGTCCGTTAAAGTGTGTAGCACGAAATACGCACAGACACTTCGTTTAATTACACAAATCTTTGATCAAAACAGCTCCTCACAGCTCCTCACAGCTCTTTAACTCTTTCGATATTTTGTTCATTGTAAGCCCTGAGTTATTCTTATATACATGATAATACAATGAGCCAATAGGCCTAAGTAAATCCCCTAGGAATCTCCAGTATAAGCTAACCTAACCTTGTTCATTGTAAAACATTTTTACTGAAGGTGCTGTGTCATCATCTTACTCTTCAGGGTCTTCAAGACCATTACAGAATTCACCAAATAAATAAACAATTTGTGTGCGAGATCTACAATCATTCTATTCATTCCCGTTAGGCATGTAGGCAAAGGAGTTTAAGCGTTTAAGGGATCGGATAAGCTGTACTATTCAGTATACCAGTATTACCTTCCATGAATCTCACAAGAATGTTATGTAAAGAATGTTTTAAACTTTTTCCATGTTTTGTGCATTGTAAAACATTTTTACTGAAGGTGCTGTGTCATCATCTTACTATTCAGGGTTCTCATGACCGTCACAGAACTCACCTCACAAATGAAAAATTTGTGTACTGGATTTAAGGGACTGAAAAACTTCTACCCATTTTACTAGCAGCATTAAATGTATATGTATCTAATCGGTTCATATGCAACAAGACATGGTCAAATGGTACACAAAACAATAGTCGACCCAGCGTTTTATTTTAAAGTCCACGTCCAAATTAAAAATAGATTTCGTTTATATTTTTTTGGCATTTCCAAAGTTTTTGCGCATTATTTACGTTATTAAGGAGTATATAATATTCTCTTACTGTTTCTCTTACCTTCCGGCATTAACTCATAGATGGCGCTATTATAAGAATTGTTATAATGCCAGTCCTTTCGGATCTAGAACAGTGACAGTTATATAAACAGTGGCAGATACGTTATTTATTATTTCTTCTATATTAAATAGTCTTAATTTAATTATATTTACAAAAAATTGACTATTTTTCAAACTTATTTAAAAATTTTCTTTCGCATATCGATCCATTGGCTACGGATTTTAAAGCCATCTATCACGTGCCACATATAAGTAAATTTAAACATTTTTAAATGGAATTGTGAAAAATGTTAACGAGGCAAAATACCTACAGTTTTCCATTGAATTACCTAACATGGACGGACATTGCTCAGCTATGAATTAAACTAAATATATAATCAACTAAAAGTGAACATTTCTTTTCTTTGCACAATTTTTTCACCTTTTTATTTATTTTCTTCTTAAAAAAGAAAGCCAAAGATACAAACTCGTTTCACTGCATTTTGGAATGCGAATAAATTTTGCTAAGAAAAAGAAATTTTCATAAAAAAAAATTTAATTTTTGCAAATACATTTGCTTTATTGGCAGCGGATTGCATAAACTCGGTCATTATATAGTAAGTGATGCAATATATGAGATACTACAACTTTTCAAAAATGGATTGATGTCATTTTACTCGTACATGTATTTTAATATTTTCGAAATCAATATGAGGAATGAATTTGAAATACTGTGGATATTAATTTATCCATAAAAATGTATATATCTAAAGCGCTCTTAAATGTATTTACTTGAGATTACTTATCTCCATCAAATTTCCCAGTAATTAAATTAACTATATATTTATCTATAAATGTTTTTAACACACTTACATTGATTCGGGAAAAAATAAAAACATAGATATTACTGAGTACAGCATACAAGTATCCAGTTAGAGGATTTTTTGCTGCGACCTGGAGATCTATTGTGCTCCTCCGTACAAATAAAGTAAGATAAAAATTTGTTAAGTAAATAGTCAATCCTTTAAGAAAGTGAGTATATCATTAAAGATTAAGTACAAGTGAATAAATATTGAATACTCTGCGAAATTCTATAGTTCAACGACTTTGATGGATTGCAAACAATCCAAGAATGAGTGGTAAGGTCGTAATCCAAAAAGTGTGACCGAAAACTCAAAACAGAGGGCGCAGTTGTTGATTGACCACCTCATTGTATATTGTCTTGCATAATTATATTTATAACAGTTACCCACCAATATTCGACTTAGTATTTGAAAATATTTTTTAAAATTATTATTAATATTTCGCTTGTTAGTAATACGATATATAGCAGAATAGGTCTTAAGCAACCACAAGAAAAATGTCACAATCTTCTCGAACTATTATGCTACTATCTAATGTCTAGTAAGCACTTCATCATCATTCTTAGTAACCTAAGAATATAAAGTATATCTCTATGATTTAAGTCGACTTGTCAAGCTCCTAAAAACCGGCTAACGAGCTTGCGAAAGCAGGCAGAGTGCTCTCTGAAATTAAACCTAAAACTCATCAATAGTTACATAGTCTATGACAATAAAGATTGTTGTCTTCAACAATTCTCTGCCTCAGAGAGCAGACAAAGTGATGCTCATTCTCTTTTCGGACAATGGTGTTCCACTCACAATGATTAAACTGATCATTAAACAAAAATAAAAGTCATCAATAGTTCGATAGTCTGATTAGATGAAAATTTTTGTTTGACTGCACGACTAAATTCGACTAGTTTGGACATAAAACATAGTAATTAGCTGCTTCAACTGAAAGGAAACCTACTCAAGACTATGGTATCGGTACTGAAAGTTCAGTATATATCAGAATGAGACTTGATTTATGGAGTAGTCCATAATAAACTTTGTTCTTTTCTACATTATCTATGATCTTTATAATCATTTTGGTAGCATAAGATCACACATCATTGTTGATAAGAGCACAAAGCTGAATTAAGGACCCTTTATATATAAAGGATCTTTATTTCTGTCTTCTGAACTAAATGTATTATATCAAAAACCTTATATCCAACCTATTCTACTATTCACACTTCAGTTGTTCCTCGTAAATGGATCCTAACCATTCAGCAGAGATTTAAGCAATATTTAAGTCATTTCTACCATTTACATATTATTCCCATAACTTCGATTTCTAACGGTTCGTCTATAATTATAGCCAATAAAGCGTTTGTTGTTACTTTGCCAAAACATATCTACGACATTTATTAATGATAAAAATTTGAAGCTTATAACTTATGCGTGATATGCAAAGCCGTTACTTTGGATTATATTTGAAATCGCCTCTAATGGATTAATTTTAAACTAAACATTTTAGTCAATTGTACAATCTTTTTCCAAAGAATAGAAATAAAAGATATATTGCAAATTTTGATTTTATTTGATTCGTTACGATCTTATTGCAAAAATATTTAAAGTAGTCCATAATTATTTAATCCTGTACAAGGCATTTTGGACAATTGATATGACTTTTCCAATTGGGAAGAAACAAAAGAAACAAAATAATTATTGATGAAAGTCTCTAACACAAAGATTATATTTACCACATTCGTATGATAGCGACAGACACATTGAGATTATATTCGAAACTGTTCGAAATAGACTAATATCATGTTTCCACTGCAGCTAAAATTACTGATGTTGATGAAAATAAAATTTGGTCGTTTCCATTGGCACAAGATGATTTAAGCATATGAAATAGCGTGTGTGTTTACATTTTATATTTAAATATATGACAAATATTTCTTATTTTGGTTATTTCCCTTGTGGGAAATTTATTTTAAAGCGGTGCATTCGACAGTTTACACCTTTAATCAGTTAATTTATTTATAATGAGCTCATTTATATGAAAGCTCTTTGTATCATGTTTTCACTGCAACTAAAATTACTTATGTTGAAGAAATTAAGATTTGGTCGTTTTCATTGGCATAAGCTGATTTATGTATGCGAAATAGCTTGTTTGTTTACATTTTATATTTAAATATATGACAAATATTTTGATAAAATTTCTTGTGGAAGAATTATTTTAAAGCTTTCTTTATAATGATTATATTTAAAGATTTCTTTATAATGAGCACATTTATATGAAAGCTATTTGTATAGTAAATTATTTTGATTACCGACCTTAATGAGCAAAACTGCTTAAATGAGATCGGTGGAAACATGATATTATATCTTAGACAAAATCTTTTTGATAGTTAGCTCAGTTTTTTTGACACAGTTTCAATAAAGTTATCTATTCAAACTGATTGATTATAAAACATATTGATTAATGCTTGAAAAGCAATGATTGACAAGCTATACAGACGAGAACGAATCTATATAGAAAGTTAGTTCTTAAAAAATTTCATTTATAAAATATACCGACTTAAACTAATAGTGTAAAATTTACATGTTTAAGTAAATTAAATACAAGTAATAGAAAATTAAAAAAAATAAACTAAATAAATATTTATAATGTGAAGCTGAAAAAGCGCAATACGAAATACTTTCTTTGCGCTTCCTGCATTCTATGTGGATTACATGAAAGTCTTAGTAGACTCGTATAAACTGTCATTTAGCTACTTAATTTAAATTGAATTAAGCAATTTTTTTAAATGAACATAACATTTAACATTTGATTAGACGTAATTGTCCTTTTAAGCGATATGTGTGAGTAATGTTTTTAGAGCATAAAATGACATTAGTCACACAATAATGAATAATATTGATTTCACACAATGTCAAGCAAAAAAATATATAAAATGATTAAAATTAATAAAGCAAATTATTTTTATTCAATTCGTTAGAAAGTTCACATAAGATCAAAATTAAAATAAATATTCAAAACTGCCACAAAGCCAAAAGTGAAACAATATTCGATATCAAAATAGAAAAATTCAGTTAAAATACTAAATAGAAATAATGTGAAAATTATTTAAATAATAAAAAACCCTAATTCAACCCATCAAGACTATCAGAAATCGAAAATCCAGCGCAATGAAAGCCAAAATTACTGTGCCATAAAAAAAAAATTTAATTAAATTTAAAAAGCTTTTTCTAAAAAATTTCAAAAACGCGAAAAAGTGAATATTTATGAAAAAGTTATTGAAGAACGAAATTAAAATAAAAATTATTCAATAAAAGTGCAAAAAAAAACTATAAAAACAAATTAGTCAGAGAAACCCAAGGCAGCAATCAGTTCCACACTGTGATTTGTTGCCATTAAAAATGCACGTCAACAAAATGTTGCAGCTCCTGCCGCTAACCGCAACTGTGCTGTTGTCTACCCTAACGGCAGCAACAGCAATTTCCACAATTAATGGCGGCGACAGCGGTATCGGTGACTCAACAGCATCTGCCATGCAAATAGATCCAACACTGAGAAACTCAAAACTAATCGAAAGCAAAATAATCCCGGATGCGAATTTCTTGTTGTCAACAGCACACAGCGATAAAAACACAAGTGACAGTGCTGCGACCCCCGCTACGACTCCCACTGCCGTTGCTGCCGTTGCTACTGCTGCTGCTGAAAGTGATGACAATGAAAAGTGGCAACAGGTGCGCCATTTCGTGGAGGATGGCCTACCAGTACTGGAGTCATACGGTTATAAGTCAAAAAAGGGTAAGTGTTCAAAGACATATGTTAGATAAATTTAAGTTATGTCTCCTGTATATGACATGTCTCTCGCATGTCACTTATGCTGATAGTGACTAATAGTGACTTTAAGGAAAGCAATTAAATAGTTTTTATATTTAAAAAATTAAATAAACAAAATGATAAATGGTCAGTTAATAAATATTGAGACTTTGAAACGGACTACTCCTATCAATTTTTACGCTTCCTTCTTATCTACTTCTCTTTCCTACTCATATTATTGTGTCCTACTTCTCTTACTAAAATATTACTTCTCTTACTTCGAAATATCTGCAGTCCCTGGATTAAGTAATAAGTTCAATTAATGAAATTTTCTCTCCCTCAAAATTACTAATATACTTCATATATTATTTAATAGGTTTCAAAGTTCTTAAAATGGCACTTCTGTTATCATTTAATCCGCTTATTCCAACGTTCATCCACTTTACTGATTTCGTCTTTCTAAAGGGTTTTAAAAAATCCGAGAAATAAAAATTTTACAGAAACAGGCAAAAAAGGGCTACTTGGTTATTTTACTCGTAGAACCCCTGGCTTGGTACACAGAAGCAAGACAGAAGTATCTAAGTTCACATCTATTCTAACAAGGCACTGGGCTATTGAACGACATATGACCAAGCTCGACTTAGCTTGTCGTATCCACTGTAGTATGTTACATGTCTACCAGCCTACGTAGAAAAGACAATAGAACACCTGTTGTATCTACGTACAGGCTTAAGCGATTGGATGCTCCGCTCTTCAACACAGTAGGCGATATTTTCACCATTAACGTTTGCCAGATTCTAACATTTATCAAAGTTATTACAAAGCATTGATTAGATCTGAAGGGCTCGTTAGAGATAATGCTACTACAATATGTTGGGAACTGATTAATGCAAGTCCTAAATTTACTTCAGATCCGTGAAGTTTAGCTTAAAACGCGGATCTAGTTAGGAATTGATTCCCACATCAATTCATTTAATTTTATTCTTGCTCACAGTTAAACAATGAGATAAACCTCATGCGATAGTTTTGCGATGATTGAACTTTCTTTACTAAATTGTTTTCAGAATAGAAGAACCAAGTTAAATTTGATATAGTCTATAAGTCCATGAGTCGTAAAAATAGTTTTGCACTTATTGTTTGACACAAAGTGTATAGAAATTATGTTCCCATACATGATTATTAATCGACGATGATTATTCGATGTAAAAACTTCATTTAAATTCAAGATTATTGGTGCCTGTGTGCGAGGTTTAAGGTTGAGAAAGATGCAAGTGTGGATAGTTTCAGGTTTTTAGCGGAGAACTTGTAAATAAACGGCTGTGTGAAAAGAAACTCGTTAACAACAGTGAAATTTCTAAAAAGTCTTACAATTTTTTTCTGGGTTATCTTACACAGAGAAATAAAGGATAGAGTGAAAGCGCGTTATATTAATAATGTTGAAATCATCTTCATTTTGATTTGATATCACAAAAACTAGTATTAATTCTATCCCCGAATGTATGCTTACTATTAAAATCAACATCTTTTATAACTGGATACTGAAGGAGATGCAGAATAGTAGATATGAAATTTAGAAAATCCGATAGGAGGAGAAATGAATAGTGCATAATATACATAGAAAAGGTCAAGGCCAAAGTCAAGATGTTCTTTACTTTTGTAATTACTTGAAATAAAGTATAGAGTAGGAATAGATGACAAAATAAATACCACCATCCAGCTCTGTCTAAGCGGAGCGGAGATTTACGCTCATAAGAAATAGAAATCTTTAGGTATGAAAGCTTTTAAACTTTAAGTAGAAACTCAATATGATTGTTAGGATTTGGTGAAACTCTCAAGTAAGGTTTCATTAAGTAATACCAGATTCAGATATATACTTTATATTTTGTGTGAAAGTGTTAAGTTGCAAATGGGAACGAGGTGATCACCAAATGAAATAACTTGGCGGAAAGAGTTTCTCATTATATAAGGAAAACTGTCATAAAAAATATTCGTATGATCTAAAATTTATTTTTTGGCAACGTGTAGCTACGATTTATCAGCCTAGAAAGTACTGATAGTCTTTTTCTAGCAATCAGCTACAGTTTGTAAGCAACTGATACTATTTCGAGTTAATGATAAAGCAAGAAAAATATATAGTAGGATATTTTCATTACGCACTACTTAAAATTAGTCATTAGTTTTTGACATAAAATGTATTGTATATTCTATATGACATTATATTTATATATATATAAATTATCTTACATTTGGAATTGTTGACAACAGTAACCTATCTTCTGCTGCTTTGTCGCTTAAAATTATAACTATATGGCCTTGGTTTAGTTCTCGTATATAAAAACTCAATTATACAAAATATAGTGCTAAAAACCAGCACTTATGTAAATATTTTTGAATTTGAATACTTAATAAAATTAATTAGCCGAAAGTCCATATTTTTTAGTAGCAGAAAATTTCTATACTTATTTTAATTTTCTAACCATTAAGGCTCTTATCCTTGACTATCCGTCTATCTATACGATTGGCTGGTTCGCAAACCATTACTTTCTAATAAAATAATTTCAACTTTTTTCTTTTTATGTAATAGTTATCTTCAAATAGCCCCTATTTATTTAAAATAAACTTTTTGTATAAGAATGTACCAAAATATTTCACAGAAATAATGGAATATATGCAGAAAAACCATACTATAGACATACCATATATAATACGTATACTATTTTTTTTAAAGTGTAATGGGTCATTTGTGTTTTTTTATATATATCCTATTCTTTTTTTCACTTTTGCTTATATTGATCCATAGCATTTTTATTTAAAAATAGTTTCAAGTAAATAACCGATTCTAGAGATCTCTAAAAGTCCGGTACTGAAACTGCATAAACCTCGAAAATTCAATACTGGCCTCTTTATCACATAAACCTATATATGCATGTACACCTATTTTACCAATAGCACGAATAATTTTTAGGCCATCGAATGTTTATGATTTTTGTTTGACTAAACCAATTATTAAATTTTACCTTAAAGAAAAAATGCAATTTGGTATTATCTTTATGAATGGTTCAAATTGGCATTTTACGTTGGATCATGTCACCAAATAACAGTAATTATGTTTCCATAGCACTTTTCATTGACACTAACTCCAATATTATTTTGATCTTCTAGTATCTTATAGTAAAGACCTTATAGTATCTTCACATCATAAACCACACTTAAGTCATTTGACTTAGAGAAATTCCAGACAATCACATAGTATGTAACAAATAATCTTTCTAACAAAGCCGATATTCAGTCACATTACATAGTTTATAATGTTAGGATAACATCGTCGTTGAAGAGTTATGCTCTACTAAGAAAAGGTTACTTTTTATAGCCGAAAAGACCAAACAACTATTTAGCTTAACGGTGATGTAGACTATCGTATAGATTAGAAAGTATTTTAATTGTTATTTAATTGTAAGTTAAACTCTTAGTTAATTTTAAATAAGACTTTGATTCTAACTAATGTAACGAGATACTGTAACGTAGTTGAACTAGTTTTTGTAGGTTTATCTGTTGCTTCCTTATAATTAATAGCACCATTAGCAGAGGTTCAGGTTCGGTCAGCTATATTTATAGTATATTAAAGGCCTTACCTGGATAGAATAATAAGAGATTTCGGTGGTGTCTTAATTGCTACTTATCAATATCTTGACAAACGCTTACATTGTGTGGTACAACACCCAGTTGGTAAATGCAACTCCACATCGAGTCCATGAAATAAATACAATAATTTTACCCACATAATTTTGAGTTTTAACCACAGCTACCACTATACTTCCATTGAAGGGGTCAACCTCAATTTGTTAAAATAGTCAAACCTATAGGTCTTGCTCCCCGTGATACCAGATTTAAACCTCCGGTTGGATGCCACAAGTAAACTCGCTAGCTACGATTTATAGTCCAAAGAGTATTGGCTAGTGCCTACTTAATTTTAGTCGCCTCATAGTCGCATGCCTTTTCTTGGAAATATTCAAACTCCTTTTCCGCATGGATTGAGCATGGATATAGATGGAGGTGCATCTTAAAGTGCAAAGATGGAAATTATCATAAATACCAATGATATGTATTTCTGAGTATCACCTTAAGGAAGTTAAATTCTAATGTTTGTGGCAATAACTACTGTTCTAAAATAAAGACCAATGTGATATATGGAATATACTCATCTATGGAACCGTTTGACGGTCTTTTGCAAATGTCGGTTAAGACTTGAAGATCCTCTGTGCTCCTCTCGGCAAATACAAACCAACCAGCTGCCTGTTAGTCAACTCATACATTGCTGACAGTAATGGTCACATACTCGGCTGTCGATAAATAAGTAATCTACAAGCATTGATACACAACTCTTTAAACATTTCGGACACATATGTAGAACTTAAAAAAATACTTCCCACTTTGATTCGCCACCTAAGTTTTAAAAATAAAGGTGCTATAATTTTATTCATTAACTCCAGTCTTTAACTGCCATTGATACTAAGATATTTATAAAAAGTCTAGAATTATTTTAGTTGGGATTTCAGGCGCACAATTATTTATAATAAATACCATAGAAATCATTCTTTAATAGTTTTTCATACGTTTCTCGTATAAAACTCATCACTTTAAGATTAGTCATGATAATTACTCACAATGGTATGCAAGTCACATGTGACACTTTTTTATCACTGCTACAATATGCCAAATATACGAGAACAGAAACCCATTATTGCAATTAAAATAAAAATAAAGCAAACCAACAAGAGAAAAAAGTTCGAGAATGGTTAAAAATGTTTCATAATGGCTAATGGCCATTTTCCCTCGCGTTACCATTCACACCCACACTTTTGGATGAAATGTAGGCAAAGCGATTGCTGCGGGCACTTCTGTGTAATTAAATTTCATAGTTGGTCGCTTGTTGTGGACATGTCGGAATGTATGAGTATTACAACATCCAGAATTTTAATTACATTTAAACCGAAACCCCAACACAATGAGGAGAAGAAGCAGAGAAATGCCCTTGAACCAAACGATGGTGTGTGTAATTTTCATTTAAAAGAAGCGTTACAATGGAAACACTCGAGTCAAAATTAATATGACATAGGAAGCTTGTATCGACTTAATTTGTAATATCATTAATTTTGTAGGTGAAAATTAAAAATCAAAGAAATTGTTATCATTAAAAAAAAAGGAAAGTGAAATGGAAGATATTTAGTGTAAAATATTGTTAATAAAAATCTACGTCCCATTTTTAAAATGTTGTAACAAAAATTGAGAAAAAATTTTGCTAGTTCTGGGTCTAGCGCTTACTAAATTTACGCTTTCTATAATAGCAAATAATAAGCTTTATCTTTTTATTCAATTATTTATTCTAAATTCAGATCATTAGTTCATTAATAACTTCTAACTCCTAAGCACACACCTTACCACAGAGAGGGAATTGAGTGGTTGAAACTTCTCCTGATCTTCCAGTCAACTTCTTCAACTTCTCAAAGATCTTGCGGAAAGGAACAGGGGCCATTTAATATGGACACAGCGGATTTGAGGGAAATGTGAAAGCTAATAAACTGGCCAAAAAGGGGCGGCCTCATATTATATTCTACCAAAACCAATTTGCGGTCCTTCATGGAGCTTTTTCAAGCTTAAAAGTAATGAATGGTTGAAAAAAGCAGCTCAGTCTGATTGGGATAATGTAATTACCTTCAGACAAGCTAAAGAATTCATGCCGAATCGTTCAAAAGCTAGAACTAGAGAGCTACTAATGCTGAACATAAAAGACATTCAACTTGCTATAGATTTTCTCACTGGACATTGCGGAGTCAAAAAACATCTAACGAATCTAGGTGTTACAAGGCAAAAACAGCAGAACACAGTTTGTGTCACTGTGATAGTTTTGTTTGACTCAGACTTCAGTACTTATCAGCTGCTTATCCACTAATAACGCAAATAAGCCACATCTCTCTAAGGGACATAATGGCATTTTTCACTACTACGCGCCTATGGAACTAAAGTGACTTTGTCACAATAATCCTCAAAGGATGTAGTGACATGGTCACATAGTTCCCAACCCTCTCAAAATCTAATCTATTTAATGAGGTAAAAAATTTTTTAAATTTCGAATTGATCTGAGAGTCATTCATTCCCCGAAGAAGATATCTGACAATGTGTCTGCTGATAAGTCATCAAAATTATGCAAACTAATTTCAAAAACCTGTGATATTAATATATCTAACACTTCATTTTCCGAAAAATGAACTGCCTGTTAAAAGTTGAGCTGAACATAGCACAGTAGCCCAAAATTTATTTCAAGGAAAAGGCTTTTAGATCACTTCATTCGTTTAAAAAACATATTTATCTTACTTAACAATTACGATATATTAATAGCAAACAGAAACATATGTACAATTATAAAAATAGAGCCCTTCAATTTGATTCAAACCAGACTTTAGGCACCTAATGACAAATACATATTAATCATTGTGTTGAAGAATCATTACAAAACAAAAAGATAAAACGAAGCCTGGAAGTATCTTCTAAAATAGACGCGGAGCTTATTAAAAAAGTTTCAGATATTAACCAGTTGCCCAGAGAACATTACTCTTGAAACCGTTTATTATTAATTCAAGCTAGAACTGCAAACAGTATCGACCACAAAGTCTGAGAAACTCTGCAATTGCTATCATGGCCGTACACAATAATTTCGGTTTCGGCTCTGGGTACGCCCATGGTTGCTATCACGAGAAAGTGCACAGAAAGTCTTTGCTGAAGAAAAAGAGTATGTAACAGCTTTAACATGTCTGATGTTAGGTTGTGCTCAATAGCTAAGATTTTGACTTGCATTCAGAGCCCTAATTTTATTCAATTCTCTCACACTAAAAATAATTTTTAACCGTCGCAGTTTTCTAAAGATATAAATTTTGCTACAAAGCAGTTAGACTAGACGTTGTTAGAGTATAACTATTACTATATTTATGTCTAACTATACAACTATTAATTTTACTTTACGTCTTCTGTTTAGTTAGGGTCAGTAAGCAGCACAAAAGAACAGTCATTGTGGTTCCAAGAATGACCAAGTCTGCTTGCCGTACCCACAATGACCAAATGCCGTTCATTACCCCCTAAAATCATGGTCATAGATTTACATTTCGCTGAGAGTCAGCACCTCTCATTTATACTATTCTTTCACGCTTAAAGATAGATTTAGCATTTGCCAATTTTCAAGAAATGCGAGTTTTGTTGCAAAGCATTTAGACCATATTTATTGATCTTACTTATTCGGTTTAAAACATCTATCAAATGTTATCTAGAGAATGCAGATTTTCATTGTGAAATAAAACAGCAAATGAATTTGTTAATGAAGTTTTACAACAAATTAACAAAACTCAAGAAAAAAGTGCGAACATACAAGTCAAGTACGCCTTTGAGTGAGCTACCTGTTGAGGACTGACTCTGAGCTTGTAATTTGTTAGGGCACGAGTTCAACCTTTGGTTTTTGCGCTTTAAAAAAATTATTTACGTGTAATTGAATAAAAGAAATATTTCCAAAAAACCGCTAATGATGGGTATTTGGCATAATACCCATAAAATTTTTCAACTTTGCAGACATTCCCTTCACATTGATAATACCAAAAATGGATTTGCGTACAATTGAAAAGCCACGATTAAAAGAGTTCATGTTGGAACATCTCATACCTGGCAAAGCGTTCGATGACTACCACGGCGATGAAGATACATATGGTAATGCAAATGGACATAAAATCGTTTTTCGTAAATTGGAGAAATCTCACAACAATGTCTGGCTACTGAATGGCTTCCAAATACTACATAAACTACGCATAAACGAAAACCTAACAGCCATAGCCATTGACGGTTATTTGGGGGACCGAAAGTCGCCCTACTCGAAACGAAACATACAAGAAACAAATAGGTGAGTCATTGTTAACAACTAGTTAACTAGTTTTTTTTTAATTTTATTATATATATCACACATCTTAATGTTTTCTGTCAAAATAGATTTGAAATATTTTGACAGAAAGAGTTGTTTTAAGATATTTCCAGTAATTTGAAAAAATTGTATGGAAGAGCAGCAATAAGTTTTCAAGCTCTCTCCATCATTAGTGGTATACAGTATGCAGTCAAAAAATAAAAAGAAAATTTTTATATTTATATTATATATAATGTGCGCTATATTAGTATTTTGGTTTGATTATAGTCGCTATAATGAACCACAACGTTTGGAAATGCGTAATGCTACTAATACGCACACTAAGAACGAGCCCATATTAAAAGAATCCAAAGCTAGTCCATTGATGTTATTCTTGTCCAACATGAAGAGTGGCACAAAAGTGTTTCAACATTTCTTATCAAAAAGTAATCTGACACAAGTAATGGATGATGGACCATATACTGTACTTATACCAGCTGATAATGCTTTCCAGCGTTGGCATCCGATCGATTGGGGTTTCTATCCGTTCAGCGTGCAAGAGTTTACAGAAGGAGTTTTACGGAACCATTTTTTACCTATGCAACGACCCTTACGGATGTCGGAAGTTAAAAATGTCGATCAAATGGTTGTGCGCACGATGGGCGGCGAGAATGTAATTTTCCGTGGTCAACGTAAGTTTATATGCTAATTAAATTTTCAATTATTTTTATATGTGCAAGAAATCCTTTTTTATTTTAGCTACCCCAACTGTGAATAATGTCTCCATTATGTCGGATTATACGCTTTATAATGGTAATCAAGTGTTTATTATTTCAGAAGTACTTTTTGTTTCTGAAGCTGTTGTTTCGAAACTTCATCAGGTATGAGTATTTTATTCTAAGTACATTACTTCTGCGTTTACCACCAAATTAGCTTGATATGTCTATGTAAAATAATTTGTTTATTTCACTTTCAGATGCATAAGGACAAAGAAACACCACCACTTCTGGCTTTTCCATGGTTTGGTGCACAATTCTTATCACACTCATTTTTAGCATTAGAGCGTGATCCGCGATTTACGCAAATTACAAGGTAATAAAAAGTTTTTTTTATTATATTACTTACTTGCTTACTTAATTGGTCATAACAACTTCTTTTCGGGTTTTGGCATGACATAGCACTCCTCTATCTCGTACTCTCGTCTATCAGTTCGTGTTCCGTATTATTACTTCACCATAGTCATGATATTCCTCTGCAAATCTGGTGACCTACCATAAGTTTTAATAATTAGCAACCAAAATTATTTTAGTGGTCCATTAGCTTAATCACCCCACCGTAGATATGGCATATCTCTGGTTGGTTGATTATTTCCAATGATAAGGCAGCAGATACCTTTCCACTTCCCATAACTTCCTATTATTCATAATAATATTACTACCACACTCTTAGCCAAAAATCTCAAGAAATAAAATCTTGTTCTATTCCGCTGAATTTACGTAATTCAACAAATCTTTCTTCCTTGCCTATAAACAGTTCAACAAACTATCAAAAATTTACTCATCTAAAAACCATCGGGTAACCAAAGCCAGATAGTCACAGAAAAAACGCTTATTCGTATGTTCTTCCAATTAGTTTCCACTTCTATTATTAGCATTATATGGAATGTCAAACTCCTCTGCGTGAATTTCACATAACAGTGAGCTGTAGTAAGTCTGGCAGTGTTCATACAGCCCCATTTAAATAGTTCTCAAGATCTAATCTTGTTATATCTCCCTCCGTCTCTTTCTCTTTTTTTCTGTTTCAATTATTATCGTATTATTTTAAAAAAAAAATTCTAATTGTAAATTATACACGTCTGATTATATTAGATAGTTATACATAAATAAACACAAAATATTTATATATATTTTTTTTTCAGATATTTGAATAATGCGGAAATAGCACCTCATGTCTCAGGTGCCAATTACACATTTTTCGTGCCAGAAGACAAAGCCTTCGAACGTATCGGTTTCGATCGACTTTCAGATGAAGCCTTAGTATGTTTTTGGTTATTATATATTTATTTACTATACGTATACCTATGTGCATATAAGTATTTTTTCCGATAATTCCGATAATTATCATAAGTACAATTCCGATAATTATCATATGTGTTGTTAGGTGATACAATATTTGCATAAATTTTATTATAAAGATTATAATGTCACGCGTGATATCATGAGATACTTATTATATATGTTTTGTGTGAAAAGTATCCAGAATTTATAGTTAAAAAATCGTGCGTAATATCATGTTTCCTCTGCAGCTAACACTACTTATGTTAATGAAATTCAGCTTTGGTCGTTTCCATTGCCATAAGCTGATTTATGTATATGAAATAGCTTGTTTGTTTACATTTTATATATCAAATATATGACAATTATTTTAAATTTTGGTTATTTCCCTTGCGGAAAATTTATATTTGAGGGTTATTTTCAAGGCATTTGACTATTTTCGCCTTAAATGAGCTGATTTATTAATAATGAGCTCATTTATATGAAGGATTTGTGTATTATAAATCATCCTTATTAGTGGTCATAATGAGCAAAAGCGTCTAAATGAGACAGTGTGAATATGTTATTACGTAGTCTTTTTGTATCAGCTAAAGAGTGCAAGAGTGTTTAAGATGTGAACGACTAAACAACGTACAAAACCTAAAATAACATCGTCTAACTGCTTGCTGTTGCAAAAGCTAGATTACGATTTGATTTAAGATAGACGCTAAGACTCTATTACGGTCATAAAAGAAAATTCACTAACAATGTGAAGGTCATAACCAATTCAACCCACTAAAACGATATAAAGATATTCCAATCGATGAAGTCTAGTTTGTTGTCGTGAAAATAAATTTTGGTAGATTGAACATTTTGTTTTTTTGTATATTATTCAATTACTATGGATACCTTTCACACAAAATATCCATTGATATATAAGTAGACATTTCATAAATATTTTCTAATTATATAAAATATGTTTTGCAGGGTTCGCAGCGTGGCATAAAAATGTTATTGCACCATTTTGTACGCGGACGTCTCTATGATAGAGATCTTCGAGATAATGAAGTCTTTGAAACGATCGGTGGCGGACATATAAAGATTACACGCCATCCGGGCAGTAATTTGACTAAGGTGAATAATGCACAAATCACCGAAAGTGAAGTATTCGTTTATAATTTGGGAACCATGTTCTACATCGATGATATGCTGTATTCGCATTTGCTACGCGACTATGCAATAAAAAACACAAAAACGAAAACTAATAATTCCGGAAAGGGTAGTAACAGTAGTGGAACTACAGGTGATAGTACTGGTACGAGTGGTATTGATATTGAACACACAACAACAACAAGCACACCAGTAGATGTTGAAATTGTACCGAATGAATTCTTTACCGAGCATAGCGGCGGAATCGGTGATTTCGCGGCACACGAAGATGATATGGATTTTGAGGATGAAATTATAACGCCGAAGGCATTACCCGTCCAAACTTATGATTTGCCGAAGTAAATTGAATGTTGAAGCGATTGTGTTATATATCATTTATTGTTTAGACCTTAAATATTGAAATTTGTGTGAATTATTTTTATTTTTATTTTTTTTTTCATTAATTATTAATTGTCCTTAATTTCTCTTATTAATTAATTCATCAATTCATTAGAGTATATTTTTTACATGCGATATATTTAAAAAGAAATTACATTTATATAATTTTAAAATAAATTTTTATTTTTGAAATATTTAAAAATATTAATTTAATTACAAAGTCTAAATAATTTTTTCTTATTTACAAATTTTTTATTTTTATTTTTTTTTGTTATAAAAATGTTTATATTACTTTAATATATATATATATATATACACTCGGTTATAATGACAAACATCATGTATACTAAAATAGAATAGATGTACTCATATCTCATAGAACTAGCGTTACCTATGCTTTACCTATATATACTATATATAATCCGTAAAAATAAATATTGATATTTTAGAGCAATTTACAATTTAAAACTTAGTGGTAAAAAATCATCTTAAGTTGCATGTAGAGAACTATATACGAACAAAATAAAAAGCATGATTTTTTAATATGTGATTATATATATATATATGTATTTAAACATATATATGTATATATTATATATTAACGAAAATATATGGCACATATAACAATGATATATTATATTTAAAAAAAGTATTAATTAATTAAATCAACGGCTAAATAAAAACTTGAAAATAAAAAAATAATAATAAAATTTTTGAAAACAATATTAGGTTAAAAATTAACTATATAAGCTTAAAATAAGTTAAAATATTAATAATTATAATATTTATAATATAACATATAAAAAATAAATTAATTTAATAAAACCATGTTTAAAGATATATTTTTTTCGTAAACGTTAATTTATACATATATATTCATATATAAAAATAATAATGAAGAGATTCACAATATATATATATATATATAATAGAAAAATTTAAAAATAAAAATAAAAATAATGTTAATTATTCTCAAATTTTCGGTGGATTATATCATTATTAATAATACTTTAAAACTAAAAACAAAACTTAATAATAATTAGTGAACGTATAAAAAAAGTTTTTGAAGATTTTTTGTTTAAAATTCCTTATATTAAATAAAATTAATAAGCGAGGTTTTAAAAAAACATATCTGTAGTAAAAATGTATTTATTTAAAAAAATTAAAAATACTAGATGAAAATTTCTGGAAACGAAGAATCCATTAAAAATACTGTATTTTAACATTTTTGCATATTAATAAATTATGTTATATATAAAAAAAACATTTCTTGTAATTTTAAAACAATTTAGCAATAAATAATTTTGTAACCGGCATTTCTATATGCGAAATGATAAATTGTTAAAAAGATATATATAAAATAAAAAATACATTTAAAAACTAATATAATTGAGTAAAAATTTTATCACTCCTTCTCTGATAATAATTACTAGAGTCCACAAAATTATTAAGTTGCATATTTTTCTACCAAAAAATATTTATCTTAAATATTGAAATACCTCTATTTCTTTATATATTTCTAAAAAAAAATTATTATTACCAGGGAACGAAGAAAAAACGTTTCTATATAATGAAATAGATTTAAATAAATCAATTTTCAAATACTCTACAAGTCCTCATCAGCCTAAATCTTTTGTACTGCGGCATACAGAAAATTGAGATGTCCTCATGTGAACGATACAATCTTATAATCCTATAATATTTTAAGATCTATAATTTATTCGATTACACCAATAAAATTTAACACACAATCACAAATACTAATCAACGTACCACTCTCTAAGTGGTACGTTAGTGAGTGCCACTCATACTTATGTATTAATATCTATGACCTAACATCGAAAAAAAATGTAGATCGTCTTTAGGTACAGTGATATAGAATTAAAATTGAAAATTTATGTGCTTCTATGCCGATAGAATGGAACACTTTGGTCATAATGAATCGTTTGTACTAGGTACAGAACTTAACAGACAACTAGACCCTTGATAGTAGATCAGAATATGTGTCAAATCAATATTTTTCTTTCAACATGGAAAAGATGTTCTGGTACCTAAGGCAGGTTTTTTTTGTTAAGATATAGTGACCCGTTAAGTGATCCGTGTATGGGATATAGTGACCCGTTGCAAGCACGTACAATGTCTTTTACTTGGCACTACCAGTGCAAATTTTTATAAAACGCTTAGTTGTCAACCAATTTAGTCCACAACTGTATATCGTTTCTTCGACATTATCTACTATGACTTTAAACTTTTGACACAACTACAAACGGCACACATATGGATTAAAAATAGATGGAGGCACTGGTGCTGGTGTATACGGACTCAACATCTGAATTTCGAAGGCAGTGAGCAAATGGCCGCAATCAACTTATGTGTAAGATCCAATATTTACTCTGACAGTCAGGCTGCTTCTTTAACTCTGTCTTCTTGGACAAAGTTTGTAAGTCGAAACATATTCTCGAGTGTTATGAGCTTCTACAATACTTGCAACTTGGAATAAGGTAAGTCTTTATTAGGTTCCGGGTCACAGGGAAATTTTGGAAAATGAACAAGCTGATGAGCTCGTCAGAACTGCATCAAAAATTGCTTTTACTGGCCCTCAAGCCTTTTGTGGATTAAACTGGTGCAATACAAAATAAATAATCAAAAAGAAACGAAGGGAGAATCGTTTGTGGCTGGTGTACTTCGAAGATTTCCTACGACTTAGACAAAAACATTCATCACAAAATTTAGTTGGGTGTTACGAGTATTAATATTAAATGGATCTCTTTTAAGCATTCCATAATTTAACTGTGTTTACTATATTTAAATTTACACGATGCATACCCGACAACTCTTCATAAACCTCACATAGCTCAGTAGGCATTATACAAATATCTGACCTGTTAAGAATATATAAAAAATATGTTTTTTCATTAAGAAATTTTATCCCATCCATCAGTTACAAATACTCATAGCAACAAAATTTTCATGTAACTGCTCCACCTCTCCTTGGTACTTATCTGACAAATATACTTTGAAAATAATGGCGTAAGTACTTCTTAACAAAAAATATTTTGGAATCATATTCAATATATATATTTTAATTTATAGCCGAGTCGTTTGTGAAGTTCCCGATGATCTAGTGCTTGGAGGAGACGGAGGCTGTTGTTTCAACGGTAGCAACAATTGTAACGGTTATAATGGTTGTGAAGGAATGTGTGAACCGATGTCATGTTCCAGTCCCATGTCGGTGCCATGTTCCAGTCCCATGTCGATGCCATGTTCTCCTCCAATGTCGATGCCATGCTATCCAAGTTATAACTGTTGCTATCCACCACCGAAATCGCCTGCTCCACGCCCTAAGTTAAAAACACCAACTTGCAAATCAGACGTTGATGTATATTGCAGCTATGGGCGTGCCAAGGCCCAAAAAACTGTGTTCGTTCCAAAATGTTCTTTGTTTGGTGCGCCTAAGAGTATATCTTTTGTGGAAGACAATTATCTGCCCTGTCCTCCACCGTTGTCACCATGGTGCCCAGTGCGCAGTACATGCTATAATTAAAAAAAAGGAGGATCATTCAAACATCACATGAACATACAATACAATATTAAAACGTTAACTTTTTCTTATTTTTTTCTGATTTTAAAAATTTCAACAAATTTCTAAAATCATAAAAAATTAAGAAGTTTTAATCCATTCAATAGATGTCTCTTTATTTTGGACTGCAACAATAATAATAATAATCAAATGCAATAGTCAAAAATTTTTTAAATTGTTTTATTTTCAATAGTGGAAAAAAAATACTATATTATGTTCTATATTAACAATAGAAACTATTCTCTAGCTATTCCAAATCTCTAGCTATCTGAAATGTCTACACTAAGCAATCTAAGAAAAGCAGGACATTATAACTCAACAATCTGGACCTAGTTCTTGCAAATGCTGACCGTTATCAAAGAAAGCGAAGATTGACCTTTTGAATCTGTATTTATACCCGCATGGTGCATATCGTAGCATGGTGCATTCAATGGTTCAATGGTTAGCATTATGATACACCAGTAATGGTCTCCTGAGATGTTTAATTTCAATATACAGTGAATTTTGCAATGAACCTAGAATATTATTAAACATCAATTAATAAGCTTGATCTCAGTCATAGTTAAAGAATATTTCTCTGGAATGAAAGTGAAAATCTTTTTGGCCAAGTGTCTTCACCTATTCAGAGAATATGAATATATATCATGTTCATCACTGATAACTGATTACAGTTATTTTCTTTTAAAAGTTTCTCTTTAATATCCTCAACATTCGGGAAGCGCGTTTAGATATTTTTAAAACCGATCTTGTTCTATTATTTTATACATTACACTCTCATAATTTCCTCGCTTGTTGATAGACATATTTCATCTTTTAAACTCTCGAAAGAAGTATATGACGATAACAAATGATTTCTATTGAAATTAGTCGGATATCAATTATCACAGCTTCATCTTAATTTCTTTATTTCATATACTGCATGAAGCCCAGGGTATCTATTGTGCAAACTGTTTCAGTGATATTAACTCTAGCCCTACATTGAATACGGCCAGGTACTCACATTTCCGATTTCTTATATTCTCGGTCATTTTATAAAAGGCAGCGACGACTGCAGTTGGCAAATCTTATCTGGAGCTGATACTTGTTGGCGAATATATACCACCTCTCACCGCTATTTAAAAGTCAATTAGATTGAGCAGCTATATTAAAAAACCACTTCAGTGCCTAAAATCCCATTCCATTTATTTATCAATATGGTTCCCTAGAGTGCAACACAATTGTTTCAATGATTTTATAACATTTCTAAGCCAATTTGTCCAATGTTTTCAAAAAAGTATTTGTTTGAAAATTTAGAATAAAGTAGAGGCCCCGAGAGCAAAAAACTGACTGAGTATAACATTTCAAAGCGTGATCTACCCAATTTGACAAGAACTTATGATACCGTCTTTGTCTTACTAGAAATAAAAATTTATAGTCCATATGTGTAACTACTTTTTTTCGATTTCTTTAATGGAACTACTGAGACTTTGTCTTTCATTCGAACACTCCTTACTGAGTGCTATAATATCACTGATCGAAATTTACATTATTGATCGCTTACCGACTTTTCACCATTTTAAAACCAGTACATAGTTGTTGTTGTTGTTGTTGTTGTTGTAGTCCGTGGGATCTGCTCGCCCAGTCCAATTGGGGTGCGGTGAGCGGTACTTAGTCGTCGAAATCGAAAAGTGGCTCTGAGACATATTTCCTGTCGTCCTTGAAACCTGCCAATACTAGTTTAAATGCAGCTCTCATATTTATGCAAAATAAGTCTTTACACTTTTTTAATATTAATTTATTAATTTGTTATTTAATTTACTTTAATTATATTTATATTAAATTGTTGTTTTGTGTTTGTAATAATTATTTAGATCGCGTGCGAGTTCAAGTAAATTGACGGTAACTTGAGGGAAATAGTTAATTATGTGGGTATGGCAACGAATATTGGTATTTACCACAATTTCGAGTAGGGTAAATTAGATATTAAATTATGTGTTAACATTGTAAAAATTTTATAAGATGTTTAATAAATAAATAAATAAATTTAAAAATTTTTAACAAAAAAATAATAAATAAGTGCAATAAATAAAAAAATAAATAAATATTTACATAAGTGCAAAAACTCCCTAAGAATTTCAATTTAATTTATCTCAATTTAATCGAACTCGCACACGGCTTTATTTCTAAAATGTCGTCTAGCTTTAACGAAAATTATTACAAATTTTTCCATTGCATATTTTAAGGCGAAATTAATTTATTAAATATTTAATTAAAAATAAAATTTAAAAAGAAAGTAAACAAAAAAGTATGTACATGTTGCTTTTTGCTTTTTTCTATATATTTTAATTATATACATAACAATCAGCTATAATTATTCACTTATTTGCTAGTTATATTATTGCCATACACAGAGGAAAAAGTTTTTGTTATTAATAGTTTTAAATAAGCTTAGGTCTATAATAAATACCGATTAATACTTAACAATAAACATTAAACTACATAAATTCATTTATTAATATAAATAGTGATATGATTATAATATATCCATATTGTTAACTTAATGCAATAATAAAAAATTAATTTATTGTATTATATATTATATTATATATACATATATATATATATATATATATATAATATATGCAGCAACATTAATAAAATATATATTCTTCAAATAATTTTAAATTAATTTTTTTTCCATTTTCACTCCATCCAAAGCAACTAATAAAGTTTCGTTCACTTGTTGTTGCAATTCGCACTGTACTATTGTGATTGATTGAGGTTCGTGTACATAATTAACGAAACAAGTATTTTCATATACATAATATAACATTTAATAAAAACTTGTTCTATAACTTTTATAAATAAGCAGCTTATGGTTTTATTAAATTTCACTTAAAAAAATTATTTGATTTATATTAACAGAAAATACTACAGTGAGTGGTCAAGTAATTTTCTTAACCAAGCCAAACGCATTAAAGAACTCATTTCTTACCTAAAATTACTACACAGTTTAACCGGAGCTCCGCAACAATTTGTGACTTGGCAGCATTTATCTTTTCTGCGGCTGTCAAAATAACAATTGACAGCTGAAAAACAAAAAAAAGTGAAGAGGTGTCTACATCAACAGTGAAACAGCAAGATTTAGTCGCTGTGTGATATTTTGCTTGTGCAAATTTTCTTTATCGGAAAGTTTGTAGTTTTTTCTGTGTTTTACGAAGTTGTGTATTTGTTTGCGACCATGCCACACGATCATCAACACGGCAGTCCATGCGGCCATGAAGCCACTCATGATGATGAGGACCCGTACAACCGCGGCATACAATACAGCCTTTACACTAAGATAGATATGGATAACGTCGTGTGCCTCAACGAAGAGATCGACGGTAGTGGCCGCCATGTATTCAAACCGTTTGAAAACCGCAACGACGTTTCCACTGTAAGTAAATTAGAGTTATACGTAAATATATAAGTCAATCGACCGCCGGCCGGCGTTGAAGGTCGCATCCCTATGAGACTGTTTATGTGAATCTTTTTCCAAAAGTTTATTAAAATTATTTAAGATTATGTAAAAAGATCTTTAAATCGATGATAGCTTTTTTTGCTATTCCAACTTTTTACTATTTTACGTTTATATTTTTTTCCTATTCTTCTTTAATTGTTGATATTTATGGTTTATAATGACATATTTGCAGTTTGTTCAAAGTGATGGTGATGAGGAGCTGCTATTTAATATTCCGTTCACTGGAAATGTTAAATTGAAGGGCATTATTATTGGTGGCCCTTGTGATGATACTCATCCTAAAAAAATGCGCCTGTAAGTTTCGCAAGTTTATTTATTTTTATATATATATATTAAGAATTTTCAATATCATAGGTTTAAGAATCGCCCAAACATGACTTTTGATGAGGTTGGTTCTAAGGCAGATCAAGAGTTCGAATTGGTGCATGATCCAAAGTGTGAGGTGGAATATGGTCCTAAGTAAGTCTATATTTATATATACCATATGGCATATAAAGTACAGTTCTTTATTAAAATCAACTCTATGGTATTTAGAAAAAATTATTTTTTTTTTAATAATACAATTTTCAATCTTTTTATATATGTTTATATATAAAGTATATTATTTACGATAATAATTTGTTGAACAATTTAATTTTTACTTACAGAATTGTCTTATTCTCATCGGTTCATCATTTATCTATACATATACCAACCAATTATGGTAGTGATGTTACTCGCTTGCACTATATTGGTATGTGAATTCTTTAAATTAAAAATAAAAACAATTTATAATATTAATATATATTTTTTTACAAAAAGGATTGCGTGGTGAATTCACTGAGGCACACCAACATGGCGTCACCATTTGCACTTATGAATCAAGACCAAATGTTTCCGATCACAAGGAGGATTTGCTTGATCATGTTAACCACACCATCCAGTAAAATCACAAATCTCTCCTTCCATCAACTTTACACACAAACGCATATAAAACTATTACACACACACACACACCCACACGCAGTCACCCACGTACACACATTCATTTAGTAAACTATTTAACACAAATTATTTTTATATTAAAAGAGCTGTGAAATAACAAAAAGGATGAACACTTCAAAAATCACAAAAAAAAAATTTAATGATTATTATAATTAATGAATTTGCATAACATATTATATATATATATATATATATGAAACATAAGATGTTAATTTTCTATCTATGTCATCTACCTGTGACACATGCAATATATAATGTAATATATATGTGCGTGTATATTAGTTTAATTTGAAAACATAATGAATACTTCATGTTTGTTACTTTGCTTATGACTCGATATTGTGAATATTTAAATAACTTTTATAATTTATGAGTTTCTTTTTTTCATTTAATAATTGCAACAATCAATTTAATTCATTATTTGCAACAGTCATTATGACTTAATATATTACAATATGTATTTTATTTGTATAAGATGTTTCAAAACATTACGACTTATATTGTCATCAAATATCTATATTTCTACATATATTCTGTATGTATGAAATATTTTAAATACTTGTAGTGGACATGCACATATATATTTACATGCATTATATATTGTAATAAAAGTGTATAATATACTTTTTTTGAGTATTTGTTTTTAAATGTATATGATACAAATAATGCCGTTTACATGTCATATTTAATATGTATATAATTTATTGTTGCTATGCATGTGATATACAAGACAACATTTAACTTTGATATGTATACAATGTTTAATGTTTTAGATTTGCACTATAATTTATTATATATATAGTAGTGCATATACTACAAATAATAACAGCTGACATTAACATTTTATACATATAAATTAAATATGTTATAATGCATATGTGCATAGAAGCGTTTGCTATATTTCAGCGCAATAACTTATTCCGTAAATACATATATTATAATGACATTTAAATGCATATCATGATAATAAATATATAAAATTGCATATGTATGTAGTACATATGATATGTGTCATATCATCTATATTGAAAATTAAATATCTTTCATATTGAGCATATAGTAGTGCATTTGATCTACATTATCTTAACTAAAAATAATAATTTAACAACTATTTTATTTTATTTATGCCACCAATACAACATTAAATTTAACATATAAAATTAAGTATGTTGCCATACATATGTGGTTTTGATATACACACCTTAACATTTACAGTACTGATATTTTGAAATGCATATAATATAATGATATGTATATAAAATTACAAATTTGTAGTATATAAGCAGTACATGCGATTTGTGTGATACCACATTTATTTAATTATATATATATAATTACATTATTTTGATTATATAGGCATATATACATTTTGTCATCAATGAAATAAAAAACAAATTTATTTTTACCTGAAACTGATGTGTAATGGCACTGATGTTTATCTAATGATATATCTTGACATATTTTGGATATTAGTTACAAACTTTGAACTCTACATTTGCACTACGTATATGCTGAAATATATATATAAAATATAATATGTTGTGCAAAGCATACACTAAAAATTGAATAATTACAAATTTTAAATCCTTTGTGAAACAAATAAAAATTATTCAATTTGTTCTAAAACACACAAATATATTTTTTAAAAATATTGTAACACGAAAATCTTTGTGAAAAATTTGTACAATTTTCCTATGTAATAAGAATAATAAAATTTTCATTTTAAAAAATAATATTAAATTCCAAGTTAAATGAAAAAGTAGTTTTAAATATTATTTAAAGCATATCAACTGAAACAATGAAATATATTTACAAAAACATAAAAGCTCAAATACAGTGTGAGCTCATTAGTTAAACTAATGTAAAAACATAATAGAAAAGCATTTCTTTATAACTTAAAAACAAGTAAGATCCTTTGTCCATATTGTCCAATAAATTATATAAAATTCTTATATCCAATTAATTATTAAGAAGCTATTCACATTTACATAATGCAGAAAGAGCAATATTATCTATAACAACTAAAAATAAACTAGACACTTTTAATTATTTAAAATACAAAAAGAAATTACAAGTTTAAGAAAATGCTATAATTGCTTTAAAATAAAATCTGTATATATCATATAAACATATATGATAACATATAATGATAATCGTTGTTATTGTTAAAAAAATCATTTTATAATTTGTGTGTTGAAAAATATATAACTACAATTATATATAATGATGAGAGGTCATAATTAATATAAGGTTATTATATTTATATATTATGCTAGTTGATTCAAGATATTAATTAATTTAATATTATAATATTAAATAATAAATAATAAATCTTGTTTATCTGCCTGATGCAAGTAATGCAAGTAAATACTTAATATTGATATTTCAAGTGGCAAATTATTAAAATTCTACTAAATTACTTTAGCAATGTAATTGTTTATGTAAAACTAGGCCTAGCAAGCTGAAAGCTATTTAGTTAATAGTTCTCTTAGACTGGATAAATGATAAATAAAAAGTATATAATATATATATATGTGTATATATTTGTATTCAACAAAGTTGGTCAACTTTAAAATATTTTTGAATTTTTAAAATTTTTATCTCGACTATTTTTTGAATTGTATTTTTATGTACTTTTAAATAAGGCAAAGGATAAGATATTAAATATATATTTATATTGTTCTTAAACACATTACTAAAACAAAAAACACAAATATCTTGTTATTGTTGTGTGCGTTTAATAATAATTTGTTTATTATTTTAAATTAAGCAACCATTTGGTAGTAACAAATTTTAAAAAAATAAATATTGAAATTAAAAATTTTATTTTAAACATTATTTAATTTACAAACGTGTTTAAACTAAATTAAATAATTAAATTAATTATTTAATTAAATTAATTACTTTATACAACTATATATGATAATTGTTTTATACCTAAGATCTGTAAACAGTTAACATGAAAGGATGTTCAAGACGATTACATAGGTAAGAAAGTAGGTGGATAGTGGTTAGGGATGATGGAGGGGGTGGGATATAATTGAACGTTAACCTGGATCCAGCCAAAGGAACCTGGCCACTTGAATGGGGTGGGTTTACAGGTCAATTGAACGAAGATTTGTATATGCAAAAGGACAGAAAAACAGATGGGCGGCATTATGGGGAGTAGAACTGCAGTTAGGGCACACATTGGGAATACACGTATTTATGCGTGACTAGAAACTCTTTAGCACTTGGCTAGGAGAGTTCCTGCTGCTTGTTTAGTAGTAGTGAATCCTCTGAGGTGATAAATGACACTTGGTCGTCGAGATTGACGTGTGGCTCCGGCACTTACATATTTATATTATTATTATTTTTTTGTTCCGTCTTTTGTAGGTAATAGCATTTATGAATAAATAATTATAAATTTATGAATAATTAATAAATATATATATATAATTAAGTTTTTCAGAGCATTGGAGCGATGTGAGTATTTAAATATACTGAAAGAAAAACTATGTAATTATCATTGGGATTACACTTTACTTCTCTTATATTTAAAAGTTCTCTCTTAATTAATAAATTTAAATTATAATTAGTTACTTTTATGTACTATAATAAGAAATTCTATATTAATTAGTACGTGCATCTTATAAGTCAGTACACTTGTTCGCAAATATCTCCATTTGCTTTCTACATCATGTAAAATTAAAACATACAAAGTGGTTAAATACATGAGTGATGTTGATGGAACAACTATATAAAACATATATATAAACTAAGAATTAAGCGTTTCTAATATAATTCAGATGATTTTACTATACAAATAAAATAAGGTTATGTTATTGGACAGTTTACTCTACGAATTTATCTTAAGTGAATGCTGGATGCGAGTCAGGTTCCATAGATTAGTTGTATTCCTAATACTCGTCCAATAACTGGGATCACTTAGCCACAATGTTTGCTTCTTCTCAATTATACGTTTTCTTTCAATTGCACCTACTAAAATAAAATGAATCTGTTTGAGGCTTCAGAATATGACTGAGTTACATTGTCTTTCGACACTTTATAGTGGTAACCTGTTCATTTGTAACCTATTTAACTCTTCCATATATTTTTATTTCATATGCATTTAACGTAGTCATTAACACTAGATCCACTTATCTCCTTCACAGAACATGGATTTTGTTTGCAGAAAGTGTATTATCTTCAGCGCTTCTAAAAGTAGTCCATGCACTACTTGGATAGAAGAAGTAGCTCTGCATAATTAATATTACTTAAGGCAACACAAATATGCTTCTTGTGTGTTGCAAAAGGTATACTTAATATAGTCTATACATATATTACTATCTTTACTAATGTTTTTTACGGCACTATAGAAGTGTTCTCATCTACTCTTAAGCATCATAATGCTTATATACAGTATTTCGATTGTTAAGTTTTTGTTTCGTTTAATGGAACTCACCTTCATGATAATGGCGGTTCATGACTTACAAAGCATTCCTAGAGTATTTTAATACACTTTCCGGTTATTATGAGTGCAATCAGTTGTATAGACCCACAAGTCTTCAATTCAAGCTACAACTTTTTGCTTGCATACTGCCATTCCTTTTAAATTTGCTTTGGTAAACGTTTGAATAGTGACTTAGTGGACTTTTCGGCATTCGTAATATTTCTCATTAAAAAACTCACATTCTCTAGAGGTAAGCTAGAATTAAGATTACTAATATGTTACTTCTCTAACTGATAAAGACACTGTAATATATCAGAGGTTACGGTAACGTTTTTCATTTTAGCATTTTTCTATTCTTTCTTGCTCATTAGATATGTAATATGGATCAGAAAAAGATTCATAACGTCAATAATTGCGGTTAGAACTGTTCTATTAATCAATTCAAAGGCAATTTTTTTACGCTGTTACTACATGGGACTTTCTAAGTATGTTTATATATGAAAAAAAGTGTGCTTAAAATGTGCAACTAAGTCATAAATTATTTTCTGCGAGAAGGCGTATGACTCGGATGCAAATCCCGTATATTATATAGTGAAGCGGTGCTATATGTCAGTAAAGTTTTTTTATTGATTTAACATTTCAAGAAAATATTTGTAGTTAATTTTCTTTGTATTTAAATTAAAATTCAAGTCCGAATTTAGTATATTGAACATATCGGCCAATGTCGATAAATAGGACTAGTCTACTAAAAATATTCTTTAGTCCATAAAGTAAGGCTCTTTGGATGCCATTTTTATTTTGTACATTAAAGATTTATTATTTTTATTTAAGGATAAAATATCAATAAAAGTTAAAGACCTATAGTCTAATCTAAATGGTAGATATATAATACATATATATGTTTTTTTGGGTTTGAGTAATAATGCCTCAAATGTAAAGTGAATTTTTGTTTTTAAGTTAAAACGTCTCAAATCTAAAGTAAATAGAATTACCTATCCGTATTTTTCACATCGTCTAACTTTGGAGGTTCTTTAAGGTTCTTTAATATTTCTTTAAAAAAAGAATAAAAATATTTTATTAAAGAAGTTGAGTTCTTACTAACGTTATTAATGAAAATTAAGAAAACAATATGTTTCAGCAATTTTTTTTAAGCAAATTTATTGTATTTTTTATTACTTAAAATTTATATTTTTTACAAAATTAAAACTAAATATTTCAAATAAAATAAAAAAATTATAAATAGTCAACGATTTTATATAACTAAATTTAAAATTAAAAACATTTCAGTGTTTATTTTTTTTTTGTATTTTTTTTTTGTTTTAATGAAAATTTTATTGTTGATTTTACTTTTAATTTTATTGGAATATATATAAGATATTTTATGTTGTTTAAAATATATTTATTTATATATATATTTTGTTTAAATAAATTTGTGCTCTCGTTCACACTTAATTGCAAAGATTTTTTTTCCATTTTTTTGTATATTTTTTTTTAATTATTTGTTTGTTTTTTTTTTGTTTTTTTAATTAATTAATATATTATTATAAATTATTTTTTTATATATTTTCTTAGATAGTATAAAATATTTTTTTATCGAAAGTATAAAAATTGTTGTTTATTTTAATTTTTTTTATTTAGTATTTGCTTCATTTTGCTATAAGCTTTCTTTAAATTTTAATTGATTTTAAATATGTTTCGTTTGGAAATAATTTTTACTAATTAATTTAAAAGATAATTTTTTTTTTCAGTGTAGGTGTGGCGTTTGTTGTTATTGTTGTCGCTGTTGTTTTTTTTTCAATTTTACCATTTCACAAAATATAGAAATTTTAATAAAAAATAATTTCCTTTTTTACAACGCTTCAAATTTGTATACGTGTATACATGTATACGTTATATATTATTTATTTTTGCTATAAAGTGTTTCTTTTTAATTTTAATTTTAATTTTTCAAATTTTTTTTTTTCATTATCAAATATGCAAAAAAGTCTTTTGTGTTTATATAAATACATATATATATATATATTATATATATATTAAATATATACATGTACTATATATATATTTATATATATATACATTTATATATATATGTATATATATTGGTATCTTTGCTATTTTCCGATGTATCTGTGTGTGATTTTACATATGTCACTAATGTTTCTAAATTAGTATATAATAAAGAGTTTTATGCATTTTATTATAAAGATTTATTTTCATATAATTTATTTATATATTTTATTGTTTTCTTTTTTTAGCAAAAGCGGGTGTTTTTCTTTTAAAGCAGGTAAAATGTTACTTGGCAGGATTATTTTATTTTATTTTAATTTCCTTTAGTAAATAGTTTTTTTTATAAAAGTTTTCATTACTCTCGTATCATTTTCATAGCGTAGCATTGGCCTATTTTATGCACTCATTAAAATGTATCTGGATAGAGTAGTTATGTGTAAATACATATGTCTAGATGTGTATGAAAAGAGGCTGATGTGTATGTTTTGAAATAATGCGTGATTCCTTCATAAAGTATATGTGTGTATATCAATATTGAAATATATATCTATATATCTATATATATATATATCTAATAATGTATCTATAATAATGACTTTTATACATTATAGATACATATAATGAATATATACTATACACATATAGATATAATTGTTTTTTTTTTGTTTGAAAAGGAATTAATCTGCAGAATACACAAATAGCAATATTTACTAAAAATTTAAATAATAAGTTTTTCTAATATTGGTTCTTATTAATATATTATAAATTTTTTTTTTGCATTTTTTAAATTTGTTTATCTACAAAATTTCGATCATGGAAAATTTCATTATCTTATTTATTTTAATGTATATAAAAATTTAACTAATATTTTCATACTTTCTAAAAATGACATCGAATCAATTCTTATTAATTAAATTAATTAAAGCTTTTATTTATGTTCTTTACATATATTAAAATTCAAAAGTATTTTTTTTAAAATTTTTTTTTTTAAATTAAACTAAATAATTAAAATGAAAGAAACGATTTCCGAAAAATTTTATCTAAAATTTAAAATATATTATTTTATTTTTTATGTCTTTATGAATGGAAATTTATAAAGTTATAGTTTAAATCGAAAATAAATTATATATAAAATAATTGAAAATGATTCATTGACAAAAAAAATATGATTGAAAGCTTAATTAATAATAAAAAGTTGGTATTATTTTAAGTTGGTATAATTAAACGCAAATAAGATTTTTAATAAAATCTTCACAAATTTATTGTATATATATATATATATACAAATATAGAATCCAATTTCTGTAGAAATTACATAAAATATAAAGAGAATTATCAAACAATAAAACGTATCAATATTATCGATATGTCACTGTTTAATGCAATCATTAAGGAATTATTGTTATAACCCGAAAAGACTTATAGAGCAGCAAGCATGAATGAATGACGAAAAGAGAGAAATGGTGAGAAGACTTTCAAAAATCGGGAAAAAAAGTTAAATTTTAATCAAGTAACTTGTTGACCTGACCATACCGCTGTTTTAGATATCGCCAAAAATTCATCGTCCATGGTGAGTTGAAAATTTTCTCACTATCTTCTTTTCTATTCGAAATAGATTTCTTGTCATAGGTCAAATATAATTTTAAATTATGAATGAATTTCCTGATAATTACTTGAGGTGTAGTTATGAAGAGATTGACGTGAATATGAGGAATGCATTGAAAAAAATATAAATATAAGTGGAATAATAATTAAAATCAACCACAGACCAATCTTACCTTCACATTGTCATTCTGATAGAACGCAGCTGTGAATCATTGTAACTCAAATGTTACATTAAACTCCTGTGAAAGGTATTTTTTGCCTCGTGATAGATAAACTATGAAAGTTGCAGGGACTATCCTACATAATGATAAGTAGAGCGATGAGAAGATCCCGACAGCAGCCCTTGCGGTTCCATTGCATTGGGGGCGGGAGTCTATGAGATTAAACCAAAAGAGGAAATGTTTGTAAGTGTGATATATTGGGCTAAAACCATTATGCGGTTCTTCATGGAGCTTTATCAAACTTACAATTAATGAATGGCTGGAAAAAGCAGCTCAAATTGATTGAATCGATCAAAAGCCAGAACTATGAAGCTATTAATGCTGAAAAGAAAAGGCATCTGATTTGTCTATCAAATCTAGGTATTACAAAGGACGATAGCTGCAAACTTTGTCACAAAAAAGAGGAAAAAGCAGAACACATTCTGTGTCACTGTGAAAGTCGTGCTAGACTCAGACTTCGGTACTTATCAACTGCCTATCCAAGGGACATAATGACATTTTAAAATGCTTCCATAGGCGCCTATGGAACTAAAATGAGTTTGTCAAAATAATCTAGAATTCAGTTATATGGAAACATAGTTCTCAACCTTTCCAAAATCATTCTATATATATTATGCCCCGACTGCTTTTCGATTTTAAAGATATTATATTAATTTTTCTCAAAGATAAGCCTAACTAAATAATTCTTTTTTAAATTGTTGACATATCTTAAATTCAATGAATTGCACCAATATAAAAAGCTATTGGGTATAAAATATAAAACAAATAAATTAAATTAATAACAAATTAAATATATTGAAGGCAATGATACTAGTATAGTCTTTCGTTAAGTTAAATTATGGTCTCATTTTCAACACATGGAAATTTTATACAAGAGACTATAAGCTCTAGATTTTAAAGTTGCCAATAAATAAAAAAGTATTTGTTTTTATTCAAATTATTTAAGTTTTAGTTTGATATAATAAAAAATATATCGTCATGATCTTAAGTAAAATTCAAGAACTACAACCTATAGTCCAGTTAAAAATGAACTAATAAAAAATATATTGATTGATGTGTGTAAAAGATTATTCGTTTAAAAATAAAATATCATATTTTTATAACTTATTTTTATAACGAAAATAAAAAAATTTAATAAATTCAATAATTTTTCATTTAAACATAATTCTTATAATTGATATATATTTAAAAAAAATTATACATATATTAATTTAATAAATAAATACAACCAATTTAATTAAATTTTAATATAATTTTTTTTCTTAAAATGGTAAATTTTCTAATATATAAAGATGTATATACCCGTATATATGCGTAAAATTTTTTTTTTTATTAATAAGTAATGTTATATATTTACTAAATTTGAATGAAAAATTATTTACAAAAGTGATTTTATAAAATTTATTTATTAAATTTTTTTTTTTATAAATTCTGGTTTGCTTGCTGCATTTTATTTTTGTGAATTTTTATTTTATTTTATTTTATTTACTTATATATATGTATATATTTACTTTTTGTTGATATTTTGAATTTAACTAACCTTTATTAAAATTAAAGTAAGCTTATGAGAAAACTTTAAGTTCGTTTTTATATTAATATTATTATTATCATAATTTTTACAATACGTATATATGTATATATATGTATATGCATATATATATTTTCTATATTTTCTATATATGTATATAAAAATTTGCGAATCGAATGACTTTAAAAAAATGTTACTAACAAAAATCGATTCTTTATGAAATCATCAATCAATCACATATCAAAATGAATTTATATATATAAACATATATATACATTAATACTTATGTATATATATACATACATGTTACTATTCATATATATGTATACATATACAACAATATATATACATATATATATATATTAACACATTTTTGATGTGTATATAAATATATAAAATATGTATATATACATTTATATATACATATATATATATTAAGTATACAATTTTTTATCTAAAAATTATCTTATGAAATTAAATATTGTAGAAAATATTTTTTTTTACAAATATATTAAAAAATGTTTAAATTATATATTATTCTTTTATTTAATTTATCTTAAAGATCAAATATTAATATTAGTATGTATTTTATGCTAAATTGATTAAAAATTTTAAATGTACTTATTTATATACACTTATTGATTTACATAGTTTTATAATTGAAATATATTTATCCTAAATTTTTTATTTATAAAATTATTGCAAATGATTAACTAACCAAAACAATGGTAGATATATCTTTTATTTATATACTATCTTTTTCTCAATTTTCCTTTATTTTGTATATAATCATATATAAAATTAATTATAATATATATATTAATTATTTATGTTCATATAAGTATATATATAATGTTTATATTAGGATACTTTTAAGTGATATATGCCGTAGCCTTGCAATTTATTACGTATATATATATATATATTATATATATATATTCTTTTATTTTTAATTATTTATTTTATTGTTATGCGATTTATTGTAATATGTATAATTAAATTTGAAATTATTTGATTTAAAATAATTAAGTTCTAAAATTAATGTTTGTAAAATAAAGTGTGGGCATGTTAAAGGCATTTGTTTGGTATTTTAGTATATTTTGTGTGAATTTTATTTTATTTTTGTAGTGTTAATTTTATATTTCATTTATATAATTAGTTTCATATTATATTTGTAAACCTTTTCTAACTAATTTCAAGTTCTTGTTGTACTAAATATTTTTTATACTGGAAGATCTGCTTAACGCATTGAACAGAAGTAATGTAACAAATAAAGTGTTTCTGGTAATCCAAGTGCCGAATTAACTGCCAAAATCTACAGTATTTAACTGTAAAAAAATATAAAAAAAAATAATAAGCATATATAAGAATTTGAGTTTTAATTTTGCAAAGTTATGTTGAATTTATTTATATTTCTATTTATTTATAATTTTTTTTTTTTTTCTTTCAAAAATATATAACTTACCTTGAATATTGAATATTTTAAAAAATATTTAAATACATACAGTTCATTACAGAATTTCACAGAACACTAGCACACTTCATGCAATATTACGATTTTCTTCATTTTATTTATTTAATATACGTATAAATAAAAAATAATAAATAATAAATAAAAATAAAAAATATTTTCTGACAAATAAAAAACAATCTACACGAATTTCGAAAAACAGCACTGGTTGAATAAACTAAAACCAATTTGGCGATTACTCCTCTCTCATATCAATCATTTTAGTTAATATGTGTAAAGAAAAAAATATATAAAAATAAAATATATAATAAGAAAATTATATTTTAACTCGTTATTATGTAGAAAATTAACAATGACATTTTTTTGTTTTATTGCAAACAGACATGAATATTATCAGAGTAATACTTATTATAGAGTATATAATAATAGTTAACACATTAATTTACTTTGCAAATAAAATAATTATTATACAATAAAATAACACAATATACCAGTGATGAGCATTGAAAATAACGCCCCAGCAAAACCAAAAGTATTTGGAATTACAATTGGCTAATTAACATATTTAATTTAATATCTGTTAGTTAACACTGAAGCTTTTTCTTTGCTATTTACCTATAAAACTATAATTAATAATTACTAAACAGCAAATGCAACGAAGTTGGAAATATGCTCTTCACACGAAAAACTAAAGTCTTCTTACGCTAATAAGTTTTCAGTGTGGATATTCATCATAATTTTCAAAGCGAAAAATGTTAATTAAAACAGCTAAATAAAATTTTCACATCAACTATAATAGTTGATTATGATGTCATCATAATCCAAGTGAGCATAAATGAGAAAATCAGAAATTTCTAAATAAAAATCTAAATGTCATATATCCACTGCACCTTAAACTATTTATGTTAATGATATTACGATTTGATCGTTTCTATTGGCATAAACTGATTAATGCATGCGAAATAGCTTACTTGTTTACATTTTACATAGAAAACCTTATAAACCCTTGTGAGAAATTTATTTTTAAGGATTAAATTCGACATTTTTCACTTCAAATTAGTTGATTTATTTAAAATTACTTCATTTATATAAAAGTTTTATGTATCGTAAATTATTTATTCTCATTAGTGACCTTAATGCGCAAAACTGCCTAAATGAAACAAGCATATGGTTTGTGTATTGTGGTAAGACAGTCTGAAATATGCATTTATATTTCATATTTGCTCTTAGAGCAGCAATAATGAGAAATATGACTAAAGGTTCAGTTAGTCGATTGGTACCGTAAGAAGGTGTGTTTGGTTATGCATTTCGCTTAAGCTTAAGTTTGTACGATACGTACCGACTAACTTAGCCTTTAAACCATCCAAATACTTATAAACATACAAAGTAAATTTCTGCTATAATACTGCAATAATGAGAGAATTACTGCAATAATCCTGGTATAAAATGATTGAGCACGAAAGAAAAAAATAAAAATTTTGAAGTGAAAATATAAGAGGCTTTGTTTTGCTTATAAAGGCTTATAAATGTTACGTTGAATGTCATGGGCTCATCAATATTGGCTGCTTTGGGCTATGAAAAAAAAGGAATATTTATATTGACATCCTATTCCGTTTAGAGATTTGAATATAGACAGAGAAATACAAACTCATAGACTATATAAATATAGATCCTACGTAAACTTTTTGTTGCAGTATTGGTTCAAAGATTAAAGATAATATATGGACATAAAAATACGTATGCTTCTTTAAAACTCTTATTTAAAATCGAAGAAGATCGTTTTTTGATATGATCTTCATAACAAGAAATAAAAGTTTGTATCAAGACTTCCTATCGGAACTGGACCCAAAAAAAATCCAATAATATTGACGGCACAAAAACTAGAGCCGAACTGGAAACAAAAGTATTGCTTTACTTCGGTTCACTATCATACAATTAAAGATCATTCTTCGAGATGGTTTTCACAACAAGAAAAAAAAGGTTTTCACAACCTCAACAGAAAAAAAATGATTTTTCTACTAGAAAGAAAGTCGGAATCTGTATCGGAACCGAACAGAAAAAGAATTTGTTGATTTACTTCGGTTCAATATCATACAGTTCGATACTTTTTATTAACGTATAATTATTTATTTAATTTTAATGTATAAAACTTAAAATTTTAGAAACAGTTTTTATTTTATTTTTATTAAAAAATGATTGTTAATTATAACTTTTTTAAGGAAATTGTTAAAATATTTTAATCATAACAAAAAAATAATTTTAAATTAGTAGAATTTAAAAATAATTTTTAATTAGTATAAATTATAAATAATTTTTAATTAATATAAATTGAAAATTTTCACTCAGAATTTAATTGAAAAACGAAGAAAACCAATGAATGTTTTTTCCGGAGCGAAAAGTGGAACCGGGTATATGTATATTAAAAAAAGTTATTAATTATAATTTTTTAAGGAAATTGTTGAAATATCTTATTCCTAACAAAAAAATAATTTTTAATTAATACAAATTAAAAATTTTCACTCAGAATTTAATTGAAAAACGAAGAAAACCAATGAATGTTTTTTCCGGAGCGAAAAATGGAACCGGGTATATGTATAGTAAAAAAAGTTATTAATTATAATTTTTTAAGGAAATTGTTGAAATATCTTATTCCTAACAAAAAAAATAATTTTTAATTAATACAAATTAAAAATTTTCACTCAGAATTTAATTGAAAAACGAAGAAAACCAATGAATGTTTTTGCCGGAGCGAAAAATGGAACCGAGTATATGTATATTAAAAAAAGTTATTAATTATAATTTTTTAAGGAAATTGTTGAAATATTTTATTTCTAACAAAAAATAATTTTTAATTGAGCGAAAAATGGAACCGGGTATATGTATATTTATTTTAATTTAACCGGAGCGAAAATGAACTGGAAATGATTTATTTTCTGTTTCGAAACCCGAATCAGATAAAATATTATGAAAATAATAACTTCAAAATTTTGAAGTTAATTAAATTTATAAAATCAAAGAATTTTTTTCTCTCCACAATTAACACATACCGAATGAATGTTAATTGTTATAAGAAAATAAAAAAAAAATCTAATAATATTTAATTGAATATGAGAAAGAATAAAGCAGTAATTTTATATATTTTTTTATATATAATTTTTATTATGTGATTTTTTTTTTATAATTTTGTTTTTATATCTCAATTTCTGTGTGTTTTTGTTTTTGTTTGTGTATGTGTATGCATTTGATTTTTTCTTTTTTTTTTTGTTGTTTGTTTAGTAATTTTAATAATTAATTAAAAATGTGATGTTGATTCTTGGATTTGAAATGTATTTAGTTTTTGATTTGTTTTTTTTCGTAAGAAGTTAATAATTTTAAAAAATGTTTATAACAAAATTGACAAGTTTTTGCTTATGTTTTGCTTTTATTTGATTTTTTTCTAGACAATAGCTAAAGAGTAAAATCATCGTAGAAATGTATAAATTAAGAATAAAAATAATATACATATGTATAATTTTAGTTTTAAGTTTTAAGTAAAAGTTCTAGATATGAAATTAAAAAACAATATATATATATATATTTTTATGTTTATAATTTTGTTTTTGTTGCTTTTAGTATTTATGTGGCAAATACAATTTATTATAACAATATTTTTTTTCACCACATTTTTGTGTCAAAAATTTATTCATTTTATCTTAAAGGTTTTAATGTAATTTTTTTTTTGTATGTATATAAAATTTATTTATTAACCAAAGATCCAAACTTAACAAATTAAATTAAATTTACATAATTTTACTTTAAACAAATTGTGTATATATTACATAACAGTTGCTTTATATTTCTTATTATTTTATTATTATTTTATTTTATTTTTTTTCTTTTATTTTGTTTTGTTTTGTATTATTTTAGTTTTCATTCATTTACGCGGTCGAAAAACATAATTAGCGATTTAAAATTGATTTATTATATATAAGTTATTTTTTATATATATATTTGTTTTAATTTATTTATATATGTAATTTTGTTTCTTTTACTATACAAGCTCTCTAAGTGACTTTTTCTGCGTTTCAAACTTATTTATTATTTACTTCTCATAATTAAATTATTAAATTTTTTTTTGCTTAGGTGTAGTTAATTAGTTAATTTATTATAGCCATTTAATGCTTTTCATAACAAATATTATTATTTATTTATAATATATTATTATATTTAATATTATTATTGCTGAAATATTGTGTTAAAAATGTTCTGTATATTTTTTTATAATTTTTATAAAGAATTTGTTAATTTTTTTATGCTAAAACTAAACGCGCGCGATTATTTTTTGTTTATTAGAATATTTTTGTTTTGTTTTGTTTCTTTTTTTTTAAATATATAATAAAAGTGTACATAACTTCGTTTTGCTTTTGCCATTCATTTATGTATTCATATATATAATATAGAACACATACACATATGTACATGTATACGTATATAATATATACAAACAATTACATATATGTATATGTAGCTTAGATATTCATTTATATATAAGTAGTTGATGTGGAATTTATTTTTCATTTTAATTTTTTATTTATATTATTATATATTAATTACTTGGAGGCTCAATAAAATGTGTGTTCTCATTTGTGTGTGTTGTGTTAGTGGTGTCCTGTAAGATCTTTGTGTGGTTTGGTTCCTGTGTATTCTGTGTACGTATTATGCGAGCGAAGGTGTGAGTGATAAGTGATACTTATAATTATTATATATCGTAACTATTGTTTATAACTATTTTTATTTAAAGTTATTAAAGTAAAAAATCATCCTCTTTATGCTTGGATATTTATTAAGGCTTGAAAAACAACTGATGGCAAAATTGTTATTTACTTTAAGGTGAGATACAAGATATAGAGATGAGAGCGTACTGATGTGGCATCAACAAGTGCAACTATAAAGCTTATAGGAAATGTTTAACAATATCTTTTTTCGAAATATATTTTATAAAAAATGTGTACAAAAACTTAATGAAATAGAAATAATAATTTTATAATTTATAAAATTTTATAAAATAATTATTAAATATTATTATTAATAAATTAATAAATAATAAATTATTAAATATTGTTTTTATAAAAATAATAAATATTAAATTATTAAAAATTATTTTTATTAAAAAAATAAATATAAAATTATTAAATAACTATTAAATAATTGTTAAACTTATTTATACAGCTGAAATTAATTTGTTTGGGTTAGATTAAGACACACACAATATTATCTAAACTATAACTAAATTATTTTATAATTTTTTTTTTTATGTAGTGTTTGGAGTAGTTTTTCAAAAAACTTTGCATAACACAAATAAATGTTTTAAATTTGAAATAACAAAAAATTTTTAATTTAAAAGTTAAATTGAAAAATTGAAATTAAAAGAAATAATACTTTTTAATTAACCTTTTCTACTTATATTTTAATAAAATTTAATTCAATCGTGCTTGATATCATTTATTTAACACGCAAATATTAATAAGTAATACTCAAGTTTTTGATAAATTTTTTTTTTTAACATAAAAATTAATAAATCAATATACATGTATATATATATAAATTAAGTGTTAAATAACCGACTTTAAATAACCGATTAAATTAAATTTGAAAGAAAAACTACGTTTTTTTTAAGTTTCAAGAGCGGCTTATCAACATTAACAAGCAAGTGCCGCTCATCTTCCCCCCCTGTCCCCTTTTTTCGGGCACAGCATAAAAAATTTTGTGAGCAATAAACAATATTAAAATATTTAAATTATAAATGGAACAAAAAAATTATGTATAGATTATATAACAGAAAAAGTTGTATTAATTTAATAAATAATAAATGAATCAAAATATTTTAATTCTAATATATTAGAAAAAAAATTTTATTTCAAAAACTATATATATAAGAAAAATTTAAATTATTACAATTGTTAAAAAATAAAAGTAAAAAATGAAAATTATACATTTTAATTTAAACAATATATTAATTTATAATTTTTATTTCATATATATAATAAATATATAATATTTAATAACGTTAATGATTATTTGCCAATTCTGGAAAAAAGTTGGATTAAAATGCATATATATTATAATAAATTTATTAAACAAAGCAAAAACATTTAATTCAATATGGAAGACTTGATTTCCTTTCATAACAATTTAACATAAATTCAAGGAACTTAGCAACGGAAGTTCTCTGGGATTTCAAATCTCTTTGGTATATATTTCAGTTGGCATTTAAAATTAAAACATTCTATAATATTTAAAATTGAATATCTGTGATTATTATAAAAATATGTTAATAATATAAAAACAAATTCCATATATTTATGCAAAAAATTATATTTAATAAAAAAACCAAAAAAAAAAAGATCTAAGCACGTAAAAAATAGTGACCTCTACATCTGTTTAGAATCATAAAACAAGAACTGATTAATACATGGATCAATATATTTAATTAAGAGGTTTTATTTTAATTTATTTAAATTTAACCAAAATATTTGATTTATTAAAAATTAATATTTTAATGTATTTTTTAACTTAATTAATTTAGTAATACAAGTTCATCAATTGCACAAAATTTTGTTAAAACAAAATATAATTAATAATTAAAAATGATTTGCATATTACTAGTTAACAAATTGTACAGTGAAAACTCTGTTAAACTGACGTTTATAAAAAACAATTCTTTTAACACTCTGCAATGTTGCCAGTTCCCTCCTTCAATTTTTTATACAAAATACTTCTATTTAAACTGAAAGTTCAAAATGGTACCATGATACCAGTAGTTCCGAAGAGCTGTACGATCTCTGTATATACCAATAAAAATTATTCTAATAATACGCAAATATATCTTATAAGCAGAATAATATATCTTTTTCTATATTATTCTGCTTACTAGACTTCCTTTCATATGCTATAACTATGGGTGTATACAAAGGTTCATTTAATGACAGAAATGTTTTTAAAAACCAGTCTTATAAATACTAAAATAAATAAATATCTAATGTAAAATGACCCATATCATTTTAGTGAACCGAGAGTTGAAACTCAAAAACCTGCCTTGTATGCGCCATTGCTTATAAAGATCTATAATGTTTTTATTTTGTAAATAGTAGAGTTTAAAATAATAAGGATATTCTCAAACTCTCTGCTAAATCTCTTGTCAAAAGTAGTTCCAGCTAATATTTTTTTTTTCGCTAAATATTGTTCTTAAGGATTTTGATACATTCGATGGAACACTTTTTTTTTGATGTGGTTCGATTAAAGTTGTTCAGAATGAAGTATTTAACATATTATAATATTGCCATTTTATCATATTAGAACACCGTTATAGTACCATTAATTTTAAGAAACAAAATTATTCAAAATGTTTAAAAATAATTAAATATTAATTATTTCGTTTAAATTTACAAACGTATGGATTGTTATTGGAAGGTATAATGACACACAGAATTTTGTGAGATCTAATAACCCCTCTCTAGTTCCCAAATTTTTTTATATTTGTGGAAAAAATTACTGAGAATAATTTCAAGTTAATAAACAATATTCTATCAAGAAAAAAATTTCTGAATAAAGATTATCAATTTTAATATATAATATATTTAAAATTTACGGATTTCACAAAATATGAGTTTGCTTATGGTGTAATTGTAATGATTATTGACACTATCAAATCTGTTTAGTTGCAAACTGGGAACTAGAGAAATACACATATTTTTACAACTTTAACACTTTCATAGAGAGAGGTATAGAATATCAATATAATATAGGACTGATCGTAAAACAGAGTTTTAAATAAATAATTTGTAACTACAAATAAATTTTTTTATATATAATTAGAATTTTATGTTAAAATAATCAGAATGGTGGTTACTAAAAAGTAAAAAATTCATACAAATTCCGATTTTTTCTAAGTCTCATCGTGAGATAGCTCTATGTAAGTGTGTTTTCTATATCTGTTTCTAAAACTTTACTTTACTCACAAAAGTGATTGATAATTTCACAAAAAAAAAAATTTTTTAATTCCTCACTGACGCTAAGAATAGAGAAACTTTAGTATAACCATTGATCTAGATTCTAGAAAACCACAACTGTTATATGCATTATTAGAACTAGTCATTTGAAATTTGATTAATGCATAATTAAATAAGTGTGAATAGAAAAATATCGAAATTAAACAAAACATAATAAAATAAATAAACACAAAAAATATTTAGTTTGTTTATATTTTATATATAAAAAAAAAATATATTTAACATATATTTATATAAAAATAAAAATATAAAAGTAATTAATTTGTCAATTATATGAAATAAAAAATATTAATAAAAAGCAATTAAAAAACAATATATTTCGAAAGAAATATTGCTAAAGCATATAAATGGATGTAAAGATATAAAATTATTTTAAACAAGACATGAATAAATGCTGGCAATAGAAGCTTCAATATAGTTTTGAGCTCTTATTCTAACATATGATATATGTATGTATTTTACCATCAGTTTTTGTCGATACATATATGAATTATTGCATACAATGATATTTTTATAATTATAACTCTTTTAGTTTTGTTAAGTTGAAATCAAAATTAACAAAATAACATATATTTTAAATATTCCGCATAGAATTTATATAAAAAGAAGAAAATTATTAAATTATTTATTGAAATGGAAAATATTGTTGATATTCGCAAAGTGACAGCGGCAATTCGTGTTGATATTGCAAAAAGTGCTTATAAGAAAAATAATTGTAGTATTTTTTAGTTATATATATATATGCATATATATATATATATATATACAATATACAATACATATATATATTTATATAAAAAATTGCTAGATACGAGTATATTATTACTGTTAGTTAGTATGTAATTGTTAGTGTTGCAACATGTTGTTAGGCATATAAGATGTTGCGTGGTTTGATATTTATAATATAACCAATGCATATGTCAAACTGCATGACCATTTTTTCGCACGTGTTGCTGACGACTAGCACCAGTTGCACTGCCTCGACTTGTACCGACACCGACACCGACGTCGACACCTATATTAGCATTGCCACTGCCACTGCCACTACCACCACCACCGCCACTAGCAGTGTTATCAGTACGTTGTCGTTGTCTTTGACGTTCCGCAGCAGCAGCTATATTAGCTGCATTACGCTTTTCACGCCAACGATCAATTGGTGTGTAGCAACATTTGAAAAATGGTGCACGTCGTCGCTGCTCTTCAGAACAGCCTGAACTACTGCTACTCTTAGCTAGCGATGCATTGAACACGGCCGATGTTGATAATGGACTACTGGCAGTTAATTCAGTTTGCACACCGCTGCTTGTGAGTCGTGTTTGCGTTTCGTAACGTAACATTGTGGTTGTTGCTGTTAGCGGCGGCAATGTTGACGGTGGCAGCGATGGCGTCGCTTTATAAATAACACTTGGCGGCTCAGCATCATCGTGCAAATCGAGCGATTGTGCCGATGATTCCGATGTTGCTGAGGTGCCGGTTGTTGTCGAGGGCCTAAACTCATGTGAGCTGCTCTCGACCATGGCAGTGCGATAGTTGGCGGCAAAATAATTCGTTTCCAAATAATGGCAGGATTGAAAAATATAATCATCAAATTGTTGCAACAAATATTGTTGCTGTTGCTCTGCATTATCAGCACCACTATCGACAAGAAAATCTTGCAGATGCTGCTGATGATGCAGTGATGCATAGCGTCTTATGCCCTTATGGGATAATGATGAGGGCGATATTATCACAAGTGATGTTGCTGTAGGTGAATGTGGTTTATCGGCGATTGTGCCAACCACGCCGCCAATATTATAAGAATATTGTTGCGGCATTTGTTGGTGCTGTTGCGTTTGTTGCTGTTGCTGTTGCTCTTGCTCTTGCTCTTGCTGTCTTTGCTTTATATCAACAATTTCTATTTCTTCGATATCACTAAAACTATTTAATTGTTTCAACAAATAATGCACATCATTTCGTTTCATTTGATTATCGTCGTTTAATGTTGTTGTTGTTATTGGTTTTGTTGTAGTCGTTACAGTCTTTACCGTCGTAGCTGCTGAAGTTGAAATTTCTTCTACTTTTTCTGCTACTGTTGCTGTTGCTGTTGCTGTTGCTGTGGCTGATTGACGACTTACATGAGTAGGTATTGTGGAAATAATTTTATCACTATACGAATCAGTCGATACAATGTCGGTTGGATAGGCGGCCAGCGCTAAACGTTGTTGTAATTGGCTATTCAACATTGGTGGCGCAACATTTCTTTTGCTGGACACATATTGATAACAATTTGTAACCGGCACTGTACTATCGATAATTCGATTGAATTTAGCTAATGCCGTTGGCGATGAATTTAACAATGACGATGATGTTGAAGTTGTTATTGTTGTTGTTGCTACTACTGCTGCTGATGTTACTGCTGTTGATGATAATGGTACTGGTACTGGTACTGCTACTGGTACTGATGTTGTTTTTATTGCTGTTTTCACTGTAGTTGCTAATGTAGACGTAGACGCTTCGATATTTTTTGGTTTTTTATAAAGATGTTGTTGAGGCACTGTTGTGACGGTTTCTACATTACTACCGCCTTTTTTCACTTTAACTGCTGTTCCTAAACCTGCTTCTGCTACTGTTACTCCTTTTGCTCCTATTGCTACATGTCTTTTACTACTATCATCATTATCAACACTTGAATGTTCAATTACATTCAAATTTAAATGTAATTGATTTTTAAGTAATAATTTTTTACTACTACTCATATTGGTATTATCCATATTATTCGTATTGTTTGCACTTATTTTAGCACTGGTTGTTGTTGTTGTTGTTCTTGTTGTTACAGTTGCTGTTGCGGTTGTTATTGTTGTATTCATTTTGGTATTAGCTAAATTTCTATTAAAAATTAATTTCCTCGACGAAATGATGCCATTATTGTCGCTCCCCCGCGATTACCGACTATCGCGGGCGGAGCGAGGCCTTCCCTAACTGGATGTTGATGCAATTGGTGATACAGGCGACAACGGACTACGTACCGTTTCACGCGGACACCCAGATAATGTTATAACCAATTTACGTGAGCCCGCCTGATCACGATGCTCGCATAGCCAAACACCTTGCCATGTGCCAAGCGATAATTTACCATCGGTTATAGGGATTGTCAATGAACTACCGAGAAAGCAGGCTTTCACATGCGCTGGCTGCGTATATAAATAAAATAATATATAATAAAATAAAAAATATGTTTATTTGATTATATTAAAAAAAAAATAATATTTTTTTTATATTTAAGTGTATTAAAATCATAAACTCATACCATATCGTCGGGTCCTTCGCATGAATGCCTGTAGGGTAAGCCTTCGGGAACTATTTTATTTAACATCATTTCCATATCGTCTCTAAACATATTTTATATATTTGAATATAACAAGTAAATACAAAATAAAAATTTATAGTAAACATCAATGGAATATGAAATGTGTTACTTACCTTACATCTGGATCCCAACTTTCATTTAACGCTAAACTCGCTGATGTGTGAAGAACTACAAAAAAAAAAAAGAAATACGTTATATATTTTTTAAACTTCCACACGAAATACAAATATGTTTTTAATTAAATAGTTAATTTAATATTTAATATGTAAATGATTGATTTAACGTATTGACATCGTTATAGTATAACATCTATTTGTTGTTCTAATCTATCTCAGGGCAAAAAATGAATGAATTATATGGCATACACAGGGAATGATGTGAGATGAAAGGAAAAGTGAAACAATAAGTGAGGAACAAACTAAACAAAAGTAAGAAACTGAATCTAGCCTGAAATAAATACCATAATTGCGGCTACATTAATGGGACAAAGCCATAGAGTTAATAAGGCTGGAGTTTGTGTGAGACAGCTTTATGGTTTTGAGAATCCTAATCAAATATGTAAAGTTATAGAAGCCTTTTAAGTATAGCAGTATGCTAAGATTTCGTAATGAACAGTACATTCCGAACATAGCAAAATGGAGCTGCACCACAACCTATTCAGTGATTTAAATTGGCCTGCCATCTGATCTGGTCTGGGCAGCCCTCGTATAGATAAAACTATAACTAAAACTATTTCTCCGAAACTGTCAAAGATTTTATCTATCTTGGCATCGCTCTAATAAGCAACAACAATGTCAGTCTGAAGATCGGACGAAGAATTACTAATGTCATTAGGTGCTACTATGGGCTTAGTATGTAAATTTGGATATAGAGTCTTCTATCGATAGACAAAACCTGCGCTCTATAGTTTGCTCTTCCTGTGCTTCTGTTGACGCAGAAGCATAAACATTATCACTAAATGATGATACTGGGAACTGAGAGTTTGCAACGACTACCGGGATATCGGGATAATAGATGATGATACCCTGGCGAAAAAGTTATTTGAAGCGGCAGTTGGTGGAGGAAGACATAGAGATAGATCGTGCCTCCGATGAGTAAACAAGTTCAGGAAGCACTAATTGCACTTAATTTACAAGACTGAAGAAGGCGCGTTCGCAGCAAAAGTGTCTGGGGAGGAGTGCCACAACCCGGTAACGTGTTATAATGATCATTTAAATAAGTAAGTTTATATTCAAGTTGTGTGATGTATAAGTTTCTAAAGTACTCTAAACTAATGACTAAGTTCAAAGTCGAAATCAAAGTCGAAATCAAACTCGAAATAGTTGAGTTCATGATTCGATGCAATTACACTTAAAATTCCGTTGTTCTAGTTCGAAACCCATGCAGTTCGATTTGCAGTTCCAGTTTGTGTAGGTGATTGTATGAGTTGATAAGGTCAATTTGCCATATGTAAAATATTTTTTTGAAGGAATATTAACTATAATATGGTGAGACACACACAAATAAAATTTTAATTAATATTGAATTCATCATAAAATTTAATTAAAATACAGTATTTACGTTTAAAAATGATTTTACACTTTTTTTTTTTGTTTGCTTTATCCCTGAAATTTTCTTTGACTTTACTTTGAATGTCGTGTGGCAAATACGTAAACAATTAAATAGGATTACAGGACGAACGCCTGCAAACAGGATATAAATACATTTCGCAAATATTATTTTGTTTTGGCCGTTGAAAGTCGGTAGTGCGTTCTTTTTATAAAAACTAGATGCATTCTCTGAGCAATGAAAAGATTGTTGTTGACAAGTAAACCAACAACAGCAACATCAGCAACATCAGCAACATCAGCAACACAATAGTAACAGCAGCGACATTAACAATAAAGCAATTTAAATGATTTTATTGCATTGATGAAAGCTGCTTCGTTGACAAAGGACATTTTATTTACAGCAGCTGTAAAATGGAAATATTTATTTATGCAGTGTACACACACTATGGACCACGTACAATTCCAGAAAGCTGAAACTGGGGGAATAAAAAAATTAAAAATAGTATAAAATATTGCAGAAAAATAAATAAATTAGACAAACAAGTGGATTCACAGATGGATGAGGGCATTTAAAGGAATTGCTGTTGGAGGTGAACGATTTCAGTTCTCAGCATTAAATTAACGAAGAATATGAAAAATATTTGCTAAAAAGTAAAAGGAGGACTATGTTGAAAGGACTATGTTGAACAAAGGTGGAAATAATTAAAATGTAATTAATTCAGCAATTTCAATTGTAAATGGCCAAATAAAAATATAACATAAAGCAAAAATTGTATCTTTATTCTGTAAACAATGCAGTAATCGCTCAAGCACTGTGTGAGACGAGACACAAAAAAGATATAATTTACATGTTTTAAACAAGTTTCCAAGTACAATGAATCCCATTAGTATAGCATGCAAATATATTCAAATAATTTCATATAATACAAATACATACGAGTACATATGCATATATGCATATGTTAACATGTGTGGTCTTATATGATGAGCATAAAACCTTTTAAATAAATTATTTAAAAACAAAAATATCAAATTAACATAGATTAAATTAGCGGTTCTTAACTCAACAATCATAGAAGCACAAAACGGACAAAACTATGTTGATGATGATATTCAACAAGAATTTTACTACTGTTCTTCCCTTGAGATCTTCCCTTGTGGAATACGGAATCTTTGTTTTGACAGTTTCAACATAACAAATTTTACGAAAGGTTTTAAAATAGATAATCTTACGACATACAGTGGTATTTAAACCACACGAATTGGATCTAACCGAGCTGCTTAAATAAAAAACATAGTAACCAGTTGAAAACGATCCATCAGAGATTTGTTCTACATCCAAGTAATTATAATTTTAAAGTCCTCTTGTTTATAAATCTATTGAAAGATCGTTCTAATTGATATTCAACAAGAATTTTACTACTGTTCTTCCCTTGAGATCTTCCCTTGTGGAATACGGAATCTTTGTTTTGACAGTTTCAACATAACAAATTTTACGAAAGGTTTTAAAATAGATAATCTTACGACATACAGTGGTATTTAAACCACACGAATTGGATCTAACCGAGCTGCTTAAATAAAAAACATAGTAACCAGTTGAAAACGATCCATCAGAGATTTGTTCTACATCCAAGTAATTATAATTTTAAAGTCCTCTTGTTTATAAATCTATTGAAAGATCGTTCTAATTGATATTCAACAAGAATTTTACTACTGTTCTTCCCTTGAGATCTTCCCTTGTGGAATACGGTATCTTTGTTTTGAGAGTTTCAACATAACAATTTTTACGAAGGTTTTAAAATAGATAATCTTACGACATACAGTGGTATTCAAACCACACAAATTGGATCTAACCGAGCTGCTTAAATAAAAAACATAGTAACCAGTTGAAAACGATCCATCAGAGATTTGTTCTACTTCGAAGTAATTATAATTTTAAAGTCCTCTTGTTTATAAATCTATTGAAAGATCATTCTAATGGCTGAAAAACGACGTTCCATGCGTTCCATGCGTTCCATTCGATCAACACAGTGGCCACCGTGTTTACCTGATATAAACCCCTTAGATTTCTCGGTCTGGGGTATTGTAAAAAGTAAGTTTCACACTAAATAATATCAAAATATCGATCGTCTAAGCAGGATTGTCCAGACCAATTGCGATCGCATGTCAATATAAATCACTGTACAGATCGGAGGGTCGCAGAAACAAATACATACGTTCATAGTTGTATTTGAAAAAAAAACAAAAATACGATTATAATGTGAAATTTAGTTTTACTAATTTATTAAATTAATAAATTAATAAAAACTCATTTATTTGGTATAAAGATAAAACAATGTGGTTTTACCAGTACTTCTTGATTCTTCTTCTTGAGTTAGTGCTATTACGCACTTTTACTCTATAATGGCTGGGGGGCTTATTTCTACCCCACACTAGGCTTTAACTAGGCTAAGAAATCATATCATTTATTTGTCTTTTAGTTGATGACGGGCCTTAAATCAGCATCCTGAGAGTCGAGAAGTGGACTTGAGGATTGTTAGGGCGGGTTTTACCAGTGCATCAAAAGAAAATTTGAGTAATTGTAGTAGTTTAAAAACATGTCGCCTGCTGTGCTTTGGAGAGCCCGAGTCCTCGGGTTGGCAAGCGCTAAGCCGACAAATCGGACAAACTACCGCAAAGTGATTTGCAGAGAGCGTGCGTTAGCTTTCTTTGATCGTTTGAAGGCCATAATTTATGCTAAAGGTGGCCATGTTGAACCAAAATAAATGAACTGAAAGACTTAAAGTTCTTTTCGTATATTATCATTTATCTTTTTAATAAATTTAGTGGGAGTGGGAGAGATTATATACATACATATCATAATTTAAAATAAATAAAATTCTTGAGTTATTGTAGATTATTTTTAGTCATTTTCCCAAAGGGGAAACCAACTTAATTTAAAAACGAGCTTACGAAGTTAGTGCAGCAGGTTATGAAATTGTTTAACTGTAGATTACAGAACTGCACAATTGAAATATAACCAATTCAATTACCACAATCAATTACCACAATGGAAATCCTTTTTAAAATCCTTAGTAAAAACTTAATGTTTTTTTTGTGCTTAAACTGTAAATTGAATCGTTTTAATACACAATGGCCGAGTGAATATTGAATTGACTCGTATTAACTATGCAAATATAATGCTTTGTTGCAATATGTTTTCTATTTACTGTTTAAATATTTAATGTAGAAATTGGAGTAGAAACAAACTTGGAAACTGCTTAGAAGGCTCGAAGCTGGGTGTCGGTGTCGCTTGTCGGGTGTTAGTTGTCGGGTGTCGGGTACTTTTGGCTTCTCCATAATGCATGCACACAAAATAGTACAAAAGATTACTAACTGATTATGTCATTGGCAATTGCTTGAATATATGCAAATGGATACGTTCGTTGTTCGTTGTTCGTTGCCTTGTGATTGTGTTGGTTGACTCATTGGTACGCAGCAAAGTCTTTCCATTTGAATTGAAAATTTATACAAAAATTAAAAAAACATATACTTAAAATGTTTACTTCAAGTACAATGACAGAATTTCATTTAAATTTAGCATAAAAGCATTTGCAAATTGATTATGTATTTCGTCACAAAACACCACAACACAAAACACCACAACACCAAACCGCCAACAATTATGACCACCATTATGAATTGTGTGTGAAATGTAATGTTTGTGGTATAAAATGACATAAAATTAAAACACAAAAAGTAATATAAAATAAATAAATAAAATAACAAAAATAAAAATAAAAATAAAAATAAAAATAAGTAGATAAAAAAAAACGATATATACACAACAGAAATTATTTGAATGAAAGTGAAAAAAAAAAATAGAAAAAAATTATGGTTAAATTTTTGCTGCAATATAACACAAAAGTAGGCAAACGACATCACTTGGGAAATGCATATTCCGCCTAGAATATAGTATTTTGTATATTCACTTGCCCCACTTGCCCCACTTGCCGCACTTGCCACACTTGCCACACAATTGCCTCACCGTCCACGTCCACATTTTTCAACTCGAAACGTCAGTAATGTCATTTTATCATATTACCCAAAAAGGTGGCAACAGCCACTGCCTAGCCAGGAATCAAGTGAAATAAAACTTAACTAGACATTGTATATGCCACACGCACAGTACACGAAACATCTACACAAACCATAACTAATAACCCACACACAAACGATACACCAAACGCATATCTACATATCTATCTATACATATATATATATATATATATACGATATATTATATATATACACCAAAATAAACGGAACACAAATTTAAGTGTAACACAGTGCAGACACTACAATAGCTGGTAATGTTTTTTAAAGAGGCTTTTCATTATACAAAGTCAAATATCCTGGCACATCACAACCATACACACCTCATGTGACCCATATGTGATGTGAAGAAGTACGAAGTACGAAGAACGAAGAACTACGTGCACGTATCCACTACTGTAAGCGTACGGCGTATGCGTTTCTCTGTGTGCGTATGTGTATATATATATGGGTGTGCGAGTGTACGCGGGTGTACAACTTCAGAGGTATTCTAATAAATTTACAGGGTGAACGATATGCAGATTAAGAGCTTAAAGTAGCAAAGTAGCAGCCATTTAAATTGTGTTCTTTGACTGTTATTTGGGGGAAAATGGAGCTGTGCCCAAAGCTACCAAAGTCAATAAATTTGTCGTTTATTTAACAAATAAATATATACAAAATGCAAAAAATAAATAACTAAATAAATAAACAAATAAAAAATGGATAGCATCGTAGCTGTAGCTATAGTAGCTGTAGCGGTAGCTGTAGATGAGATAAATTTTCAGATTTTCAATTTAGTGTCACTCAATCAAACATCAAAATTTGATGTGCTTTCCGTTAGTTCGAAATATTTTTTAGATAATTTAATTTTCCTTTTCCGGTCGCACAATCCATTTACTTTGTGGATAAAATAAAAAACAAAAAAATAAATCTAAACGTGGTAAGAAATTAATTTAGGGAAAGATTTTTGTTTAAAATTTATTGTTTCATACAGTGATATACAATAATTGAAAATGAAAAGAATTCAAAGAAATTGATTGAAGATCAATTGAAAAATTAGAAATAAGATATGTTGATTGTCTTCAAGCAAAAAGTGAGTGAAAAACGTCAACCATATACGGTCGTCCCAAAGAGTATATTTGAGAGACTGATGTATCAAAACTTGAAAGTGGGCAAAATAATACCGACATCCAAAAACCCAAATTCCATTCACTTGTTTCAATAAGAACATTTTTCTACAATTTTTAAGGCAAAAGTTAACACCGCTAAAAACTATGCTATACTACCTATAATGCCAAAAAGACGGCACATTAAGGACAACATTATTATATATTTGCATAGTTATGCAGATATAAAAGCACATCAACAATACACCACAGAATTTAATTTCAAAAATTCGCATACCTAATTTGCTTATAAGAGTATTATCTAAGTAATATTTGTTCTTAATCAAAGAGCATACAAATTGATAAAGCGACACAATACTAGGAAATAAATGGACTAGTGGTATTTTTTGGGACACATTTACTAAATCAATTAGTTTCAAACTTCCGAATAATAGCAAATAAACAGCGTTGACAATGACTATCATTTGCGATCTGCACCGTTGTAGTAAAGATAAATCGGATTTTTGTTTCCTTTAACACAGCCAACCATTACGTAAAAGACAGGAACGCGCAAAGATTTAAATCACTAACTAACGATCTTTACGACCTTGGCCTAGAGACACAGAAAAAACAACTAAATAGTCAGTGTCACACTTATCAAAAAACAAGGATTTAGTTTCTAAAATAAACCGCTTCTTTTTGAGGACTTGAAATGACTATCGAAAATTGATATCAACAGCCTCATTGAAAAACGAAACGAAAAAATTAGGAATTCATTCTTGAAAAACTCCTGAAACATGAGAAACTCTCCAAAATTGGTACTGAAAGAATGCTAGAAATCTGAAAGAAAATAAATTGATCCAAGTATTGTGGTAAACTTTTAAAGCAGGAATACATATATCACTTTTCTTGACGATCTCGAAATTCTCATATAAAATTAATTAGTAAAATTTTTGTTTTTAAGAACGCTTATATGAATCTAAAAATAAAAGCTTATATATTGGATTTTATTACTATTTTTATCATTTTCTATAGTCATAGAAGTTTATTTGACTTCTTCCCCAGGGCAGTGTCCTGACTATATAAACAAAAATACAAATAAAAACAACTTTTAAACTTTTATTTTATAAATTCACATAAGACTTTTTAAAAATAGATATATAAAGAAGAAGTGAGCTCATAACTATTCTTTATTGCATAAAGATACATAAACAACTGCTGAATTAAGAATACATAACATATATCACAGAAATACTCTAAATCACTAGAAGACGAGATAGTAGAAGACGAAATAGTATATTGCATCAAGTGTTAAGGGTAGCTCTTGAAATTCAACCACTAAAAAGGATAAAGGATTTGATAAAGAAAAATCTTGAAAGCAAGTAACGAACGTATATAGATAATCTACATGTAATTTGTCACAGATCCACGCGTGTGAACCCCTAACCTAATAACTTTTTAGTAACTAACATAATACATTAAATATTACTAATTTAGTGATGCGTCTTTGTCGAAAAGAAACTATTTAAAAGTTATGAGGGTTCGAATATGTATGAAAAGATAACAACAAACAATTTTAGTTAATTTATTGAAATTTGGCTGTTCATTTAATTATTGTCTAAACAAATTAAATACAGACTATAAATAAATAGGGAGCTGGTTCATTCCTACAGTTACGGTAAGGTATCCCTCTTCAGTAGAACCGAGTTGAGTTTGCTGGTGGGATATTTAGCGGGTCACCATGGACTGCGTCAAAACCTTAATAAAATGGGTCTGTCCGAAGAGATAGATTGTCGACTCTGCTTAGAAGCAGACAAGACTTTCTGTCACATTCTCTGTTACTGCCCAGTCTTGATCTGGGCCAGGAGGAGATCACTGGGTGGAGACCTATTCACCCTTTCTGACATTAGGAGGTCCTCAACAGCCGATATTATGATCTTCATTCGGAAGGCAGAATGTGTTCTGTTTGGTTAGGGTCTATTTGTATCACACAAGATCAATCTGCTCGCAGTGCTCTCCTCCGTTGGGAGCTAGTACCCCGTTCATTCCTATTCTTATAAACTACTTTAAAAAAATTCGAATATTTCCTAAGACCATTGATAATATGTACTTGACAATACTTGAAGCAGCGATGTATGGTCAGCCAAAATTTCAATAAATTAACTAAAAGATTTTTGTTGTTTTTTCATTGTTTTTTCATTACTATAAGAATCCTTCAAATATATTTATTGTTGTATTTGAATTGAAAAACATTTTAAAATTTTACTTACGAGTATATCGATTGAGATGGAGATATTATTTGAATTGAGAAAAGAAAAATAAAAAATATTCTTTTTATATTTTCTATTTGCTACGTACGCTTCTTCCTACGTACTGAAATGACTATGAAAAGTAAGGCTATTGTTGTATAAATGTGGGTTACATCTTTGAAATAGATAACCTTTTCAGGTTCTTTTACGAACACAATTTTCTTTAACAATATCCTATTTTTTCACATTTATTTGTTGCATTTAGTGAATATGAATCGTTTTTATTGTTCGATTTGTGCATTTAGCAGTTTTATTGAATAATGCAAAAGCAAATAGATGCGATATGCATGTCCTTATCAAAGGGAAAAACGATACTATTGAAAATTTTATATTATTAAAAACCAAAAAATCAAAATCTTCAATAATAATATTTTTTAAAATAGTTTTAAAAGCATTTTATTCAAAATTTTTTTCTTATATATGTTGATATATATATAGATCTATATATATAGATATACCATATACAGAAGTATAACTTTATATTCAAGTGCTATGTACATATATACATTTGTAATGAATTTGTTTTGAGTGAATGAATTTATGGAAGGAAGTTGCGTGAGAACATACACCTAATCCAATTTAAAATGATGCAACTCCTATTGCTGTGGTGTTGTTGCTTCTGGCATTTACGCATCAAACTGTCACAACAGTTCCTAAACGAAATGAGAAAATGTTTTTATAAGTTGTACAAAAAAAAAAAAAAAAACAACAATATACAAAATTTCAAATAGAAAATGCAATCTGAAATCTGAAATCTGGTGAAAGTTGTATTGTTCAAGTATTTCATGGTAGATGCCACATACGTTGCTGCATCAGCACTCACAGCGGCTTTGCTTAATTATTTTTAGTTTATACATTTCATTTTTATTTAATTTTTCAAGCTAAGTGCGTTTACTATCTTAAATAACAAATAAAATCAGTTGTTAAAATATGAAGCGGTTTAGTAATTATACTTATAAATGATATACCATAAAGGATAACATTATTTTTCAAATCCATCGTACATTACTAATTAGTACCGCAAACAAAACGGAAACCAAGAGGATTTATCTTGCTCCGGGTGTCACTCGCAGAAAGGTGTGAAGAAAGTCTCCCAAAACTTGAGTGGCCCACGATAAGTTTTATATATCTAATTAATGTATAAAAATAGCGCATAATGGTATCTTTAAATACAAAATAGTACTGAACAGCTATAATTTTGATCTCAAGACCAAAGTCAATTTTGTAAAATCTTATTTGTTGTATATATTGTTCTTAATCATGCAAATTCTGGTTTTGAGAAAGGGTTTTAGATAGAACAATAAGCTAGTTTTCTTTGAGTTATACGACTTGTGAAGACGGAACAAGTTTTGTCCAATGAAGTTTAACTAAAAATTAATTGTGATTGAAAACTATTGGCAGCCGTACACAAAATAAAAGCTTTCTACTTAACATAAGACATATCACACGAAATCGTAAATAAAAGCTACTATACACAGTTATTGTAACCTAATGACAACCAACACTGTTGCAAATACCAAGTTATTGCACTTACCGAGGAAAAACTCACGTAACTGATTTAACAATACAAATACAAAAAAAGAAGATACATAATAAGACGCGAAATTTCTTTTATTCTTATAAAAGACTACGAGGACTACGAACTGAACTACGTCGTTCAGTTGGTGTTTGATAGCCGTTCAAAGCAGACAACCTCCTGAATATTTACGAAAATGGAAAAAAGTGAATTTCGTGTGCTGATTAAGCATTACTGGCCAAAATCCACGAATTGGGATACGAACTGCTACCCCATTCAGCATATTCTCCAGATTAAGCCCCCTGCGACTATTTTCTGTTTCTAAACTTTCCAAACCTAAAGAAATGGCTGGGCGATAAGAAATTTGAGTCCAATGAAGAAGTCATTACCGAAACAAACGCGTATTTTGAGAGCTTTGAGAAAACCTATTATTTGGAGAGAATAAGAAAATTTGAAAAACGCTGGACTAAATGTATCGAGCTAAAAGGTGATTATGTAGAAAAATAAAATGTTTATTTGGCGAAAAAAAATTTGTTTTATTCTAAAGGTCACTGACTTATCAAACCGCCAAAACTATTTTACAGGACCTATTCCTCTAATATATGTATGCACCTTCATATTTATTTATAATAAGCAAAAATAGCTGTAACTAATAATTGCTTTCTTTAGCAAGGGATACTTCTTAGCACTGCTTTTTTTTAAGTTTTTTTTAAAAACTAAAATATCATATAGGGGTATTTCATTCTCTTCTGCCCACTGAATGCATGTATTATGTGCACTTAGAGCATTCGTTGCTTTAATTGTTTGCGGGGAACGTTTTCTTATGCCTCAACTTCAGCTTTGTTCTTCTCGTCTTCATTATCAATTTCAACTATCAAAACAGAAGGAACAGATTTTGCTCCTTGCATGAAGTGGATTAACAGATGTTGAATTGCTGGAAAGTTTTTCTCCGCATTAATTCCATTACTTTTCGAAACTTCTCTATTAAAAACAACATCAGAATAAAAGCCCTTTTTTAAATTTTAATAGGGATGAACTTTAATGACCGAACGATTTTATAGTCGTAAATCAACTCTCAATACTGTGACTTGAATTACGATCTTATGACTTAATGACTTAAGCATAACTGAAGCCATTATTGAAACTTAAACTGTGATTCTAAAATTTACTCTAAATCTACTCAACAGCCCCAGCTAAATCATGTTAAAAACAATCTGTTTAAAATTGTAAAAAAATTCATACAAAATTTATTCAAATGTTACGTTTTAATTAAAACTTTCTAACGAACGTATTTGCAACTGCGTTTCGACTATTAATTAAAAGTTTAGCAGCAGTTAATAAAGGATACATATCCACATAATTTAAAATATGAATTCATTGTCTATTTTGTGCATAATCCATCAAAATATTACACTTAACAACTGTAACTCTGCATATACGATATGTACAATATGTACAATATGTATAAATGTATGCGCTGCTATGCATGTCTGTAAATACGTCAATATATTTAACATATTATATTGTATTTATAATATAAATTTATTGAATGAAAACTTATGTAAGTTATATATTTCCATTAATGCACAGTTTTTGGGGTATACATGTACGTAAAATCCCAATTTAATAAGTTAAATAATTAAAGGCGAAAACTTTTATAAAAACGAGTTTGGATCTGGAACAATGGAAATACATTTTAAGTCTTGAAGCAATAAAAACGAAAACAGGAATTTGTTCTAGTAAACAGAAGAAACTATCTTCATAAATATCGACAGCGTAAACTTTGCACACTTTTATCCGCTTTCATTTGATGCAACCTGCAACCTGCACCCGAAACAGAGCACCATCTCTCCGATATACTGTAGCATTTCACTCCACTACTCGCAAGTGCAATTTGTTCATTTACGCATCAAATGTCACAACAAATTTTGGAACCAAAACAAGTGAAACTTTTCATAAGTTCCAAGATAAAAGTACATATATATATATATATATATATATATATATATATATATATATATATATATACATTTAGAATAACAACAAACAATAATAAACATCGTCAAAATACAACCAAATTTAAGCCATCAAAACAGAAATACACGCTCTGAACAAAATATCTCAACACAATTTTATTACGACATTTAATTTAAAAACCTTTAAATGATTTTGGATTTGAATTTTAATTAAAATTGCAAGTGCATTTCATTTTATGGCTTCCAACAATCATATTCATATCCTATATCCTATATCCTTGTCTATATATTGCACATAGGAGTATAAAAGCAATACATAGCTCAGCTCATGTATGCAGAGCAGAACAAATGATTGAAGCGAAGACAAGAGGAAATCCGAATTATTATAATTAATTATGAACAATAATAAGAACTCGAAATGCTATTTAAAACGTTTTAAAAATCTCAAAAAAATTTTATTGTAAAATTATGCTCCTTTCGAAACAGAATAAAAAAAATTGAGTTACACATAATGAAAAAATTGATAGGACAATAAATGAGTAATTACCATAGCGGTTTTGGGTTAAGTGAGGTAGCACATAACATATTTGCAGTTCATATACACATTAATTAAATTGGAAAATATACATATTTATGCATTACGATTTCTGCATTACGAGATCTGTGTATGCAATTTAATAGGAAGGAACCGAGATACAGCGTATCCAAGAAAAACCTAGACAAAGAAAACTGCCACCCCATTTATATGATACTATAATCCGTACCGTTGATTCGAACCGTTTTGTTAAACACACACATATAGATACATTCTTGAATCATGTCGAAACCTTAAGCGTGTCAGAATAAAACGTATTAAACATTCAAATTAAAAATTACTAAACTTTTTAAAATGTCCGTTTAATTATACCTATTTGATTTGAAACTAAGATTCCGCTTCCAAGCTAGTCAAATCTACGTCTTGCCACCGCTAGGTAGTTGCATGGGATATGTTCGGATGTTTTCTTCTCCTCATGACAGTGAGTGTAGATTTTAATATCGTTTCTTAAACTAAGCTTAAGGATAGCGTCAACTTTGATGTGTCCACATCAGTGAATCTTCTTGACTACCGCATGCCTATTTGAACTCTCCAGTGTTCTAGTAGATTTAGTTTCTCCCGTTCACATAATAAGTTATTTGTGAACTGTAGCTATTTGTTACCCCGCAGAAGGGCTCTGGACCAATGAAAGGAGTACATGTACTCTTCTTTGCTACGGAGTCTGCTTATTCATTGTACCAAGCACGCTATAACAAGGTAACCCAAACCTCGATAGCTAGAGAAGTAAACTATATATCGATCGAACTTTTTTCTTAAGTCATCGAGATATAAGGTTAACTTTATACATAAATGACAGTAATAAAAACTAGAGACAACGACTAGTGTCGTAGATACGATAAGGTGCCAAATATATATAATAGATATAGATATATATAATAATAGATAGCACCAAATATTTTTGACGATTTTATGTTGTTATATAGCAAACAGAATAGTGAAATAACTTGAATCTTGAAAATAACTGCATTTATTAGTTATCAAATAGGCATATCCAGAAAATCAAAAATGTGTCATTTGTAATAGGTTTTTTTTTTAATTTAGCTATAGAATAGGGTTTTCAACATCAAAGTACAAAACTTATAACGTACAAAACTTTCGCAAAATAATTCGTAGTAAGAAAATTCCATCTGTCTATAAATGATGTTCATACAACTGCAACTGTTACATCTAATACCACCACGTTAAGACTGCTGTTTGATATTAGAACATATATTAAATTTAATACAATACGCCATATATTTGCTCATCAACATTTATATACACAAAAATTAAGTTTCCAAAAAAATAGTGCTAGAAAAAAGCATTCATTTGAATGTTCATAGTACAATGTCTAAGATATATTCCTAGAGAGAAGTAAAGCCTATACGTAGTGTGTTTCTAATGAATTTTTGTTGCCTCCTTACTATGTCAATATGGTAAAAACTCTTACCCTTCTTATTAGTAAATTATTTTCATATTAGCTGAGTAACAAATTATATATCTTCAAGCCCAGTTCACCCAGACCAATATCTCTTAGATGTCGATGATAAAATAAATTAAATATTAGTATTTGCATTTATTAAAGTTATTGGATGTTCGATGTTTTTACTTAAATTTATCACTTATAAAAATTAATAAATATATCTGGAATTTCAAGAATATTATAACATTATTTTATTAAGCCATAATCTATGGATTATATTTGGTAAATTATACCAAAATAAAATAATTATTGAGTGGTTGTATTTAAAACCGTCGACAATGGAGAACAATATTTTATTGCTATTGTGTAGCTTCAAGTAATAAGCTAGGCTTCAGTGTATATTGACATATAATGATTTGACCTGTATTTAAGCATTATGTTATACGATAAAACAAATATATGATGTATTACAAAAATATACAAAAATATGTGTATATAATAATTAAAAAATAAATAATAAATGTTCAATATTAAATTAAATTTTGGATTTATATTGTAAAAGCGTAAAACATTATCCATACAGAAATAAAATTTGTACTAATTATATTTAATCATCATCAGTCCATGTATACATACAGTCCATATAGGACCTAAGCAAAGAATCTATAGTACAAAGAAGTGCCACGCTCATACAAACGAAATACCCACTTTATTTTGCTGGTGGATTTATAATAAATCCACCCAACCTCATGCAACAATGTTCGATCGAGTCACAACTGGTATGATGTCCATTTTAAACCTATATGTGAGTCGAGTAAGGCTGATAAAAGCCCGACTGCATTCGTATTCAATCATACATGCAACCCTCTGTATTATATTATACGCATGTTTGTATGTTTGTTCGCTGTAAAATGTTCAAACGATCAAACAGCATTTCAGTGACGAAGTCAAAATTGTGTACGTTTGATAAGTTTTTGAATTTGATAGCATATGAAACAAAATTACCTGTTTGATATTGTTATGAATTGTAGTGTAAAAACACATTACAAGTTTATTTATGTCTCAAATCTGATTTTTTCCTTTTTCTGACTTTTCCAATTTTAACATTTCAATCCTTTGTAAATAGCATTTATGCGCTTCCTCAAACCAGGAAGCATTATTAGTGGTTTTAGTGACTTCTATACATTTTTTCAATATAATTTTTCTTACTTTTCTAATATTTTTATTTTCTTTAAAATACTTTTAAAACACTTTTATATGAATCTTAAAAACATTTTTTAAAATAATCACAAAAAGTCACCAAAAATTCAAACTATTAAGAAGTAGTTCCTTTTGAGGTAAAATATATGCACAAATGTGCAATAAAAACATACATATTAATATACTGTAGACTTCATGTCTCCAATATCACATTTGTACATACATAATGGTTTTTGTAGTGCATCATTTGTTGCAATAAAAAAAATAATATATTCTATTACTCTTTACTCCTATGATATGGGCCTTTCCAGTACAAGAGGATAAAGCAACAAAGTATATCGAAAAATTATTTGAGGGATTTCTTTACCATTCACTTCGTTACTAATCCATGTATATTAATTAAATAGACAAATAAAAACAAGAAAGGCAAAAGAAACAGGCGTATAAAAACAATTGTGGGTTGCAATGAGTTTGAACTGAACATCATACCAGTTGTGACTCGATCGAACATTGTTGCATGAGGTTGGGTGGATTTATTATAAATCCACCAGCAAAATAAAGTGGGTATTTCGTTTGTATGAGCGTGGCACTTCTTTGTACTATAGATTCTTTGACCTAAGCCTATTTAACAACATCCTTCTATTCTTCTCTATCTTTTGCTTTTGTTTTTCAATTTTTTCTAAATCCTGCTGCAAACTGTTTTTCCATCGTTTTCATGATCGCCCTCTTCTTCTGCTCTTTCCTATTTTGTTCTCATAAATCTTATGCGATACTCTCATATCCGACATTCTTATCACATGTCTAACCTATCTTAAGGGCTGGTTTTTCATAAATTTGTTGATTGTATCAACTTCAGCTAGCCGTTCTAGCTAATGTTTGTATCTTATGCGATACATCCCGTTTTCTATCACGGGGCCAAAAATTTTTCTGAGTTTTTTCCTTTCAAACACTGCTATCTTGTTTGCTTCAGTTTTAGTTAATCTCCATGTCTCGCAGCCATATGTTACTATTGTTACTACTGGGTGAATCAATGTTTTGCAATATTATTACTTGTAATTAGTCGTTTTAATCCTTGTACTCTATATACTCTATATACTCTTTATAGATATTTATAGCTACTGCCACCTTCCATTAAATCGTTGTCAATGTTTAGGACATTTGGCGTAGATTTTGTGGCTGAGATTAACATGTGTTTTCATAGTTTTTTTATAGCTCAAAATCAAAGCATTTAAATAAATTATTCTAATTAAATGAATTTGTTTTTTTAGTTGATGTAGTAAGAACATTTTAAATAAATAATAAAAAATAATATGACAACAGCAACACGTTTAAGTTCTTTAGTAAAAGGAAATGAAAACATGAATGACAAACTGATATTTTAATATCACTATAAAATTTAATATCATTGCAGGTAAACGTAAAGTTATAAAAATTATTTCATTTTTCATTTCTAAGAAACTCGTAAACAACTTTTAAAATATTAAGAAACTATTTTAACTGCACTTGTGAGATTTCAAGTAAAATGTTAAGTTAAAAAAAATAGTGGCACTCTTGGAGAAACGTGAAAAGCACTGATACGTTTCTCTAAGATACAATTTTTTATGGGTTTTTTTACTAATATTTTAAATATATAATACTCAAACAGTTATTTTTAATATAAAATCCGATTTCAACAGATGATAAAGATACAACAGATAAAAAAGCATTAAGTAAATGTGTCTCTCCTAATTGATATCATATATCAATGGTCGTCTGTCCGAATCTTAGGCTGGTATGCAACCAATGAAATAAGTATTTTTCATGACAAATATAAATAATAAATACGATGAATAATTAATAATCTCTTTTGTTAGTTTAAAAGTAAAATGGATCGCTTTTTGATTAAAGTATAGTTTAAAGAGTATAATGAGAGATCTCTTAAGCTGGTATCGATTAAGAATGCCGTTTTGATTCCACTTTTCTCGTAATTAGGGATTGAAAAATGGGCATATTAAAACCTGTTCGATGTATTGACAAATGTAATTATCTGGCCAATAATAATGTTGGTAATGACGTCGTTTATAGTTCAATAATGTCGAAAGACACGACATCTCCATTCAAGTTAAAATAAACCAATCTGACAAGCCAATAAATTTGCCAAGTACATAATTTTGCAGGATGACAACGCAGAGTGACAACCCTGACAGAAGTCGTTATAGCATAGACCCAGTCTCATACCACAGCTCTTTAGTACACAATGACTCGTCAGCACCGGTATCGTAATGCTGAGCAGATTATGTCTTAGTTAAAACAGATGACTGACACGGTTTTTAATCAGTTTGGACAAGGAAGATCTTGAGATCTGTCCGAAGGGTTTATCTATGCACGTTAGTTAAGCTCTGCTTCGATATTTTTGCTTGGCCGTTGCAAGTGAAATGTCAATGTCTGAGAAATGAATGTCAGGGAACAAAGCTTGGCATGCTCGTTTGCTCTGCAGTTGCACGAAATATTCCTGTGTCCAAGTACTCATGTGAGCCAGCATTCTTGAATTGTTAAGGAGGTAGCTGTAACGTATACTAGAGATTTGACTGCAACTTGTTCGTCTAAAAAGATTACGATATTTACTTCAGAGATCTTATTATCAAAGACCGATTTTGTTGCATAGTGAAACATCATTACTTCTGCTTAAAACACACTGTCTTGGTTTGTTTGTCAAAGTAAGTTGCTTATATCCAGTTTATGGGAAAATATGCCACTGCCGACTCTTTCATCTATTACTAAATCTATCTTATAACAAATTTAATTATTTTTATTTTAAAATGAAATTGTCAATTCAACTCCAATATTTTTTCTATTATGGTATTAAAAGTATTTATTCACCAATGCGTACACTATTAAAACTCATCAAAAATTGGTTCTTTGTTCTTCTACTTTCATTATAATAAGCTTTTATGCATATTATTATATCCCGAGGATATGAACATAAATTAAAAAACAAATTTACAAGGAATAAAATTAAAAATTAAGAAAAAATGATTTAGTCTCAGGATTAGCATAAAATAAGTAATTCCATGCAGAGTGGATTAAGTGAAGTCAACAATTTGACTTCGAGCAAAAAAATATGCATAATGCAATAATATTAAATTTGCATTTAACTTCATAAGCTTTGATTTTTAATATGCCTGATATACCTACACATTTTTACATTTCCACACTGGCACATTGGCACATTGGCACATTGTAGTCCTTTTTGTGCTTTTAACTTAACATAATTTAGTTATCATTTTTCAAGTGGTAAATAAATTTTAAAATAAATAATCTCAAAAATCAACTTGAAAATATTTAAGGATACTAAATGATGGCAAAAAACAACATCCTTAACAACAAGAGCGCCAACAACACCAACAACACCAACAACACCAACAACATAACTAAATCATAATTGCCATAATGTCAACAAATCCATGCAGAAATAAATGAATTAAAAACAAAAACAAAAAAAAACAAAAAACAAAAAAAAAATAATTTAACAAAAACAAAAAATTGTCAGCAAACATTGGCATAGCACGTAATATGCCAGCACGTTCCATTCAGCTACTTCACCTCAGCCATAAATTTCCAAACTCGGTGTTTGGAAGGCCCATACTGCTGCTGCTGCTGCTGCTGCTGCCTTCTATAATTTAATGAAGCGAAGTGCCATAATCGTTGTTAAATTCGCGAAATTGTTGCCGTTTTTATAAGAATTGTTGCCATTGTTGTAGTCATTGTTGTTGTTGTTATTGTTGACGATGGCATTGTTGCTGTTGTTGTAGTTGTTGTAGTTGTTGCCGTTGTCAACATTGAAACGTAATCGTCAACTCACACAAATTTTATGGTCGCTTATGTTGTTATTTGTATTGTTGCTGTTGTTGGTATTGTTGTTGTTGTTGTTGTTGTATTTCCTCCTGTAAGCAATGGATTTTTCTGCCGTTGTTGTTTTGCTGGTTGTAGTTCCACTTGTATTGCAATATGACCCTTTATTAAATCACCTTTGTTAACTGTAAATCAGGTATGAGTACATAAGGATTGAAACTTGGGAACACTTGGTAAAAACTCTACATAGCCGTATGCGTAAACATTTATCCTTGTACGAAAGTCAATGAGTGCACATATATGAGTTCTGAGTTCTGAGTTCTTCTTTCGAAAAATACAAAATATTAACAGGTAAATTATTTAAAAAACATACAAAAGACCGACCACATGTCACAAAAGAGAAAAACAAAAACAAAATAAAAAAAAAACAAAAAAAAAAACAAATAATAAATTAAATTGTGGTTAAATTGTATTTAGAGGTATGATTTCATAAATTCTTCAACATTAAAATAAAGGAAAAATAGAGCTTAGAATATCAGACCACATAACGTATGAGTTACATATTATATTACAACATTTGTTTTTGTATAGTATGTACCTATAGTATATATGTTAACTTTGTCACATTTCTTGTCACGTATATATTGGTCTGAATCGTTTCTATAATATATATTTGTTTGTGTGGGAACAAAATATATTTATAGTTCTATAAGAGTATAGATAAAAGTAATTAAATTTGAACAAATTTTTTTCAAACATAATTTGAAACTTTAACGAATAGGTATTTTAAATCGGACGAGTATATTTGATATAACACAAATCGGAAAGTTTATATTTATAGTTTAAAAACACATACTCAAAATGACATAGCATTTAAGACAATGATTGATAAGTCCGTAGAATAACACACTGACAGGCAGACCTATTAATGCAAAATCCAGATAACTCTTAAAAAATTGAAACTTTTAAATGATATCTGTCTAATGCCTGATTTGGCGCTACTTTTTATATTTTCAGAACAAGAGACTCAAACCAATTTCGTGTCTAGATTTATCATTGCTTTTTGATAAGAAAAAATACCGTAACAGCTAAGTACTACCCGGACTCTGATTCAACGAGACAAACGGTTAGGAAGTGATTTGTTGACTTTAAATGAAAAGGTGCTAACACCGGAAAACATTAAGATGTCCACATAATCCGTAAACCGTAAAGTGAAGTATGAGTGAAGCAGAAGAAAGCTAACGTGTAGGTTTTATTTTGCTTGAACATTAGTCTATGAGAAAGCACTTTTTTAAGTGGATGCCGATAGTTTACTGATAGTTGAAGCGAGTTAAAAAAAAACAAATTTTGCTTAGGTATGTAGCAATAGAAAAACTTGAATCTATTACTTTCCTTTCGTGTCTAATCAGTAGTCAACTGAGTGGACAGTAACCGGAGAGCCTAACTCAAAGCACCTAAAAACGCATAAGACAACAACTTTACGACGTAAGTATTTTGAGATATACGCAAAATTTTCTTCCTCGACAATTTTGCCATAGGCGAAACCATCAATAGCCATCGCTATGTTATATGGTCAAATTGGTGGCTTTGAAGGAGGAAATCGCGTTACAACAATCCCATATAAATAAGAAAAAAGTCCTGTTTCAACACATTCCAAACAATGTGTCTTATTCAAAGTAAAATGTGACAATGTGCAAGAGTCACACTTTCGAATTGATTCCACAGCCACCGAATTCCCCAGATTTAACTAGCGTTGATGAATGAAATCGTATTCTGCCAAGAAGTTTGATCCTATTGGTAAAAAAAAAAAGAACGCTGATGATCACCAACAAATAAAAATAATTACAATAATATAAAAAAAATTTTTGTTGTTGTAGTTTACTACGTTTCGAAATCTCTCTAACAAAATACAATAGTTTTCATTAAGTAAAATAGTCACTATTGTCATAACTGACGTTAAATTACAATTTATAAAATTGTGAAGTTGAAAAATTTCTATGGAAGTTTAATTGCATAAATAAAAATTTCTAACAATGAAAATTGAGAGAAAATTCCAGTTTCCGTAATTAGTTGCAATGAGTTGCATTCCAAATATTTTACGGAAAAATTTGAGCATTTTACAACCAGTCAGACACATGACGAACGCTAACTAACATTTTTTCTAGGCTAGCTGCAAACACAACCTACAGAAGTTCCAATAGTGCAGTCTCAGCTTGGTTCCACATCTCATCCTTTAATACAGTTTCCTCTGTAAACTGATATTATTTTGGATACTGCTTGTAAAGAATGGATCTTGTGTTTATGTGAAAAAAGTAAATCAAATTAATTTTTTAAAATTTTGAACTTTAAACATGCAAGTTATTTGATCTGGCGACTGAAGTCATATTAGATCAATTCCTGCTTATCTTCTATAAAATATATTCACATTTCAATAATGTTCGCCTGTAGCTTGCAGTAACAAAAAGCTATTCGTTTACTAGTTAATTGAAAAAAAAATTAAAATTAATTATCTCTTATACAAGAAAATGTGACTCTCATATATTAGCCGTAATACACAACCTAAATATACATTTTTTATTACATTTTATCTATCTATTATATCTTTATTAATTTTTTTCTGTAAAAACAGTATTTAAAGAACTACAAACAAAAACAAATCTTATTACTTCTAGGTGAACATTATTTAACATAACTTCATATAATATATAATTTTAGAAGAGTTTGAACAGTAATGAAGAAACAACAACAAACATTTTAGTTGGTTTATCAAAATTTGGCTGACCATACAACTCTGTTTTGAGCATTGCCAAGATCTCATCATCAGTATTTTTAGGAAATATGCGAATTTTTATTTAATTAATTTGTAGTCCGTATATAATTTGTTGGAGTTAGTGCTAGGCTTAGAACTCGTACCTGTCAAATTAGAAACAAATATTGTTTTCAATTCAAGAAAAAACTATTAATTTCAACTTTTTATAGGTATATTATAGGTATATTTTTTACCATTGTCAATAACTGATGCTATGAAGTTTACTTTATTTATATCTAAATTCTTCCATTCTCTTGTATTGTATTAAAGATTCCCGTAATAAAACTTAGTAATTTGATTTACTTTCATTGGAACTTACATTGAAATATCCTTTAAACGCAATTATATACGCAATAACACACCTCATTTCCTTTTTGGAGAAAATCAAAAAATAAAATTTTGCTAAGATCTCTACAATACCATTCATGGGTTATTGTTTTCATAAAACTTAATTAAATAAACTGGCTTTCGGTTTTTTAGATAATTTCACTGAAATTAAAAAAAAAACCCAATAACAAAGTTAACGTGCAAAACCTAATACTTGATGTGATGTATAAAGTAATGCAAGTATATTAGCTAAATATGATTTTAATGAAATCAAATAATGCTTAATGAAATACAACGACGGCAACGTAGAGGAAGCATTTTACAAGGAGGGTCGGTCTTTTTATTTCTCTAGTTTTTTTCCGTTTTACTTTTTTTGGTTTCTGAACACTGTCACACACTTGACAGAGATAAGAACGAAAAAACGATAAAAAATATCCTACCAAGCTCTCTTAGACACTCATTGGTCTACGTTGTTGTTGATAATTAAATCAGCAACATTATTACGTGCCATAAGGATATATTGAGCTTGTAATATAACTATTGATTTTTTAGTATAAATATATAATTGTATGTATGTACTTTCTTAATATTATTAAAAAAGGATGTGCTAATTAGGATCACTTTATTAGCTTAAAATAAGCAGTTTTTCATTTAAAAATAAACAAGTGAAAAGAAATATATTAACTAAAAAAACGAAATAGCTTTAAGGATAACTTTCGCATGCCCGCCCCAAATTTCAATTTCATTTTTATCAAAATCAACCTTACCGAAGAAGAAGAGTGCAAAACAGTAATTGGGGTCAGCAAGGAGGCAGACTGATACCATATAAAGTAATCGGAACCTTTATTTAAATAGCTATGGAAAGCAAATAAAAATTGATAAAATAAGAAAAGAAATAAAACAAAAACAAAAAAAATAAATTAAAAGTTAATTTAAAATTATTTCAAAAAGGACCTTGCCATATGTTGTCTTTGTAGCCTGACCTCAATAATTGCTTAATGCAAATACCATACAGTTTATTATAATTTATTATTGATTGCTGCAAAATTTATATCAAAATATTTTTAGTATTATATAAATTCATAAAAAATAATGAAAAACATATAGAAATATGAATTTATTTTAATAACAGCAAAGTAATAAAGATATATGAACGTTATATTCAGGTTCTTAAAAAACCTTCCTTTAAAGATTTCAAGAAAGACATCCATTTTAATATGAAAGATAATATAAATATAAATACAATAGATTAATAGATAGATTATAGATAGATAATAGATAGATAAATATATAGATAGATAATAGATAGAAAATAAATAAATAGGTAATAGATAAATATGTAGATAATAGATAGATAAATAATAGATAGATAATAGATAGATAAATAGGTAGATAGATAAATAGGTAGATAGATAAATAGGTAGATAATAAATAGATAGATTAATATAAATAGATTTTGTGCTGTTTTTTTACAGAAAATCAACTACTCACAAAGACAAATGGTGGTCGGTCTTGGTTTTTGAACCAAAATAGGTTCAAAATTATTTAAGTAAAAAAAATTCCGCAAATAATAAGGAACGTCACGTTTAAAAACAGAATAAAATATTTAACCAAATGAACGAAAATTATTTAAAAAAAAAACATTACACAACTAAAATGTTTAATCCATTAAACTTAAAAAAAATTATATGAAATTAAAAGATATTCAACGGATTTAAAATTGCTGAATGACTTCGGATCTGTTTACATCGTCGTGAATTTCAAATGTAGAGATACATTTGAATTAATAAAAGATTTTTCTCGTCAAAGTTAGTGCAAAAATATTTTTGTCATATTATATTGAGAATGAAATTTATATTTTAGTATTTTTATCTTAACTGTAATGTATAAGCAAATAAAATATAAACGTAACTGTAGATTTTTAAACTTTTTCAGTCATTCTGAACACTACATTTCGTTATAAACCACTTTAGACAAGTTCAAACTAAATTAATCTGTCCGCTGCAGATATAGCCTTAAGTTGTTTTTAAAATATTAAGATTTTACAATGGAAACTTTTTTTCAGTTATTTTTTTTCTGACACTCTATGATATATCTTTGTTTATATTAAAAATGTTAACGCCAACACACTAATTAACAAATGTTACGTTCAGACCTATAGAGAAAAGTGTACTTCGATGGTGAACATTGAGATATTTTCAATAATATAAAAAATAACATTTTATTTCATTAAACAGTTAAGTTTGATTAAAAATAAGATCATATATCTATTAATACAGTATTTCAATTCATTTCTAGGGGTGCTTTATTCCCCAATTTAAAAGTCATACGTCAGTACCAGAACTGTAATGTGCTCAAGTAACAATTACTTCGTGAATAGATGAAGACAATACCTTAGATTTATATTTTTGCAATGTGCAACTTTTTTATCGACGAAAATTTTGTTCACGCTAAAATTGGTTATACCAGAGTAATCATATGGCCAAGGAACAACTTCTCCATGCATAGATGAAGACGATACCTTAGAAATATATTTTTGCAGTTTGCTAAAATTAGTTATGCCAGAGTAATCATATAGCCAGGGAACATCAACTTCATGAATAGATGAAGACGATACCTTACGTTGATAATCGAACTCTGAACCATTGTTCACGCTAAAATTGGTTATACCAGAGTAATCATATGGCCAAGGAACAACTTCTTCGTGAATAGATGAAGACGATACCTTAGAAATATATTTTTGCAATATATTTTTTATCGACGAACTCTGAACTTTTGTTCACGCTAAAATTGGTTATGCCAGAGTAATCATATAGCCAGGGAACAACAACTTCATGAATAGATGAAGACGATACCTTACGTTCATAATCGAACTCTGAACCATTGTTCGCGCTAAAATTGGTTATACCAGACTAATCATATAGCCAAGGAACAACTTCTTCGTGAATAGATGAACACGATATGTTAGGTTTAAAATCTTACAATGTGCAACTACTTTGTTGACTGACTCGAAACCATTGTTCGTGTTATAGTTGGTCATATTGGAAATTCAAAATGAATACAAAAAATTCAATTATTCTTAACATTTTTGATGGTTTTTAAAAAAATATATATTTAGGTATATATATATTTTAATATATTTTATATATTTTTATATATTTTATATATTTTTATATATTTTTTATCCGGCTATAGGTCACTTTTCACTTTTAAAATTAAAATTCAACGTTTATTTAATATTTTTTAATATAGTTTATATCACGACTTTTCTTGAAAGTCATCATCAAGGTTCAGGATCTAATATAAATTAATATTAATAAAATCTTCGATAGCCATTTTCAGGGAAACATCAGAAAAATATTTTAATAAAATTTAAAGTGTTTTTAAATACAAATAGTAAATTATAGTTTTTTTAGCCCGTTAATAAATTTTTATATAATATTTTTGGTGACAAATAAAAGAATAAAATCTATATCTAAACGTCATGCTTTTGATTCCGTTGTCTATATTACAGTACAATACATATATACCTTTATATATATATATATATATATATAATATATTTCATAGTATATATAATATATTTCAAAGTATATATAATATATTTCAAAGTATTTTGGAGTATTTGAAGTATATATAATATATTTCAAAGTATTTTGTAATTAAAATTATGAAACAAAACATTTGGTATGAAAAAAATGCCATCAGCAATTTTTAACGAAAATTCAAATAAAATTGTCATTAAAATATATAAATGATATTCAATCGATTGTTATTGACAGCATTTATATTTAATAATAAGCAATAAATTATTGTGGTAAGTAATTTTTTTGTTTAACAATAAACAATTTAATTTTAATTTAAAATTTTAATTAAATATCAAAGTCATGGTCATAATATAAAGTGAAATCCATGTAACGGACATGTCTTTAGCAAATATTAATTAAGAATTCAATAATACATTTTAAACTTCAATTCATATATCCTCATTATATTAGTAGCTAGCTATCAAAACATCAACTTAAATCTTTTCTATTAACACCAAATAGACCAAATAGATCAAATAGACCAAATCATGCAAATCGAATGTCAGTGGTTTACTTATCATTTTCAATGCGTATCAACTTTACAGTGTACACCCATTAGTGGGAATCTTTTCAACAGTTTCATTTGGCATGTTGTTTATCTGTCCATGCAACTGAACTCTGTGAAAATCACTCTGATTAATTGCCATTGGTTTAACCTGCAGCATTTTCTGCATGAAACGATGTAAATAAAATCCGCAGAGGCACGGGCAAGGGCATGGGCACTGGCACGGGCACGGGTACAGATTGGGAATAGCAGAAATATGTCCGTTCAACAGTTTGTACAAAGCTCACTTTACTAGAGAAGAAAGACGAATCACTTAAAAATACTGGCATTTAAATTCCATATTTCTTTGTATTGGATTAACATATTTCCATTAGAACTCTCCATGAATTATGGATTACGCTAAACCGTTTAATATTTTGCGGCTCTTACTCATCTGCGCTACAGCGTGCATGTTCGTTCAACTGTCGAAGGAGGACATACAAATGATGGACGGACGTCCAACAAAAAAGTTAAAAATTAAAAAAAAAATTTGTTTTTATCAATCGAACTGTACTGCCTTCTGGGATTTTAATATTTGAATTTTGAGCTCTTCAACTGTATGCTGGAAAAATTTTTTTCAGCGTTGTTGATGCACACAGTGGGTAGATATTGGACATTCAAGTGTTGAGTATTTGGTACTACTGTAAGCTGTTGACGTTGGATTTCACACGAACAGATACTTATAGGCTAAAAATAAACTTCCATTCGTGCAAATTGTTAATATAAAATATGTTTACAACAATTATAAAAAATAATAACGAATTAAAGCAAACAACATAAATAAGTAATAAATAAATACTGCCACATAGAAAAGCTATTATTTTGACAGTTGAAATTATTTTAAATTGCCGCAGGTCAACCGTTTGAATTTTATTTAATTAATGCTTAAGCATTTCATTTGATTTGTATTGAATATGAAAAAATTAATAGGAATAAAACATGAAAATGCATTTGAGCTCTGAGCACTGAACACTGAACACTGAACATTGCAATCTAAAAATTAAAAATTGAAAATTGATATCAATAAATAAGACACATACAACTGTCAGGAATTAAATTTTAATTTTGTGTTGAAGAAGAACATTTAACTAATCGAAAATTGATGTAATTTTTTCAAAACCATATAAAAAAAACAGACACAAATTGAATTTTTATGAAAAACCCAAAATTATTTTAAAACCCATCAAAACAGTTTTAAATATTTTATAGAAATAATGTGACCAAAAAAAATTCATTTTTTTTCTCTCATTTTTAAATGAATAAAAGGAAAAGTTAATTTTTGTAAAATATTTTTTATGAAAAAAAAATCCTATATATCCTTGACAAAGTATTTATATATAAAAGCATGCTTAGTCTGTTGAAGTGATAAACAATAATCCAGTCAAAGCGTAGAGAGGGGTTTTGAAGAAACCTCGCAGTTAATAGAGAGTAAAAGTGCTCAAGTGCACGTACTCAAGTAGACTCAACATAATTTGATAATTAGAATATATTTCATTAAACATTACTAAATAACCAACAGTGTTAAGAAATATGCTCCCAATATTCTCTCTTAGACCCAGTACAAATTCAAAGAAATACACAGAATATGCTAAATATTTTAATATCGTTCCGAACAACAATAACCTTTATGTCATATAATTCCACCGGTTTTTTCAAAAGGAAGTAGCAATTTTTTCAGCTTCAGACAAATAACGGTCCAATATATTTTATTATGAATCCACAATATAAATAAAATTTCATATATCTATTTCTATTTTAATTTTTTAAAAAACGATGAGAAGACAATGAAGATTTATCATTTCATTGCAGGTGATCCCGTTGGGTCTACATCAAATGGTAATAGTGCAAATACTCGTAGTGTGGAGAATGTGGTTGGTGGAGTCAGCGATATGCAAGTGTTGGAAAGTAGTCGTGAAAGCAATTTAAATGAATGTTTGGATATTTGTGTTGGTGCTGGGGTGAGGGAAGTAATGAACGTGAGTCATGTACCTGAAGGTCTCTATGAGAGAATTAACAGTTTTTCTATTCGAAGATTGTGAAATACAATTTATAAAAAAATTAAACAATTAAACAATTTTAACAATTAAAAATAAAAAAAAAATAATTAATTAATACAATTCTTCTACAGCGAGTTTATGATTACGCTATAATATAACAGAGCAAATGAATTTGTTAATAAATTTCAGAGCAAATTAACAAAACTCCCGAAAAATGTGCCAAAATACAAGTCAAGTATTTTTTTTGGTCAGTTGGTTAATGAACGCTGACTCTGAGTTTCAAATTTGGCAGGGCACAAGTTCAATTCCTGGTACTTACAGTCTCAAAAAATTATTTATGAATAACTAAACACAAAAAATATTTCCAAGACCACTGATGATGGGTATTTGACAATACTTGAAACAGCTGTATGATCAGCCAATTAATTAAAATAATATAAAAAGAATTTTTGTTGTTGTAACCTTTCTCTGAAATTTATTAAGCAAAATAATATTTATTAATATTATTAATATATTAATATATATTATTAATATATTAAATATATTATTAATATATATTTAGGATAATCTATATCTACCCAAAATCCTCAACATCGTTTACTAAAGTGTAAACTGAAGTAATTAGATACTTGAACATACCCAATATAATGAACCCTCTAAATAACCAAAGATCAGGTTTTTACTGTATTTCTATGCAACTACTCGTATAATGCTCGTACTCAGAAGTATTTCGTTTGGAGAACAGTTGTAATAAACAAAATTTGTCTCCTGACTTAACGAATTAGGAGTGTAAATCTGTTACAGAATGTTGTCAGGAAACAAAATGGACGTCTGTAACTACTGTTCCTCCGATCGTTGTAATTGAACTGCAATTCACACAAACGAGATCACAAACGAAAAACAGTTGATGGATATTTTGTTCGCGGAACATTAAAACATTAAACGCGAACAATAAAAATGAAATATATTAATATTATTATCATTATATTTGAATGAACATTGTGAACACTTGCGATAACCGTTTCTTCGATTATGGCGATTGATTCTCATCAATATATGCAAATAAAAAATAATTAATAAATTTTTCGTTTGTGATAAACGAAATATATTTTTGGAGGTACACTTCATAGCTAACTAATATTGAACGTGATTCAACTATATATATTATACATTATTGTTTTCATGTTTCATATTTTTTAATATTGCAGCTAGTGTCTGATACACTATAAAATCACAATTGAAAATAATTTTTAATAATCAATGATGATTTAATATTGAAATTACTCATCAACTCATCATATTTATATGCTTGTTGCATGCGTTAAAAGAATTTTACTTTTTTTGTAGATTTTTGCTCTACAATTGTAAATTGATTGAAATTGTGAAAAATTATTTAACCACGTAATTTTCATTTGCGTCATTCGTCATCGAACTAAATTTATTTTGCATGCAACATAAATACTTTTTCTGTACTATGAATGGCCGAAAGCGACTCAAATGCCTATCCTTCTTTATCAGATGACACTGTACACTGTACACTGTACTCTACTGTAAGCTACTGTTGAGCTTTGGAGAAGCATATGCAATTATTGCATATATTGAATATAATTATTACATGAACATCAATAGGACTTTCACAAAGATAATGACTAACTCCCATAACAAGTGTATTTGCCTAAGGCTTATTCAGTTGGTGGTCAACTGAATAAGCACAACTTTCAAAAGAACTCAAAATGTAAAAATTTTGACGTGGTATTATTTCCGGATACAGAAGTGTCACTTATGTAGAAAAGTTGAAGAGAATTCAAGCTCTTGGTTAATAACCGTTCTAAATAGAAAAATTTTGTTGTGACGGCCCTATGCTCCTCCGCTCCTCTGCTCCTCCTAGGAGTTAAAGGAATTTATATATATGTATATATGATATCATATGATATATGCTAAATTGGAAAAAACCAATTTATTTGGAAGGCTTAAAGTGTGGTCAACCGCATACTATGCCAATGATTGAATACATTCGAAAGGATAAAATGTATGCATTAGTATTTACAAAGCGTTCATGGGGAAAAATTTGTATCTGCGATTCTGTTTTTAATATGGTGGATTATGAGAGATTTGTAAATCGTAATAAACATATTAAATAATAATAAGAAGAGATACAAGCGTTTGCTCTATTTAAAATTTCATTATTGTATCATTACGATTTCAGTGGGAGAGTGGCAGTTACGGAAGGAAGTCAAGTATGCTTCAACGAAAAGGAAAAAATCGGAACAAATAATATTGTGCTTGTTTCTTGTGTGTGTCAACAAATATCATAAAATGAGATGAATAGTATTTTATTTTTTTTTTCACTTTTCTGTTTTATTTTATAGATATTTGCACGTATGTATATATCACAATATGCAGTTTTACATTTGTTATATTTTACCCTACTACCCCACTACCCTACATTTATGGCTTATGGAATATTAAAAGACAAGACGTGACAAAGTGACATATCGATTATTAATGTCACCTTCTACGCTTCTATCGATGATGTGGTATAATACTTGTATAAGTAAAGAACAAAGGATACACTACCAAGAAAAGTTCAATCAAACTATATTGTGGAAATATTGCACAGATGCTGAAACAACAATGCATACGTTCCGAAACAATTTTAACAGAAACAATATAGATGTATGTATATTAAAATTGTTTTCTTAAAAACATATTAAAAATAAATAAAATAATTTTTTCTCTAACACAAATTTGTAGACATTGCCATCCATGCATTGCATACCAATGTACCAGGAATGTGTAAGGAATTTAAGTAAATCTGTGAAATGTAAATTTAATTTATACTTAAGCAGTGAATTTTCATATTAAACATCATATACGTTATATATTTCTTTATGCATTTTTGTGGTATAAAATATCTTATGAGTAAAAATATTTAGTAAAGCAATTATTTTCAAAAACAAAAATCATTTTTGCAAGTTAATGAATCTCACAAAAGGCAGAATGTACACAAACATTTTGGAAATACAATTTGAAAAAAAAAGTAGTAAGATTAAAGATTAAAATAAAGTTAATTACGATATAAAAAACGTCCTTCAATGTTTATTTTAATAAATTTAATGTCTGTCACACAGTAGATGGTCAATGCATAATTAAAATAAAATAGAATAATAAATTCAAAAATTGAAACAAAATTGAGTGTTTTCTATTTATTTGCGCTATCTTGAAATTTAGACCCATAAAGCGATTGCTAATATAATATATAAAAGTCCAACAAAACAACAATTTAAACTAAAAACCATTTTCTATATAAACAGATACGCAGATAGACATCGCCAAATCGATTAGTTTCTCAAATCGCTTTAATCTCTAGAGCCATAAATATTATTAAAGCGAACGAAATACTTAGTGCGCAATCAGAGTAAAAGCACGTTTAATACTCTTCTAACCTGTCCTATTAAAAAAACTTTAACTGGTCGTACTGCAAGGATCTCCCGAATTTTGAGCTGAGTATGTGGGGACTTTTTAGAATCGGGCTTGCAAATGGTACGGGCTATTTATATCTTTAGAAGATTTTTTCTACTCGATACCAAAAAAAAAAAAAATCTATTAGTTTGGACTCCTCTATAACGAAGTCATCGGGAACGACAAAATGCTTCGTTATAGAAAAGTATGTGCAATATGTTATAGCAGTCTTTGTTATAAAGGAACTTAAAAAATTGTTTATATCTTCACGGCATTTTACTCAGAGAACCTTAAAAAAATCTAAACACTTAAAAAATATGACGAACTTTAGCAACGTTAAATATATTATTGAGATGATACTCTTAAATAAAATTCAATAAAGCGTTTAACAAATACAGACTTTCTTTAATTTCTAATCATTTTTAAAAGACTACTAGAAAACATTGCAAGCTTGTGTAAATTTTTTTGTGATATATGGCAATGGAAACATGGATCCATAACTATACTTCGGATTTAAATCGGCAGTCAAACTGAATGCACAGCAAATAAAAATAATAAAAATAATAAATAAAAAATAATAATAAATAGAAAATAACAAATAAAAAATAACAAATAAAAAATAATAAATAAAAAATAACAAATAAAAAATAATAAATAAAAAATAACAAATAAAAAACGATAAACAAAGAATATTATGGTCTTCAAAGAAAAATGAAGAAGAAGAAGACAACGCATCAGGCGCTTTGCTAATATACACGCCTTCTTCACTTTCGTACTCCACGTACGGTGTATGCTCAATTAACCTGATAACCTCTTGGGAGAGGGGGTTGATTTATGCTTTCTAAACTTGATAACCTGATAACCGCTTCAAAGATAGGGTCTTTCTTTACTTTTTTTCATCCGACTACCACTTCAACCATATTTTATATTGAAACATTATTATCTATGCTTATAATATCCTTACAAAACATCTGGGTGTTTATTTAATGTCGTGATAAAGCTAATCTAACTCAGAAACCATTTAGTTACGGTAATCGTGATTAACTTGTAGAGGACTAAAGATCTTATAAAAGAGTGTTGTCGTGTGCACTACGACCATGCTTCTACGACATGATAGTATGGACTACATATAAAGCGTAAATCTCTCTTTCCGAAAAAGACCTTTAAACTACAAGTACCTACTAAGTTCTTAGTAGCACCTATTTACGGATCTCTAGATCTCTTGATATCGGATCTCTTTGACAGCTACAGATATCGGATATGGCTACAGTGGTGCCAACAACTGTCTTTTGACAGCTTAGAAAATATAGCGATCAGTGATTAGTTCGAGGTCTTTGTGAATTGCATGTGTGATAGTATCTAACGTATAATTTGTTTTACCTTCATTTACGCGTAATTAATTTTTACAAAATCCTTTCAAACAAAGATATTTCGTTCTACATTAACAAAGCGTTACACTTGTATCACTCAAATTTTGAATAAAGAGATTTCAAAAACTAGTGAACTACAACAACATAAATTCTTTTATTATTTTAATTAAGTTTTTAGCTGACCAAACAACCAAATACACATTCTCAAAGGTCTTAGAAATATTGCTTGTATTTAATTATTCGCAATTAATTTTTTGAAACTACAAGTACCAGGGATTGAGCTCGTGCCCTGTCAAATATGAAACTCAGAGTCAGCGTTCATTAAACAACTGACCCAAAGCCGTTTGTTAATTTGCAGTGAAAGTTAATTAAATCATAAAGCAGCTCTATGGATTTTAAAAATTTATTGAACTACTGATAATCAGTCGACGTCTGTCAAATATTTTAATTTATTTAAATTAATCCCGATCAGTTTCTGGGCATGCACAATAATAAGTAATAATAAGTAGCACTATTTATCGATGCTATAAATCAATGCTATTAATATCTATGTTATTGTTTTTATTATTGTTATGGTATATATAATATATCATAAAGGAACAATATGGCATCACCGGTAGCAATTTGGATGTAGAATAGCGAAGTGGTGTATATAGAACGCGGGTATTATTTTATTCTCTAACAATAAAGTATGAAGAAGAACGATAGCATTTATGTATTTTATATAATATGTAAAGTAATGGGCTACCAATGGTAGAACCAACCTAATTAAAAACTTCAATTCTCCCACAGCAATATAAGTTTAAAACTCGTCTGTTGTCGAAACTATAAAACTATCATCATAACTTTGAAAAACTGATTTAGTGTACAAAATTGAAGTGGCAATAAACATCGCAGTATAAATAGTTTCGTTATTTTCAACATTTATCAATAACTTTTTTATACACATTTTTTTCACATTGGTTTGCTAAATAATCAGATTGCAACCGTAGAATATATGCTACAGAAGAAGAAAAAAAGTGACACCATTTGTTGTCATAGAATCCATGGTGGATGCAGTGCAGAGAGCATTTCTACTTGAATTTCAAATGCACAAAAGTGTTGCAAAACTAAAAAAAAAAATAATAGTCAAGAAAAAATACGAGAATACTGCAACAATATACCAGTGATCAGGTGTTAAATGCTTCAAAGAACCAAATCTGAAAATAAAAAATTACTTTGGTTTCTTCCTCTTTTTTTTCACGTAGAAACTTTAAACCAAATCAACCGACAGATAGACCAGGCGGAATTACTTTTGAATGTAGACATATATGTACCCATATGTGGACTAGAAAGGAAGAAAGGAAACATGAAGCTACAACAAATAAAACTCATTTTATACGTGGCTGTTGCATACATATCCTTGCATATCCTTACATATCCTTTTTAAAGTACAAATCAAAAAATGACAAATCTCAAAGAACAAATTTATAGAGAATATAGGAAGAAGGAATAGTAAATAGAAAAAAAATAGATGAAACGAAATCAACACATCAAAAAGTTTAACTACGCGAGAGATATTTGGGTACCGAAGCAATATGACTTAAAAGCAAATGCCTCCAGCATTTTATTGTGTGCTCGTATGCGATTTCCGAAATAAAATGCAAAGAATAGAATGGATTTTCTTGAATGTAGGAATACTTATGCAGCAATAGAAAACGAACGAACGTCACGAATGCAAGATGCTATGCTACAGACTGACAGTTGAATGAATGTTGACTGCATTAACAATAGATACTCGTATACGAATAACAGCGGCAAACACTGGAAACGCAGCAGCAACTGCAGCAACTGCAGCATCATCCGTAACACCAGCAACATCAGCCACATCAGCTACATCAGCGACAGCAGCAGTAGATGCAGTAAAAGCAGTGGAAACCGTAGTAGCAGTAGAAGTAGTAACTACGAATATAATGACAACAACAAATATAGCAACAATTGCAGCAGCAAGTAGGAGGAACCACAATGTTTAGTATGGTAACGAGTAGATACTGCAAATATGTGCTGTTTGATTGTTGGCCTAAATCCCAAAATAAATTTCAAATCGTTTCTTTTTTATGTGCTGCTGCTCAATAGAAGAGCCTGAACTGAAGCTGCAGCTGTAGCTGAGCAAGATTATACAAAGTGCTGAGCTACAGACGAAATAAATGAAATACGTTAACAAACAAAACAGTTTGCAAGAGCAAAAAATGAACCAAAAACAAATAAGAAGATTTAGAAATAAATATTCAAGATACAAAAAATATGAAGAAGAAAAACAAAGCAATATAACCAACCATATTGATTTAATTGGTTTTTTTAGCAAGTAAAACTTATATAAGCAATAAAATATTTATAAGAATTTTGAAAATATAAAAAAGTCACTTTCAAATTTATTGCTTAAATCTGCTTAACCAGATATTGCGACACTTAACCAGATATACGTATATAAAAATTTCTAGAGTTCCAAGATATTGTACTGGTATTTAAAAAATTTAAACCATTTATAAAACTTTAAAACCAAAACCCTACGAACTCGTACAGTTGCAGATTACGGCAGAAATGGCCTAAATAAAATATATCTAAAGTCCTTAAAGGATTTTTGCGTACATTTTATGCGCTTACAGAACTTTGCGGGCACGTATAAGTGTTACTTTGGTAACGTTTTTTTTTGTTTTTTGTTTTTTATGAAATTTTTTTTTTTCTTATATATATACATTTGTATGTGAAGTGCTATTCCATATCGCCGTGCCCGTATTTATACTTTATGTAATATTTTGTACAAAATTCAAGTCATCAAATATTTAAAAAATTTTTATGTGACAATCGTCTAGAAACACGTGCTCTCTTAATAAAACAAAAGTAGTATGAAACATACAAATACAAAAAAAAAAAAAACAAATAAAGATAAAAACAAAAAATTTGAACAACGTGTATCCATTAAATATTTATTAAAAGGTATAACATTTAATGAAATCGATGACAATATCAGCACTCTAGATTAAAGACATGTGCCATCTCATATCGCAGCGTGTAAAAGCCAAACTGGCCAAGTTATTTGGATAAGTTGGCAACATTGTATAAAAGGCTGCTGCGAAAAAAAAACTAATGAATAAATAATAATTTAATAAAAAAATTTTATCGCATATGTAACATATACTCGTTATATTAATTAAAAATAGTTTCAAGAAGAAATACTACGGATACATATATATAATAACTGAGAAATATCCTACTACTCTTAGAGATATATTAGCACTTCCTTAAAAATGTAATGATTTAATATCGAAATATAATAAACCCTAATTACAATCTTTACTAGAAAATATAGCTCTTCAGAACTGTATGTCCAACCATTTTAAAAGTCATTAAGCTACAATTAACTGACAAAGAAAAATTACTAGGTATGGACTTCGACAGAAAACCTAATTGAAAACAAAGTAACTATGATAGCACTATGAAGTGATATAGAAGAACACAGTTTTAATATAAAAAAACGCAGTGAAAATACAAAAGAACGCACTGCAACTATAGACAAACACACTGCAAGTATAGAAAAACACAGTTCTAATATAGAAGAACGCAGTGCAAATACAAAAGAACACACTGCAAATATATAAGAACGCACTACAACTTTAAATATCCACACTGCAATTATAGAAGAACACAGTTCTAATATAGAAGAACGCAGGTGCAAATACAAAAGAACATACTGCAAATATAGAAGAACGCTGTGTAAATACACAAAAACTCACACTGCAAATATAGAAGAATGCACTGCAAGTATAGAAGAACACACTGCAAATATAGAAGAACACAGTTCTAATATAGAAGAACGCTGTGTAAATACAAAAGAACGCACACTGCAAATATAGAAGAACGCACTGCAAGTATAGACAAACGCACTGTTAATATAGAAGAACGCCACGCAAATATAGAAGAACACACTGCAAATATAGAAGAACACAGTTCTAATATAGAAGAACGATGTGTAAATACAAAACAACGCACACTGCAAATATAGAAGAACGCACTGCAAGTATAGACAAACGCACTGTTAATATAGAAGAACGCCATGCAAATATAGAAGAACACAGTTCTAATATAGAGGCACGCACTGCAATTATAAAAGCACACGCTGCCAATATAAACGAACACACTCCCAATATAGAAGAAGAACGGACTGCAGTCGTACTATATCAAAACTTACTTCTTCACACCTTATTGGTAAAAAGAAAGCATGATAACCCATGATAATCTTATGGCCTATATGACTGTTGTCGTAGTATAGGGCGTAAGATCAATATTATTATTGTATAATATTATAGTCTATATGGTCCATATGGAAAAGTCCATATGGAGTCAAACGAAAATTTACTTGAGTTCGTTCGTAGCTGCAGGTTTTTAAAGATTATTACTTCAGTTAGTAACTTCGAGAACTTTGCTTTGAGAAATAGTGTACGTATTTGGAATAAAAATATATATTTGTACTATTAAATAGTGAATATACTTATACCAAAATATATCAGTTTATACAGTTGCCGATAACTCTTCTCGTTTCTTCTCTGTTACACTCACCATACAGGATGCTTTAGGAATATATTTGGAACAACTGAAAGATCTGTGCTTAAAAATAAAAAATTACAACATATACTGTTATTTTTGATAAGATGAAAATCATTTCTTCAAGACTTGCCAACAGAACGAAAGACAATAACAAACAAATATAGGTATATAAGAATCGAATGAAATAAGAAATCAGTTTTTAGAATAATATTTAGAATAACTACAATAGGAACAATTGAACTGATATAATAGAAGTGCTTTTTGTTTAAATCACATCCGACCAAAATGGAATAGTTTTTCTGAAACAATATGCAAAAAGCGAACGACTATCTAAAGTTTATAAAAATTCTACCTAGAGAAAAACATTTTGAAGAAAAAGTTAATACTTATAAAAGAAAATATATGCGCAAATATACGCATATATGCAAATAAAAAATTGATAAACAAATAATCATTAAAATAAAAAAAAAATATAATTTCTGTGATCTAAATATATGTAAAGTAATGACAACGAATTAATAGACAAGACTACATATAATTAAAATGGATCACATGAATAAAAGGTGTTCTGGGTAGTTTTGGAAGAAGAAATACTATAAAGAGAGATATTGCAATAATAAATAAATTGGAATCTAAAAGTTTAACTATAAATAATATTTAAACTATAACTAAACCAAGAAAAAGTGCTTATAGATTATGTATGAGTTTTTAGACATTATTTGATTAGTGCTACGTTTACGAAAATTATTGCTTTGGCGAAGGCAACTGTTCTATATTAAACCATAATATTCATTTGAACAATCTTTATTTAATTAAGAAAGTTGCAGCCCCAACTGAATCTGTACAAGTTTAAAACCAATAACATCCTAACTGCAGATAATGCAACTACAACTATGAGACAATGAGACAACATTCAATTATAAACAGGATGATAAGTTACAGTATAGAGAAATTCTATATGCATATTCCTTTTAGTCAGAACCAAACCAAACTATAATGAATTAATCGAAACTAAACTAAAAACTAAGTACGGATTATAAAATGCTCATAAATATACTCAGAGTTAGAATTGTTAAAGTACCTGAAGAGATGCTGCGTGACTACCTTTGCAGATTTTGGAAAGATATAGATACCAAGGTTATATCGCTTACTAAAAAAAATGTTGTCAACCTTCACTTTATTTTTCTGCATTTGAAGCAGTCTTGCGATAGTTTAAATCGGTAGCAAATCGTTAACAACTGTTGTCCTCTAAGTAGATCACAACGTTTAATCTTACTCGAAATTATGCAATATTTAAAATCGAGAAGATAAGCCTATGCGATTATGCGAATTATGTAGCACTACTAGTTATAAACAAGCAAGCGCTGGCTGAGTTGTACCAGAAAAGAAAATACAACACAAGCCGATTGGTATGCAAGCTTACAAATGAATCAATGGAGTTAATATGGATTTAAGAATATTACTGATATATAATGGTACTACGACAGTAGGACACAAAGTATTGTTTTTTGATCCCAAAAGTATCTAAAGTGTTTTTGACATTCAAAATAGTATTTAGTACATTGAATAAATCTAACATATGCTGAAGAGATTCATACTTTGATACGAAGGTATCATTTAAATGGCAATATTTTATTAGCAACTATTTTTAAGGATTTAATATATCCTAAGAATTACAATTATGAATAATTATCACAATTATGAATACAGACATATGCCAAACATTTTAGTCAATAGATTTATATCTTCTATACTATAATATATACTATATTATATATACTATATATTCTTTATACTTTTAAGAAGTCATAATAGCATTGCTTGTATTTGAAGAATCTTATCACTATTGTTTTCAATTACAGGATATACTATCTGGTTTACTAAAAGCCGTTAGAGATATAAGATGTTATAAATAACAAAAATAGATCTTTTTTAATTTTTTTCATTATTTAAATTGAATAATAATTAGTTTTTGATGTGAGATCTTATGCTATATTATACTTTATATATTACTCACTTTGCACATGACATAATCCAACTGAAAATTGTCCCAATTCGGGCATTTGTCTAAGTATTTCTTCTGTTACTAAATGAACACCTCGATGCTGTGGTCGTAAGTTGATTTTGCGTTGAAACCACGCCGAGCCAATTTGTAGACCCGAACCGCTACCACCACCGACGCCTCCTCCCCCACCGCCACGATGATTTGACGATGCCATTGTGCTATTGGACGAAGAACTGCGAATGTTGCTATTGCGGCTTGCGCTGTTCTTAATGTTGCTGCTGCCGCCTTTGGCGTTGCTGGCGTGCGGATTGCTGCTAATGCTACGGCGATTGTTGCGATTATTTCGTAAACTAGTTGCTACCGTTGTCGCCGCCGCCGCTGCCGGTGGTGGACTTTTACTTGATTTCCGTTGTGAAACTTTGGCAGTTGCAATTCCACTAGCAGCAGCAGCAACAGTTGCTGACTTTGTTGCCTTTGTGGTCGACGTCGTGGCGATCGTAGCAATTAATTGTATCCGCTCTTTAAAATTTCTAAGCAAGTGCACAAATTTAATTTGTTTTAATGTTTCGTCGTTTCAAATATAAATATATATATATATTAATATATATATATACGTATATATATATGTATAAGGAAAATCTTACTACTATAAAAAAAATTTTATCCTTCGACGATTTTAGATATTACTGCTCGCTAGTTTCTTTGCTGACTTTTGGTTGTTGCTGTTCGTTTTTTTTTTTGGTTTTGTTTTTTGCTATGTTAAAATTTGTTGCTGACTTGCTGAAATCTATCTCAGTTGCAACAACATATTTTATATCTGTGCTATCAGGAAACCAACAATTTTATTCTGTGCACGTTTCCACGTTGTTTCCTTTTTTCTTGTGTTTTTCTTCTTCTTTAATATTATTTTATTTAAATATTACGTTCAACTGCCTTTACCACTAATTCTTTTGAGGGAACACCTAGAAAAAATATAAGAAATTTTTTAGTTAATTTTTTATTGTATTTTTCAAATACAAAAATAATATAAAAAAATGAATTTTATGTATTATAAAAACATAAAAGTACAATACAGAGAAATAAATTATACAGTTAATATTTATATAAGTTACGGCTTCAAAATCCAAAGTCCAAATAGTTTCAAAGCTCTACGATAGTTAATAAGATAACAGATACCATATTTATAAAGTAATGAAGTAAATTGATTGCTCTATCTAAATTATTTTTTCTGCACATTGCGCTTATATCAGCTGCACATTATTAATTTTTTAAAGTCTTTCCAATACTTGTTTAATAATGCAGACTTTTCAAGACATCACTAGAACCTGATCAGATTTTCACTAAATGAAAAAGCTTCACAGATGTTATCTAAAGAAATTCGATGGGAAGAGCAAATGTTGCAAGAAAACAATAGCAGCTATCATTCCATTTGACAAAAAATGAAATACCATACTTCCAATCTACTAACTACACAGGTACGTTTTCTCCAAACACAATGTACAAGACACTTCAGTTCTAAGTGACGGAAAGCCTTAAGTAGTACAATGATAAAGTAATCAGCGACCACCAAGCGAATATAGTCAGATGTGGATAGCATAGAACAAGAGCAATTGGAATTTTTAGAAATCATATGTCCGAAAAAACTTGATGTTAACATATATCTTACATGCCACAAAAAAGAAGTAAAAAAGATATTTTATGAAACGAATTTGTGTTTCAATATAAAGTTTCAAAGACTTATATAGTCTGACCCAGTTAATAGAGAGCAAAATTGAAAAACACGTAGTCAGGTAAACTTTAACGAGAAAAACAAGCTAATCGACATCGACCTAAATTTATGGATATGAGTAAAAGCAATAACATACAACAATTGATTGATTATAATTGATTTTATTAAATAAAATATCGTATATAATAAAATAAATAAAATATCTCTAGCGTCCCGAGCATAATATTATTTACAATATTATAATTTGTTATTATATATAACATTATATACATATACAATATATAGAGTAGTAAAAAATTTGGAGATTTCTCCGACCACTTTTCCAACTGAATAGAACTTAAGTTCGTATGTCTTGGACATACAATGCACATCTGTTAACATTCACTTCTTAAAAGCAGTTAAAATACATACTCTTTTTTGTTCATTTAACGACCTAACAACGATGCATACTTTATTTAATACATTATTGCTAAAATCGAAAAATTGCGGAATGATAACACTAATCAATTCGATTAACTCAAACAATCAAAGGTTTCAAAAACAGCACGGTCTACATCCCGGAAACATTCAGTAGGCCAAACACCGCAAGTCCTTACCATCATAAGGAGCGGCGACTACTTCTTCTTCCTGATTCCATTAACTCATCGTTGAGCATAAGGTCGGCTATATAAAGTTTCCTTCGTAAAGCAAATATATTACACAATATATATAATACACAAATACATATAGTACTGCATATACGAAAAAGGAAATATATTCAATAGTTCTAGTAGCTAGGTTCCTCTCAAATTTATTGATATTTTTCTATAACCAAAAAAATATAAAAATAGATATGTATATTATATAAAATCAATGGATAAATGGGGCACCTTACGACCTTTTTTTCGTTATTTGAATTAAAAGACTTACTTTTGAAATCAATGCTACCTCCTAAAATAGTGACGACACAATAATTAATATAAGGTTTTCAACTGCAGTATCTTGAATACCTCTAACCAATAACACCAACATCTATCTGAATTGACCAATGAAGCAGAGGAAAATTATTAGTAAAAATGATTATTTAGATATATAGTATTCATTAACTCATATATTATAATAGCATTAAGTGAAAGTGTTAAATATATAATTAAACACCCACCAGATGTTGAAGTGTGATATTTAGAAATTCAAATATTTTGATATGAGATATTAGCTAATCTATAATGTCTTGTGAATAGCTAAGTAGGTTGTAATCGTTCCATTTATTTTTCATTTTTAAATAATATATATGAATATTAATAGGTACTTTATTGGTTTTTAATCAATAAATTAAATAATTAGCAATTAATTTGAATATATGGTATAAAATGATTGCTCAATTGCTACAAATAATATTAAATTATTTGAAGCGAAGTATTATATTTTGTCTGACTAATAATATTAAATAATATTGTATATATATATATATATTATAGAATTTCACATATAAGATTTGAATCTAATGAAAACAGTAAATTTATATTATTGCATTTACCTAGTAATTGAATATTTATGAGCAGCCCTCGTACTATAAGCACTGGTTAGTTGAGCAAGCTACTAACCTTATACGTCAAATAGTAAATTGACAATTGCAAATATAAATAATAAATAAGATATATGGGAATAATATACAGTAACCGCTCGTTTATTTAAATATTTATTTGAAATCAATAAGTGGTAACAAGAAGGATGTTAAGTACATGGCTTTGTTTTTTAAACATATATAAATATTTAACTTATGTTACATTACTATAATCATCACACAAAAGTTGTCGCAAATACCACATATCTACTTGTAAATCTAATAATATAATAATAATATATAATTTCCCAGTATTTGTACAATACAATATAAGAAGTACCTTATATTCTTAAACAGGTAAATAAATAAGTTTAGTTAAGGAAGCACTAACCTAACTTGATGTACAAGACCGGACAAGGTGTACACGTAGCAGAGGCGCCTGAAAAGGCATGCAGTATTAGGCGTGCAACCCGATAATCAGTTGTTATGGCGATTTAAGTAAGTAAGTAAGGTAAATAAATAACATCATTTAAGACTCTGTAACTAGGTACTAATCGCTAAACAAACGCTGTCCACAAATGCAAAATAGAAGGATGTGGGATGTTTACATTTATATAAACTTATAATATATATGTTTACCACTAATATTCACGGTAAAAAGTTCATATAAATAATAACTTGAGACCTCTTCTATCACTCACGACACAAATGCGTAGGTTATAAAGATTGTTTACAACAATTAAATATCAAAACATAATGAGAAAAAAAAAACTAAAATAATTTTAGATTCGCTTGAACAACAAAATTGAGGGAGTAAATCTGAATTGAATCCAGATTTACCAATCTAAAACACCGTTAGCAAGTGTTAAAGAGTTGTTAAATAACAGACATTAAAACCCTATTAAGGCCGTGTGCAAGTTTGAGTAAATTGAGGCAAAATAAATTGAAATTTCCTAGGGATTTTTTGCACTGCACTTATGTAAATATTTATTTATTGCTTTTATTTGTCATTTTTGGTTAAAAGTTTTCAAATTTATTTATTTATTTATTAAACATCTTATACAACATCTTCACAATGATAACGCTTAATTTACATAATTTCAATCTAATTTACCCTAGTCGAAATTCTGGTAAATACCAACATTCGCTGCCATACCGACATAAATTACTCGAACACACACACGGCTTAAAATAAATTTTATAAAATATAGGTTAAAAAATAAGAATTTATTAAAATATTTTATGCGCATATATTTAAATTTATATACACAAAAATATTTAATAAAGTACAACAAAAGTTGTAATGTAAATGATAATATATAATATAATATATATTATATAATTATAATAATAATATTATACATAATTAATATGATATATTATATTACAATATTATAATAAAATATAATATATTATATATAAATATAATATATAATGTTTTTACAAAATAATTTTTATATAATTATATATCATTTATCGTATATATAATATATATAAAACATATATTAGTGTTACAAATACTTTTATCTCCTTAACATCAGTGCTCAAGAGTTTGCTGGCTTAATACTTGTTAGCATTATCAAGTATACACTGTAGAAGAAACAGAATAGTAAAACAAGAAAGTTTATATTACAAATAAGCACAACAAGCACAACAAACACAGGGCAAGGCACTGTTTAAGGGCAACGTTACAACCAACACATATAGTACCTATGCAACACCATCAATGAAGCAATGAAGTAAACATACACAAATGGCAAGGCAAAACGATAGGGTAACGTAATTTCGAGAAATACAGAGCAATACAGAGCAGGACACAATATATATTCAAACGTTAAATGAAATGTGCTGCACGTTTTTCTAAACGTGAATGAAACATAATAAATGAAGTAGAATGTAAAATAAATAAAATATCAAAACAATTCCATATTCAATATTAAAAGCAGTGCCTTATGCAGTATAAAACGACGTTCCAATTGGATTTTTTTAAAACAACACAAGGCCAATCTAACACATTCACCCAAAATCATCGATTTCGGCAACAACTCCGTAGCTTTAAACAGTGTACTTTCTTGACTTGTATAATTATTTTTTTTTTTTTTCTGATAATAAATAATAAAATTCTTAATTTGATACAATTGTTTATGCCATATTGCGAATAAATAATCACTTTTTTTAGTTACACAACTATTAAGAAAAGCAACAAACACATAAAACAACACAATCAATCAATTTTACGTGATTACCAAATGCAATTAATGTTTTTGTTTTATGTTATTTTATTTTATATATTTAACATAATCCTTTTGTTGTTGTTTTTAGCTTGACACAACACTTGCAAATAACCTTAAAATATTCGTTTAAACAAAAAATAGAGACTTGTTTGATATAAACTACACAAATGTCACATTTTCACTTCGCCAGCAAACCGTAGCGACGAAGGCTTCTTTTGCTTGCTTGGCTGTGTTTTGTTATTCCACATATAGTTTTGTCATTATTTGATATTTTTATATTTATTGTATTTCATTTAGTTGTATCCTTTTTACCTATGCGTACTTTTCTAGTAGAATTTGGATTCCGTTAATTATTGACATAACAATAGCACAGCACTACAAATTCAGTCAACAAAAACGAGTCACATTTTCTATTTTATTCTTTGCAAAAAATGAAGTTTTTAATTGTTACTTTTTGTTACTAAAATAATGTTAAAAAAGTTTTCACCAGTCAGACTCACTTGTGCGTTTCGTTTGTTTTTCTTTTTCTTTTCTTTTACTAAATTTTACTTTGTTGTTTTTTTTGTTCCTTTATTTTTTGCTTTCTTTTGAGGAAATCAAAAAGAAAATTAGCCCCGTTTCGTTGTAATTTTCTTTTTTATGCTTGTATTTTTATTTTTATTTGTATTTTTTTTTCTTATTCTTTGCAGACATTATTTGCTACAGCGTGACCGCTCTCTTTGTGCTCTTTGTGTACTTACACAAATTTTGAACTTAACTCACAATTCCATAGGGTGGATTTTGTGGGCTCTGTGGTGTGCGTGTGTGTGTGTGTGTGTTATAACAACTGCTGCCGTGTAAAGAAATTTGAGTAATATAATAAACAATACATTCATATTGCATAATGCTTGTTGTATGGAACAACTTTTAACAAACAAAACATTTTTGTTTAACTCGTTTGTAAAAATATACAATTATTTTGCTTTCCAAATCACGAAAAGCACAAACATAAAGAATCAAATTTGAAGAGAACATTCATGTTACCACGAAGAAAAGGAATTACGAAAATTCTACATTCAGTTATTATGTGACACTGCAAACAGCTGATTTCAACTTTTTGTGTTTTTTCGAATTGCACTGTGCAAAAAACAGTATGCAAACTGAAACAGTAAAAATTATTTTCAGCTGTTTGTTACAATAGGGAAAAATTAAAGATTATATTGTTCTATACTCGTATTGTATGAATAGAGAAATTTAATTTCATATTATAACAATTATATCTAAAATAACATATCATTATGTATATATATTACATATTATGTATATGTGAATTTTTTATTAATGTTTTTATAAATAGAACTTTAAAAGTTATATATTAAATCAAGTATTCAATTAAATATATCTAAACATAATATGTACATGTTACATATCATATATATGTGAATTTTTTAATATTGTTTTTATAAATAGGACTTTAAATCAAGTATTTAATTAAATATATCTAAACATATTATGTATATACATATACTACATTTCATGTGTATGTGAGTTTTTTATTAAAGTTTAAAGAGGATTTTAAAAGTTATATACTTAATCAAGTATTCAATTAAATATATCTGAACATATTATTAGATATATGTTATTGAAAAATTCAAGTTTTTCTCCGGAATCGTCTCTATTTTTTTGAAACAAGAAATTAAGTGTTGTACGGTGAAGCAGTTCTTAAATACCATAATTTTGAAACTGCAGAGCACATATATTGTGTTCCAGAAACCCACAAAAATTTTAATATAACCTTGCGAAGCCATTACGCTTTTTAAATTTCATTGGCTTGACAAATATATAATCAAAAGCATGTATAACTCAAAAATTTATTAAGTTATGTGTTTCACAATGGTATATGTAGAAAAAGGAGATTAGTGGACAAAAATCAAGATTTATTCAACGTAATTACTTGCAGTTAAGGCTGAATACCACAGTGCACTTAACATATGTATATATATAAAGCGTCGATAACCGCCACATTGGTATTCTATCGGTACAAATTGGAGCTATATGTTTGGATATAGTTAGATAAGAGGACAATACATTTTACAAATAATAAACATGACATAATCCTGGCTATACCAGTGATAATACACATATATATTAAATACTCGTTCCCGTCTAGATTTTTAATAATATTTTCATGCACAACTCTAACTGTCGAATAAACTTAAAAGGTTTTATTAAAATAAGCATCCATTATATCGAATGATTTCATGCAGTGAAATCCAATAAACATATTAAACAAAAATGTGTGGATTTTAGTAATTCAATAAATATTTCTTTAAAATATTTTTTAATAAAATTCAAAATCATTTCTTAATTCCTTCTATAGACTTTGTAAGATCATAATATGTATGATCTTATTGTATTAGCGTAGATCATATTGTGTGATCCTAGTGTATTGTATTAAACGCCTACAAGGAGAAATAATTTTTATAGGCTATACGTTTATCCACTTATAAACAACCTGTAAGGTGAAATTTTCTTATTATCACTTATGGGATAGTAAATTTCTTGTCATAAGTGACTTATATGAGTTCATAAGAATCTATAACAGTACTCACAACTGAGAATGTTAAGACATTAAACGAATTTTAAACAGAATGTACGTACATATTATTCCTTCAGTATTCGTTAAAAAAAATTGACAACGCAGATTATACAAGTGTTTTATAAAAGAGTGACTGACAGAATTGTCGTTCATTATATCGGACATTCGTTAAATTGAATATTCGTTATATTGGATATTCGTTAAATTGGACATTCACTGTACCTATAATTGAAGTAATTTTGAACCATATAGGATCATTTCATCATAACTTAAATAAGATACGTATTACATTAACCAATTTTGTTGCGTTATATTATGACAACATGCTATTATATTTTACTTGAACTTTTTGAAACTGATATACAAATAATATATTCCAAAGTCGACTAGCTTAAATAGTAGTATTAATAGAATTTACTTATAGTTGTAAGTTATATATAACATATACATATGTAACTATGCGGCCTGGGCACATAAAGTTGTTGCTTAAGTTTTTCTTCGTGATATTATATTAAAAATTTTTGATTTGGATCACTAAGATCTTAATTAATTTAATTTAAAAAACAAATTATTTGTATTTTCTTAGACTTGGTGTTAACATTTTGGTAGCATAAAATTATGGAAACTATTTTTATGAAGACTAAATAAAGTCTTTCTACTTAGTTTTATCTTTAATCACTATTTAAATCGACTAATCATTGGTCAACCAATAATTTTACAGAGTTTTAAAAGTTTTTATTTCATTTGACATTAACTTTTCTTTTTATTTGCCTTTTGCGAATTAACAATTCATTGAAAAATTTGCGCAAAAAAACATTTTTATTTATAAGTTATTTTGTAATATAATTTATATAGATTATAGATTCAATGCTTTCGGCAACTATACATGAGTTAAACGAGGTATAAAGGTTTCATGGATATATTATGAATGCGGTAGTAGATCTAATAAATTAATATTGAAAACATGACAGTACAATATATACAAATAAAAAACAAAATTTTAATAATTGTGATAGTTTCGATTTTTTCACAATATTTCTATATTGTGATATTTATATTACGATAAGAAAGGCAATTTATTTTTTTCAAAAAAATTTTGAAGGAACTGATCTGTAATTAAAATATTTTTAAAAATATACTACAAGTAATTATTATTCGTAAATTTAAGAAATTCGCGTTTTTGAATTTCTTAATGTCGTCTAGTGATAGAGAAAGGAGGAACATCAAACTAAATCAAAATGTAATTGAATAAATTATTAAAACGGAATAGTAATACATCACTAAAATTATTATTTAAAAAAAATTAGAAGTAACTTACAAATATAACTTGAATATTTGTTTAGAAATTGTACAATAATATAATCAAATTATAATATTAAATAACGTTTTTTAACATTTTTATATGGTAAGAACGTATACGTATAATACGTATTAAATGCAAAAATATGCCAACAATGCAATAAAGAATTTTTAATCGCTTTAATATAACCTAACAAAATTGAAATATATTTTTAGTTTACCTCCTTAACTGCATACTCAACTTTTCATATAAACTTATGCGGTTATATCGTTTTATAGAAATAGCAGAAAATATAATCATAATTTTTAAAACTTGGAGTGATGGTAACACTTCAAAGCTCTTACGCGAATTTAAGCCCTTTAACTCTCACATATTACACAAAATACAACGACTGTAATACTATTTCATTCAATCTCAATACTATGAATCTGTGTATGCACCGTACTTCAATACGACGGCAGTGTTTGTTGCTTAACTTTGTCAACACGTTGATTGTGACAGACATACATATACTATATATCGTGTTATATGTCATTTATATTATTATATAAGTGAGAATAGATTGAGTATGCTTATGTAATATAAGATTTTAACATATACAAAATTGAATATTCATGAAATAAGACATATTTGAAAAGATGATAGTACCAGAAAATGTATATTATATAGAAATTTATAGTATATTTTTAAGATATATACTGTATGCGTGCACTTTGTATGCTTTTTTATTTTTGTAATAATTTGTATTTTTTATTAAATCTCTGATGCATATATTCCGACGCAAATAATTTTTAATATTCACTACGATTTGGATCTTATCCAGTAAAAAGTCCATAACAAATATATTTATGTTTACGTACAATTATATTTTTTTAAATCAATTTTCAAATAATAAAAACAAATACATTCATAATAATTATACAGTTATTATGGATATTGTTGTCTGACTTTGGCTATTGAAACAACGGACTATAGCGCAACTTACGACGGCAGAAATGTAACAACTTAAAATACTCTTTTTGCATTTACTTTTGTGTTCTCTTTTCCTACTGTCATTTCAAATTACTTATTTTGTTTTGCTTTCATAGTGAAAACTCGTTACTTTAGTAAAGCAGCGATTTAATGCAACGAACTTGCATTTAACGAATCTAACTAAACGTCTTTTTCGTTTATAAGAAATGGTTACAAGGAGTGAAATATTTACAATCAATTTAACTGCAATTATTATCTGTTTTATATGCCCTTCGTAACGTTTCATGCAATAATACAATAAAATTCAACAATTCTGATTCTCTATACTAGAATAGGAATTTAAATGTTACTGTATAATTTTTTATCTAATAATAATTTATGCATAATGTTTAATTATTTCTAAAAATTAAAATATATATAAATATGCATAAATATATATACATATATATATGTAATATATAATATATATATTTATATATATTATTATATAAAACGTTTCATAATTTTTGAATATTTTTAATTTATATACACATTTACTTATATGTATTCATATTTATATATATTATATTTTATTATACAAAAATTTCATGTTCCTATATTTGTTAACGCTAGTCTCTAAAACCACTCAACCGATTTCAATAAAATTGTGTAAATATGTATGGTTAATTTTTCAGGTTTTTCAAAGAAAATTTTTTTTTAATTTTATATATGTTTATAAAGGCATATATATTAATAGTTTTTTAAACTATAAGTTATCAAAATAGTCTAAAAGTATTTTCTTAATATACTATTACTATATGTTAGAAAAAAAATAGAAATAAAAATTTAGAATATTAAGAAATAATAATACTTTTACTAGTCGTTGAGTTCAATCAGAATATTACATATCTCTCTCAACTTACTTTATACTGCTATAATATTATATATATATATATATACGTGATGCGTGGTATATATAAACATAAGTTGAATCTAATATACTGTTATACGAGTATTCCTTATTTGTAATAGAATTAACAATTTAATGACTTAAAAAACTAATAATAAAATCAAATCATTCAATTGTATAGTTTCTATGGTTATATGATAGTATTAGACAGAAATTCCAAATTAACGTAAGTAAACTGAAAAATTATAATAATTTTAATTAATTTATTTGCAATTAAATCTAAATGTTTATTTTAATACAAAATCTGAAAAATTATAATAATTTTAATTAATTTATTTGCAATTAAATTTAAATACTTTTTAATTAATTTATTTGCATCTAAATCGAAACATTTATTTTAATATAAAATCTGAAAAATTATAATAATTTTAATTAATTTATTTGGCATTAAATCTAAATGTTTATTTTAATATAAAATCTAAAAAATTAAAATAATTTTAATTAATTTATTTGCAATTAAATTTAAATAATTTTGATTAATTTATTTGCATCTAAATCGAAACATTTATTTTAATATAAAATCTGAAAAATTATAATAATTTTAATTAATTTATTTGGCATTAAATCTAAATGTTTATTTTAATATAAAATCTAAAAAATTAAAATAATTTTAATTAATTTATTTGCAATTAAATTTAAATAATTTTGATTAATTTATTTGCATCATCTAAATCGAAACATTTATTTTAATATAAAATCTGAAAAATTAATAATAATTTTAATTAATTTATTTGCAATTAAATCTAAATATTTATTTCAATTGGAACCATAAAGCACATTAAATAATAAATAAAAACTCAGTATAATTTATGAGAAAAACATAAGGAAACCATAAAAAGAACTTTTTATCAGGAAATTAAAGTTTAAACTACTAAGCATCAAACTTTTTACATTTGTAAGTTTAAAGTATTATAAAGTAAACTTTAATGAGAATTTAAGAGGTTTAAATAAAACAAAGGATTCACATAAAATATGGAATATACTTTTTTCAAGCTCAAACGGTGCATATTTCTAATTATAATTATCCCATCTTAATCGGAACATAGTTATTTTACAGCTCATTTAGAGAGAAGAATTTAAATATTTTAAAAACTATTTCAAAAGCGATTATATATACAAGTATTTTAATAACTGCATTTTTAAGGAGAGTATTTTTTTCTGTACAAAAGTAAGTAGCCTAATTAAAATAATTATTTACATAATTTTATAATTAAAAATATAATCATGTGCAAATGTATGCGGCATAAAGCATACAGCAACTGCCAAGGCTGACAGTTTTGGATTTAACTATGCGGTAATGCAAAATTGTTTGCATACTTTTAGTTCACTTCTCTTTTTCTTCTTCTTCTTCTTCTTCTTCTACCTACTTCCCTACTTACCCTATTTGTGTCATACCACAAGCACATTTTTACATACATATTTAGTGCTCCTAAGTCAACCATTAAAGAGTTTACCTTTAGAGCTGGAGAAACACAGAATATTATCTAAAAATAGTTAATGTGCATAGATATTCTTGTGCTCGTACTCGTACTCGCTCGCTACAAGATGATAAGTGTCAGGTGCACCCGCCCAAGATATTTTTGAATTAACAACAACGGCTTGGCAGAATACAAGGTGTCTGAGTTGTGTAAAAATGGCGAATTATTGATGAATATAAATAGAAATTAGCATTAATTGAAATTAATTCTATCTAATTGAAAGTGATTAGTTCATTAAGTTAATTAAGTTTGGAACAGATGATGCGATGATGCGATGATGCGACGATGCGACTATATCCTTATGATGTCGTTGTAAAGTGATTGAGATTGTAACTTTTATAAAGGATTGTTAATGTACAATTACCGAATAAATATAAAATAAATTTATCATTTAATTTTATTCAAATTAATCTGGTATTTTTTAAATGGATTTAATTAATCAAAATACTAATAACATAAGATTTTCTTCAAATTTTTTACTGTTTTTTGTTCCGATTTATTTGAAAAAAAATATAAATTCGTTCAGTTCCGATTAGCTCAAGGGCAAAAATTGAATTTGTGCGGATTTCGTTCAGTTCAGTGTCAATATTTTTTCAAATTTTTTCGTTTTGTTTTTTGTTCCGATTTAATTACAAAAAAAAATTTATTGGTTCAGTTCAAATGATCGCTTTGTCAGAAATCGTATTTTTTCGGTTCAGTTCCGAGGCAATATTTTGTAATAAATTAATTTTTTCGTTATGATTATAAACGTCTTATAGTGCCATTTGAAAAAGGATAGTTAACGATTTTATTCTATAAAAAAAGAAACAACTATAATTTTAATTCCTATAAAAGTATTAACAACAGAAGAATAAATAATAAATAAACAAGTACCCAACCGAAGTAGCCCATATATTTATTGTCAGTTCCGATTCCGGTGTTCGCTCAGAAAACAATATCTGTTCTTTTATCTGCTTTGGTATGGATACACCTTAACGTGTCACAAATTACCAGACCGTCCAAAGTGTGCTCTCTAAGCTTAAAGTTTATTATTACCCCTAGTCTTTAAAAAGCGTATAATCTAAACGAGTTTACAGTGTTTATTTAAAATAAATAATTAAAATTATCTTAATATTAATCATGCAATTAAAAGAAGCCAATTTTTCTAATAGATTTCTTACGAACATATAATATAACAACAATTGAGATAAATAAACGATAATATAATAAATATGACTAGATCATAAATCTTATAGCGAGCTAGTTATAGTTATATAGTTACGGTTAATTAAATTAAAAGTTTTCGTTTATTAATTAAACTCACTTAACGATTATTAAAACAATATAAATAAAATAGTTTCAAGAGTGACCGAACTAAAACATTGGGCCATTCATTAGCACAAACGACCCAGTATAGCTCAATGGATCTAAAAAGCAGGTTCAATAAATAGACTCATCAGCACAAACGACCCAATATAGCTCAAAGGATCAAAAAAATAGGTTCAATAAACAGACTCTAAAACATAAAAAAATATGAGTAGAATGGAATAGGTATTTAGTCTACCAGGATACTTCAGACTTCATAGATCTTTTGAAGTATTAAACAATGTAATACCAGTATATGTTAAGTAAATAGCAAAAATTATGTTTGTAAAATGTTTCAGAAGTGTTTTTTTTTTAGTTGAATTGAAAAAATGTAGATAAACTCATACTATGTTAATAAGAACTTTAAGATTGTAAAATTATCATTTCAAGAAGTGACAAATGTATAGTATATGTTTGTTCCTTCTGAAGTTGAAAGTACTTACAGTAAAGATACCAAAACTATTAAAGATTCAGTGGCCATTAATTAATTTCAAGATTTTCTAAAATATTTATAAATTGAATTAAATGATTATTACTTCAAACAAATTACACGGCTGCAAGGCTGGGTTCTACTAGAATACCATGACTTCTCCAATTCAAAGTTTTAAAAACGCAATATATGTAGAACATAAGAAGAATAATCTATAATAGTTGATCAAGACACTATATGTTAGTTATATAATAAAAATATGGACATCGCAAATATTATAATTTTAATTGGGATATTTTTAACACACTAGGTGACTCGGTAAACTTCTGTAAGCTTTTACGTGTAATTTGTTTTTGTGTGGAAATTTTACAAAAATAGTATTCATTTAATATAATATATAAGACTATATAATATATAGTCTTGTTATATTACCAGTAGAATAATGGAGAAACCAGTTTAATTAGACTGGATTATATCTATAATAATCTTGTCTTAGTCCTTTTTTGCAAATATGTTATACTAGGTAGTTTCATAAGTTCACGTAAAAAAAATCAAAAAACTATTTTTCACAATTAAGAAATTTACTTAATAAAAGTGCGTGAAAGTAGCTCACTTATGCTTCATAGTTGCTCAAATTGTTTAAAAGATTTTTACTATTCAAAAACTTTTCACAATATCATTTTATTGAGATTTAGGGGAATCAAGAAGTTTTTTTTAATATTAAATTTTGAAAATGTATTCTTTTGGTATTGTTGGCCATTCATTTCTTTCTGTTGATATCAGATAATGTGAGTTAAATTTAATAACACAAAGTTCATTCATAAAATTTTTTAGAAATGTTTGAATACTAAACTCGGAATACTTTCGTTATATGTGTAAATTAAATGAAATACGTTTTGTAAGTACTTTAAACAATTAGGTCATATAAGAACAATTAATCTATTATATTTTGTTAATAATTTAAAATACATACTGAAATCATTAGATAATTTTGTCTGCTGTTATATGTATGTACTTTTTGACGATACCGATACATATATTATAATTGCTAACAGAAGACTTGGTATAAATAACTTTTTTAATGTCTTGTTTACTTGGTCTATAAAGTCAAGTGATCATTTAAACCGCACCCCGTTATTTTGTCGAAAAAATAACAAACCTATTAATCTTCGCCCCACTTTTTTATTTATTTCTTAACAGTCCTCGGTTCTTATACAGACAAATCGAACGGATTTAAAGCTATTGACCAAGAAAACTATTGTGTGATCGAAACAATATATGAGATGTTGGCTTTTAACATTAAGTATATTGTTTAATTCCAGTTTTACCGCATGTACAATTTTTTTTTTGGTCCCCACAATAGCGTATTGTTTAATCCACGAAAACCACATCTTAGGAATGAATGAAGAAGAGTTTTACCGCAGTGCGAAAACCTTATTTCAGTAAAGAATGCTAAAATCAAGAGATTGATCTAAGCCAGAAGGTAAGCATATTTTAATACTACCAGCTTCATTATAAATTACTATAGTTTTATAGTAAAGGATGAATTCACATTGAGAAAGTTTGAGAACACTATTGTGATGAAGCATTCTCCGAAAGAGCTGGTTCGTTTTCTTGATAAACCAAACTTCTAAATATAATGGGATGCACAATAGATTAAGCTGGTCGCAGTGCATAAAGACCTAAGCCTACCCCATAATTCATTACCACTATATCTCACTATTATAGTGAAAATTCTTCTAAAAGACATCGATTTTGGGCGAACAGTTGTTTTGCAATCAACATAAATTTTTTTTTATTATTATTTAGAATAATTATACTCTAATGCGAATCCTTTCAAGTTCAAACAATAATCACCATTAGGCTTTTAGTAGGCAGTGTGATAGACACACTGGACGCAATGTGATTACCAGTGCGAATGTTATAGCAATATTCAGTTTTTATATATTCGTATAATAGCGATTTGAGGTTCGTACTCCAACTCTAGACATTTATTAAGCACCTTTAAATTAATATTAAACTTCTTTTTTCGTTTAAAATAGGAATAGTGACTTTTTTTTTTTGATTTTAATCTTATAGTTAATTATTAAAATTTAATTTAATCGGGCTTAAGGTCGGTTATTTAACACTTAAATGGTTAATAAATAATACTTATTAAGTTTCATGATAAATTTTTTTTTATATATGTATATACACTTAAGATGATCTACAAAGTAATCCGAAATTATTATATAAAATTTTTTTTAAATTAGTTTTTTTTCGAAAAGTAATGAACTACAACAACAAAAATTCATTTTATATTATTGTAATTCATTGTATTTGTGGGTGACCATACAACTGTTTCGAATATTGCCATATATCTATCATCAGTGGTCTTGGAAATAGTTCTTGTATTTAATTATTTGTAAATAATTTTTTTTTCAAACTGCAAGTATCAGGAATTAAACTCGTGTCCTACCAAATTTGAAAAAAAAATTTTTTTTTAATATATAAAAAATTTTAATAAAAACTTATAGGTGTTAGTTATTATAGTTCCCAACCCTTTCAAAATATAGTTATTAACAATTGTTAAGTGTTAAATAACAGACTCTAACAGTAACAGAGTAATAAGAATATAACTCTTCTCTCCAAAGATACCCGTAGATCAGTGGAAGAAGTCTATTAATAGATGAAAGAAGTCTATTAATAGATGAAAGAAGTCTTTTAATAGATATAACAACAGATAGTGATAACGAGTGAATAGTGTTAAATACTATGTATTGTACTCGTATGCATATGTGTGTGTAGATAAAATTCAAGATAACACAAATAACATTGCTTACGTTTATTTTTTATCTGTTGAAAACGGCGGTATCATCGATCACAATTTGCAGGAATCGGAAATGAACATTAATGTGGGCATGTGGGTTGTCCTTTTGAAACATACGTAATCGCAGTAATGCAGACATTTCGTGGCACAGATAATTGATGTGTATGAATGATGCACACGTTAATCCAATCGATGTATTGCAGTCCAGCCGGACTGGGAACCAATATAGAATCTAAACACAGATTTATATGGTTTAAAGTAATTGTTTAGAAACGGGCTCCTAAACTCAGCCGCTACACATAAAAAGTTGCAAATATGATGTTATATTGAAAAATACATTTAACTTTTTTACACAACATTTTGAAAAAAAAGAAATTAATACAAAAGGGGCAACTACTTACACCCTTTACATATGAGTACTTTGTATCACTTTTAAAATATTTAATTAATTTTTTATTATTTATTTTTTATTTTTTTTTCTTATGTTTGCTTATAATATTAATTTTAAGATTTACTACAATTTATGCTTATTGAAGAGAAATTGAAGAAAGAAGCTTGTTGGGAAAAAAACACTAAATTCGAAATTTAGAATATTATATATATGTGTATATATATATTGAATAAACATATATATATACAAGATATATATTTATCGGTACATAACTTCTAGTTATGTGCTTGAATATTTAAATTCTTTAATACTTTTTTTTTTTGGTTATTTTTGATTTGATTTTTTTTATTTATTTATTTATTTTATTTATTTTTTTTGTCACTTTTCACCACTGTTTAGATGAATATCTACTCCTTTTTACTCTACTTAATTTATGATAAGTTATTTCACGAATTATTTTTTATTTTTTTTTTATTTTTTTTGTTTGTTTGTTTGTTGAATGTGTTCGAAAATTTAAAGCAAAAGCAAATTTATTACAACTTCAACCAAAATGTGTTGAAAATGACTCCCTTTTCTTATTGGATTTCGTTTCTACTCCATTTCCAATTTAATGTAATATGATGTAGGTCGGTCGGTCGGTCGGTCGGTCGGTAGTTAGCTGTAGCTGTAGCTGTAGCAGAATACTATTTAACTGGTTCACGGCTGTAGGACTATTTTGTTTTCTTCAGATATTTATAATTTCTTTAGATATTTTTTTTTAATATTTTCATGCATATATTGTACATAGACTTACGTATATACGTACGTACATATACAGAGAGTAAGAGATATTTATTGTATTTGTCAATTTAATGTGATATTATGATATTTATTGTACTGGTATTTAATGCTATTATTTAGTAATATTTTTTTTTTATTTTTCTTGTCATTTGTGCATTTCTTTTACGTTCGCCCTTCTTTGTGCTTTCTATCCTTCTTGGCGTTTACATGCAAAGGGTGCCACCACCAACCGTCATTACACGATGTAGTACTACCGCTAGCTACTCTTTCCTTCAGCGAAACAACAAACGAAACTTTTCTACGTCACACACCGCCTAGCCCCGTTACGCTCATCCACGAACGATTGTAAAAATCATTGACTGTAATACATTTCCTCGAAAATTTCATCACTATTTCTTCATTTTTGCAACTTATATCATACATCTTTGTTTGTAATTAGCACTTCGAACAGATGTTGCACATCATCGTTACTGAACCGTTCGATATTTTTAATTATTCACTGATCAAATTGGATATATTCACTGCTTCTGTGTAAAGCAATTTAAAAGTTATCTAGCTTTTTTTTACTATATGTTCTGACAAAAAATTTTCATTTCTTTCGACACGACACTAGCGAACGTGTTTCCACCTCTTCGTTTCGTGGTGAAGTGTTACTTAAACAAAGTTCGACGAATGAGTGAAGCAGCGCAAGCAGTAAAATATTTCGAAAGGATTTTTTTCTTTTCTATTCATAATTTCAGCGAGCAATGTGAGTAGAGTTTGAAAAGTGGGCGAGTCCTTTTGTTATCCTTATTCTACTATTTAACATTTATTGTGAATTTACTCGTTAAAAAGTGTTCGTTAAATGCAATCTTTTTGTATGTGTCTCAACTAACATAATAGTCAAGAACCAAACCATTATTCGTTAAATTATATAACTATATTTACTAAACTGTTAAAAAACAGATAAAAAATGTTTAAAAAAATATTTTTTTTTTAATTGTGATGTTTTTAGGTCTATTTGTCTATATTATAAGATAATGATAGGCTCAGAACCCTTTTTACAGTTTAGAAACTGTATTCAGTCTTTTGAACGGCGCAGTTACTAAGCCTATCACAATCTAAGATGCTTTTAGGGACTTATGTTATAACCTAAAATCCTTCAAGGATAGCATGCATAGAATAGGATAGGTATGCGTAGAACAAACGTAGAATAACCTAAGTGTTATTACGGGATTACTAACCGATCACTATAGATTGAATAATCACCTAACAAAGTTAGGAATCCAATGCTTCAAGGATAGGTATGCATAGAATAGGATAGGTATGCATATAATAAACAAAGAATAACCTAAGAATTATTAAGGGATTACTAACCGATCACTGTAGATTGAATAATCACCTAACAAAGTCAGGAATCCAATGCTTCAAGGATAGCATGCATAGAACAAACAAAAAATAATCTAAGAATTAATATGGGACTACTAACCGGTCACTGTAGATTGAATAATCATCTAACAAAGTTAGGAATCCAATCCAACTCAATCTGCAGATACTGTACAGAAGAGAGAGAAACCGCATACCATGTGGTATGGAAGTGCTCGGCACTGACACACAAGCGGAAGAAATACCTAGGAGGAAATTGCATGGAATAAAGGGATTCAAGACTAGGAAAGATAGACCCTATACTGTGTTTAATTAACGAGATCCCTTAAACCTATTAAATACATTTTTACTTAAATTAGAACATTTTTATTTATTTTATTTTATTTTTTATGTACTATTACATTTAGTATTTACTGATACATGCATTTGGATTGACGTCTGACATGGAAAACGCATATTTTTAACAAAACAAAATCCCTTGAAATTTAATACCGTAGTATGTTTAGGTTATTGAATAAAAGATCTTCAATATCCCTATAAAATAAAATGCTTTTATATAAAATTGTGCTTAAACCAGTATTTAACTACGGGGAACAGCCTCAACACCCAACATCGATGTTCTTCAAAGATTCCAGTCTAAAATCCTAAGAGAAATAGTAAGCGCTCTGTAGTATGTAGCTAACATCCAAATTCATCAAGACCTAAGGATAATTCCGGTAAAAGATGAAGTAAAAAAGGTAGCTAGAGAAAATATCATAAATTAATACAAATTCATCACAACAATCTTACTTCGAATTTGATATCACTATAATCTATTTAATATGGACTATCATAAACTATTATGATCCATTAAACCAGTTATATACATTTTTATGGACATTAAGACTATTCAGATATGTTCAATATAATCTATTTATCGCTATAATTTGTTTATCTATCGCTATAAAAAAATAAGTCAATTTTCTATAATACTATAATATATTAGTAGGATTCATTAAACCCGTTAAATTTAAAATTTAAAACTTAAATAAGAGTTATATTAATTAAATGTTATAATATACAAGCATGAACTATTAAGCTTGCTAAATACATTTTTCTTATACTAGGGTTAATCAGACGCGTGTTCGGTATAATCCATCTAACTATATAAATAATATGTTAATTTTTTAAATTGTTGACATAAACTGACGTGATCCATTAAGCCTGTTAAATACAGATCTACTTATATCAGGGCTATTCAAACGTTCTTGGTAATCGGTAACTAGGTAAAGTGATAATAAGCAACGACTGAATATTCTTATTATATTTTGAAACTTTTAAATAATATTTATTGAATATTATAATTTATTGTAGTATAATTTATTATCGTCTTAATGCTAGATATAAGATGTTTAGTCTCTTACTTCTTCGTACATTATCAGTTAGAACATATTTATATTTGAAGACATATAATCTTTGAAGATATTTCGTACTATAATTTCAAATCAGCTCTTATATGTAAGAGCCATCTAACTCTTTGTGAATATAATTATCATCCACAAACCAGAGAGCCCACATAATTAATCTAAAAGTTTTGAATAGAAATTGTTACAGTATTTCTATATTAGAGTTATAGTGAATTTCAGTAAAGAAGGACAGTGACGTAATAACAAAATAGATTATAAAACCGGTTTCAACTGTTTATTAGTATTTAATTGGTTGTTACTACAACATCATAAGAAAGTATTGAATGCACAATAGCTTTGTACCGGGACCAATCGTTTATTTTTTCCAAAAAACTTTTTACAGGAGTAGTTAGCTAAGCTAACCCTCTTTGTACATTTACATATATGGGAACTTTAAATAACTCTTTCCTATAGTTCAGAAGTAATAGCAAAGTTGTTGCTCACATTAATACCGTTTTGCTGAAGTCGAAATGCTCTAGGTTAAGGGAACTTCATTTACCAGACTAAATTCATATTATTAGAATCGACCTAAGCGTTATCGTTTCTAAGAAGTGACACAAGAGGAATAATTATTAATGATTGATATAAGAATGCACTTATGTTGGGAGAGAAGAGTATTCAGTTCAGCAGGAGTTATGCTCCCATGCTCAGCGATATAAAGACTTAAGAAGAAATAGAAAAAGATGGAGTTAAATTTTGATCAATAGCTGCCTAAAAATTAAAGAAATTAACTTTATTAAATTAACTTATTAAATTATTATTAACTTTATTAAATTAACTTATTAAATTATCAACATGCCAATTGAATAACTTTAGGTTGGAAGAGGTACTAATATTATTTCAAACATAGAGCTTTTGAATGCAATACAACATATCAATACAATTGATATTGTATATGTTATATACACAAATAAGGCCAAGATCAAGATGGGACTTTGAGAATTTGATTTCTTTTGCTTCAAATGAAGTAAGAATTGTATGAAGTGCTGGACTAACAGGAGTAGACTTATAAATCTTATCAGTATCAGAAGTAAAATTTGGTGTAGAAAATTTCGGTGTAGGAATGTGAGTGTGTAAAAATAAAACATAGCTAGACAAATGTGTTTTGGTCACCCGAATCCTTACCAATAGTCCACACAAAAAGTCTCTTCCAAGAAAGGTATATATGCTGGGGATGTATGATTTATAAAAATATGGTTTTACAATAATTCGATAATTCGATACAATAAATCCATTTACAATAAGAAGTAATCTATTATTTATAAACAGAACTTCTTTATGTCGCACGTAAACTGCTCATCTCATACAAAATATTCGCCTTCACTTATAAGTTTAGGTACTCACATGTTTAGGTACTTCAAATGTTAGTTGTGGATATTCCACTGATGAATATCCCACCGGTTTAACTTCTTTCGCATTATTTGGTATTCTTTAACTTAGTATTCGGATAACATCTCCGATTTTTTTCAATTTTTATTATACTTAATATTAAATATTGCGAATTTTACATTCCATATTTTAACACGTTCCTTATGGTTAGCCAACGGGATTATAGAGTTATGTGATATTATGTCAGCCTGTTTCAAACCAACGTTTGTCACGTTTGTCTTACCTGTTGACAATAAGAATAGCAATAAAAAAATTCTTTTAGTAACTGGTTGATGTTTTTTACAGTTAATTTTTGAAAACTACTATTACTATATCTTCAAATAGTTTTTGTTAGAATTTAGAACCTATATACCTATATAAGTATATATACATATATATCCTTTTAATAATACTACCAAAGCAACAACAATTCATGACTAGTGCTATCAATAATTTTGTGCTTTAGGTATGTTTGCTCAGTTTTATTCTATCAACATTTTCAGTGTTATTTGCGAGCATAACACTGCAACTTAACTGCACTAAATCGATGCTTCTAAGGCATTCACACTGTTTTGAGGAATAGTTACTTTGTATACGATTGTATTTCAGTTATCGTGAATATAGTATTTGACAACTCCAATGAGTACTTTTACACGAAATTTAGAGATAAATAATATACCATATAAGAACACAATATTGGCAGTGAAGTAATATATTCTCATTATGTGTGTTGTGTTCTTAGTCGTACCACATTTGTTGAAATTACATTTTACCACCCAAAATTCAATTATGTTATTCATAAAATTCCCGATATACATGATCAAGAAATAGTTATTGATCAACCAAAGAAAGACCTGTAGCGTTCTAAAGCAGATATTAGCTATTTCATTATATATGTGGGTGATTGAAAGTATTACCAGTTTAATTTAGGTATTTGTTTTTGATATTACCTTAGGCTGTAGGCTGTCGACAACTGTACCTATTATATTAGAAAACTTTTAACTATATGAAGCGAAAACTATAATTACAATAGTCGATAAAAATTCAGTACAGCGCTAAATGAAGTCGTCAAATCTGACAAGCTAATTTTGATATACTAGCAAATATTAGTTCTTTCATTTTTAGTAAAAAGGACTAAGTCAGCTTTAAAATTCTAAACACCAAATAAAGGAAAACATATTGCATATACATATCTATATATTAATAGATATATACATTAATATACATAATCGATCGAAATGTATATTGGGTACATTTCGCACAGGTACAGTTTACCACTAACCTTCCCCCGCTCATCTGCTCTAACCCTACCCCTTTCTTTATAACCCAATTTCCCTACTGTATGCCCTTGCTTTCTGGCTTAGATAAATCTAACTCGCTAGGTATTAAGTCTATTTTTTTTCCTCTCTTCCCTGATTACTGGAATGAAGTTTTCACAATGCTGTGGAAATCTTCTCCATTCATTCCTAAGAGGTGGTTTAGTGAGTTCAAGTCTCACACGGTGGCATTCGATGCTTCCACCTACTGTCAAAAAAAAAAAAAAGCTCTATCTCAACAAAATGGACCTTTCAGAGATCTATAATTACTTATTTCATGAAGTGAAAAATCTGATCACATTCTCCATAAATTACTAAGGTGCTCAACTTCATAAAAGCCTAAAAGTCGATTCAAACAATAGGGATAAACACAATATACCACGGGGAGGATGGGAATGTCTACGCACTGAATACGATTCGGCGCCCTGGAAGTAAGTGCCTGACTCTCCTGGGATTACGTTAGTATTACTTCGAGGTAAGATCTCTGTGAGTCATTTAACACTTCCATCGTGTGACCTGCGTCCAGGCCCCACTGTTGCTTCATGTAACTGTCTTTGTATTTCGACCATTTTTTAGATTGAGGAATAAGAAATAGTCACAAGATGAATATGATAAACGGTGAAATAGTGTTAAGAAAGTCATGAAATTTGGCAGTTGCAATTAAATACTAAGGCTCAATTTATTTTAAAAGAAAAGCGATTTTTTTAACCAAATAGAAAGTTTTTCCTTTCAAATAGTACAGAACAACTTCGACTTCATAGTTATAATACCATTTATTAGAAAGCAATACCATTTATTAGACCGCACTATAAAACGGTTTTTTATAGTGAGGTCATCTAATAACAGTTATATGATGATGCTTCATGATCTACTTAAAAAAATTTGATAACATTTAAAGAAATTAAGTCTGAAACTGGCATAATTAATTATATTTAACATAAGAAAATTATAATTTCTTGCTAACAATTTTATTTATAATAAGAACAAATATTTGTTGTTAAATTTTTTATTATTCACAACTTCAGTCAAAAATAAAAGAAATGGAGTTTAATGTAATACGTGATATTAACTGAACTTTTCATAAAATATATAAAAATATATTTTACTCATCGATTTGATCTCCATTTTCTTCTGGAGGCTCGTCTGGAATTCCCTCCTCAAATTGTGGTTCCTGATTGCTCATGCTTCCACGTACTGTATCCAAATAATCACGAAATAAATCGTATGTCCTGCGCATATTGTACATTGCCTGTTGCAATTGAAAAATCCTGGATATTAGAGAAGCTAGTATCACATATCTATTAAACTGTTGCCTGGTATTCAATTTATTCACAAAACGTCCACCTTGTCTACCGTTGCGTGTATTTCTTCTGCGATAGCTGTAGTTATTATCGATATAACTATTGTGCTGCTGATATTCGCCATCGCTCATATTAATACTGCTGCTTTCAGCTTGCTGCTGATATTCGCCACCGCCCATATTAATACTGTTGTCTCTAGCTTGCTGCTGATCCCCATTATCCAGAGTTTCATTGTGACCTCCAGCTTGCTGCTGATATTCGTGATTTATGTTTTCACTCCTTCTTCCAGTTTGCTGCTGATATTCGCCATCGCCCATATTAATGCTTCTGCCTCCAGATTGCTGGTGATATTCGCCATCGTCCACATTAACCCCTCCAGTCTGCTGTTGATATTCGTTATCGCCCACATTAATACCACCAGCTTGCTGCTGATATTCGCCATCATCTACATTTATACCTCCAGATTGTTGTTTATGTTCGCCATTGCCCACATTAATACCTCCACCTTGTTGCTGATATTCGCCATCGTCCACATTAACCCCTCCGGTCTGCTGTTGATATTCGTTATCGCCCACATTAATACCACCAGCTTGCTGCTGATATTCGCTATCATCCACATTAATACCTCCAGCTTTTTGTTGATATTCGCCATTGCTCACATTAATACCTCCACCTTGTTGTTGATATTCGCCATCGTCCACATTAATACCACCAGCTTGCTGCTGATATTCGCCATCATCTACATTAATACCTCCAGATTGTTGTTTATGTTCGCCATTGCCCACATTAATACCATCAGTTTGCTGGTGATATAAGCCATAGTCCACATTAACACCTCCATCTTGCTGCTGATATTCGCCATCGTCCACATTAACACCTCCAGCTTGCTGCTGATATTTGCCATCGTCCACATTAACAGCTCCATCTTGTTGCTGATATTCGCCATCACTCACATTAATACCTCCAGCTTGCTGCTGATATTTGCCATCGTCCACATTAACAGCTCCATCTTGTTGCTGATATTCGCCATCGCTCATATTAATACTGCTGCTTTCAGCTTGCTGCTGATATTCGCCACCGCCCATATTAATACTGTTGTCTCTAGCTTGCTGCTGATCCCCATTATCCAGAGTTTCATTGTGACCTCCAGCTTGCTGCTGATATTCGTGATTTATGTTTTCACTCCTTCTTCCAGTTTGCTGCTGATATTCGCCATCGCCCATATTAATGCTTCTGCCTCCAGATTGCTGGTGATATTCGCCATCGTCCACATTAACCCCTCCAGTCTGCTGTTGATATTCGTTATCGTCCACATTAATACCACCAGCTTGCTGCTGATATTCGCCATCATCTACATTAACACCTCCAGCTTGCTGCTGATATTTGCCATTGCTTACATTAATACCTCCACCGTGCTGCTGATATTCGCCATCGTCCACATTAACAGCTCCATCTTGTTGCTGATATTCGCCATCACTCACATTAATACCTCCAGATTGTGGTTGATATTCGCCATCGTACACATTAATGCCACCAGCTTGCTGTTGATATTCGCCATCATCTACATTAATACCTCCAGATTGTTGTTTATGTTCGCCATTGCCCACATTAATACCACCAGTTTGCTGCTGATATATGCCATAGTCCACATTAACACCTTCATCTTGCTGCTGATATTCGCCATTATCTACATTAATACCTCCAGATTGTTGTTGATATTCGCCATCGTCCACATTAATACCACCAGCTTGCTGCTGATATTCGCCATCGTCCACATTAACACCTCCAGCTTGCTGCTGATATTTGCCATTGCTTACATTAATACCTCCACCTTGCTGCTGATATTCGTCATCATCCACATTAACAGCTCCATCTTGCTGCTGATATTCGCCATCGTCCACATTAACACCACCAGCTTGCTGCTGATATTTGCCATTGCCTACATTAATACCTCCAGCTTGCTGCTGATATTCGTCATCGCCCACATTAACACTTCCAGCTTGCTGTTGATATTCGCCATTACCCAGGTTTCCATTGCGTTCTCCAGCTTGCTGTTGATATTCGCTATTACCCAGATATTCATTGCGGTCTACAAGCCCATTCCTATCACTGTTAGGACCATGGTCATGAAAGTTATTGGAAGCGCTAGACATAATATACTCAATATTACTGTTTGAAAATATATATATATATTTTTTTTTTCAGTATAGCAAACACCACAACGATTAAAATTTTTTTAAAAAAAATATTCTGAATGAAAAAATACATGTAAAATTTCTGAAAACTGAATTTTGTATTACCTACTCAGTTAATTTTTTTTTTTTAGTTGAACATTTTTTAAAAAAATATGAAGATAAATGTTCTCTTCTTTCTTTGGTACGAATATATAATTTCTTTAAATTTGTTATATTATAGTTATAACATAATTAATTATAATATAGTTATTATTATGTTATTATAACATAATAACATATGTAATTATATATATATATATATATATAATGATTTATATGTAAGATTTAAATTTTTTCAATCCTATAAGCTCAAACAGCTTATAATATATAGATGTCCACCGGTAACAACTTTGAAAGTTTAAAACAAACCTTTCTAGTTTGTTTTATGGAACACAAAAAAGGATCAGGTTAATGAGCGAGCTATTATTCTGGAGATATATAGCACTTTAGCTCTAATGCACTAATTGACCTAAGATGATGTAACTGATGTTTTGCTAATGGTTATTTATCCCGTGGTATATGCCGGATATCATAAGTGGTATACGCGTTTGTATATAAATGATGAGCAAAACATTATCCAATCGGAAATTCTGACCATCACCGATTTCATCAAAACAGTTTGAGAATTTATCACAGATTAGCTAACACCGAGCTTATCAGAAACAACAATTTATTGTGTTTTAATATTATTATTTAAGTAATAGGCTATTAAAGCACCCCGACCTAAAAGATCTATTGTGCGCCTAAAGGCCCAACTAGGACAATTTTCGACTATTTATAAATCTTGTAATTGCTGAGGGCTTAATTTTACCTATTTGACTTGGGACTAATCGAGTCTACGTCTTGCCACCGCTGGGCACTTGCATAGAACATGTTCTGATGTTTCCTTCTTCTCATGACAGAATCGACAGGAGTCACTTTCTACCACAATAACTAATTAATTAATTTAATTATTATTTAATTGTAAATCAAAGCGCAGGCGGTAACACAAAACACACAATGGTATAAAGAAAATCAATGTATAGTATTTGGTGCAATTTAATATGCTCGGTCTACAATGGCTAAAAACAACACCATTATCAAAAATCCCGATTTGAAAAACTATTACATGTGTCGATGAAACTTGAAATAAAGCGCCGAAGGACTAGTATGGATAGGTCTCAATTTCGAATAAAAATCGAAATCGAAAGCAGATTACTAAAGATTTAATTTCCAAACTTCTCTGGACTAGATTTAAATTCATTATAAATAACGATGAGATATTCGACCAAACCAGCACTGATTCCGAAAGCTGTTTCGAAAAGAAAAAGAATTCTTAAAAAACCGCGTTAGAAAAGCTTGAAAATTAAGTTCATATGATAGTTTTTTAACGATATGTGTAAGTAACCCAGAATGTCCGCCACAAACGATCAGTTTGGTGGAAAGCTTATTCATGGATTTTGCAACACGATAATACATTATCACACACAGTTATAAGTATAAGAATTTTTGACAAAAAAAATTTTAAATGATTAGATTATAAAAGTTGATAATGGTTAGTCAAGAATTTCACTTTTTTTTTGTATTTTCTGTACGTGGTATTTATATGCATATACATATATAATTATATATATATTAATGTTACGGAAATTCAAAAAGCTATTTTTGGATATAGCCAGGCAATGATGTTTAATTGTTTTGTAAATCTTTGACATTTTGCATGCGAGATTAAAGCCGTTCTCTTCTAAGAACTAATCGACTAATTTTAAGCAGCGCTAAAAAATTTTTTTGTGAATTTAGTTAACTCAATTTAGTTCATCTCGCACACAGCCTTTAGAAATTTTTTGGAAACCAACATATTGGAGTGTTTCTTCATATTTTATACCGTCTGTTTATCCAGTTGGCTGTAGATTTCCTTTAAGATACGTTTTATAATATAGCATTTTCCAAATTAATGAATACAAATCCTTACTAAATCATCTATTTTAGTTGTTTATAAAATGATTATATTTTTATATATAACATATTTATATCTTAAAATAATTAAACAATTTCACATCACGTATGTATTGCTATAAACTCTTTTGAACATGGAAAGCTTCCATTATATTTACTTTCTGTAAAGTCCTTAGAAAGCTTTCTCAAATATCCTTTAAAAGTTCTAAAAAGTTTTTTAAAGCTTAGTGACTACTTTGGTTAATATAACTGAAAGCTTCTCATATTTAACTTTCGTTTGTAAAAATTTTTTTTTTTTTATTTCTGTACCATTTGGACCATAAATCCTTTTTTCCTTAAAAGTGTTAATATATAGTAAGTACTTTCCGGTAACCTTTAACGATTCTGAAGTGCCTTGTTACACATACTAAACTGTGCTAATAGGTTAGCCTTACACTCGCTTTTACTAAGGTGTCAATAAGCGACTCAATAGTTTAACTATTATACCTAAATGAGATAGCAGTTATTTTATTATATGCATAAATAGGTATGAACTCGTAATTTAGATATTTAGATTGAATATCACTAAAACAATGCTTTAAGAGCTTCCAAGCTACGTTAAAATTAATGCAATTGAGATGAGAATAAATAATGTGTGTCATTTGGTTAATGAATGTAGGTCAATTAATAAATAAAAATCTTAAATCATCCAAATATAAAGGGTATTTTTTTTCGATGTCGCAGGCCGCATAATCAAACTATTCTTATGGACATTGCCATGACCAACTAATGAGTTGTTAAGTCTGGCATCTATAATTAGCTTACAGCTGTTCCTTGGAATTTTATGCTATATCTTACTTTTAGCTCAACTCTATTTAGAGAGCATATGTATACAAATATGTGGACGATTTTGCTTTATCACACCCAAATGAATCCGCGAAATTGGATGTTATCTGCTTTCGGTTTCAAAAATTAATTGTTTACAACGCGGTTCCATAGTAGAGGGAACAGAATCCCGTCTTGCGCTTGCATAAAGACCTAACTGTTGATTGTAGGCTGGTATTACTAAAAACGGGTCCTTTATTAATTAAGGTTATTACTTGTACCAAAAAAAATAATTAGATATATATTAGTCGTATTCCATCAGGAACATAGATGATACATACATCTCCAGTTGTCTCTATCTCTGGCTAAATTCCGTAGTTCGTAGTATCAGTTTCGGTGTATATGGTTCGTCTCCAAGTCGTTTTTGGCCGGCACCTCCTCCTGGTTCTTTGGGGGTTGCACTTTAGTGTGGCGTAACATATTTCATAGTAGTTCTTCCTTAAAGTATGTCCTAGCCAGTGTAATTTGTGCCTCTTAATTTGCATATTAATATCCTCTTGGTCAGTTACGCTATTAAGCGTAAGCGTATTAAGCTCTTCATTTAAGAGGGTTCTTGGCCACTCCGAAGGTATCGGTTATAAAAACTCTGTGATTTATATTTGATGTTATTGCTTACCAGCCAAGTTGTTGAGTTATAAAAAAATAATTAGATAGAATATCCATTAACCAATTAGTGTTAAGGGATCTTCGTGCACGGAAGTTTATTAATATTTTCAGATTAATAATACTAGAGATCAGCGAATGTAATACTATTAGAGTCCAGTCATTTGAGGTAAGTACTGTTTTTATATTTTCGTTTCTAATAAAAAGTGGTTATCACTATAGATACTAAATATCTGCTTCTTGCAAGACTTAGTTTTCTCCGACTAGCACAATGTCATCAAGTTTATGATAGACGAAATATTAATGCTGCCGAAGTTACTTTGAACTGATAAAAATCTCTAAATTTTCTTCATCATTGTGGATTGTCTGGGCTAGATAGATGCAATTGTTTTTTATTATAAAAATCCCTTTTTAAACAAAATCTAGCTCTCCCTGAGTGACTTCGCTGTCAACATAACAGTTTTAATATATTTAGAAAAATCTTTGGTTGTGCTACTTATGTTAATGGAGCAGGAGTGCAAGCCTTTCTTTTGGCATCTAGGTTCAAACTTTTTGATTTTTTAAAAACTTATACATACCTACAATTTGATGGCAACAAATTTAGAAAACAGAATGACGTCCTGTGAGCAGTTTCTTTCCGTTGAACTCATTCATTTAATTTGAAGGTAATAAAATGGCAATGTATTTAAAACAAAAATAAGCATTCATAATACCTTCATAACAAGGACTCAAAATCCGTCAGTCCATCCAGTTTGCTGGTTAAAATACCCTATATTTTAACCAGCAAAGTGCAAATTTGAAAGTTGGTTAAAGCTTCTGACAATTATTTCAACAAATGTTTATTTATTGTTCGCTACCAAGAATTTGTATTTTACCTGCCCACTACAATATTGATTGGTTTAAGTTAAACATTAACTAGAATAATTATAAGGTTAGCAAAAATTTTCAGAAGTGTTTTTATGACTACCCCCACAGAAACTTAAAGTCACAGTATTAAAGGATAATATATATACTAAGTTTATAATAATAGGACAGGAAAGCAAAAATCTGAAAAGCTTATTTATATCACTATCATATTTCAAGAATTGGTCGCTGAAGCTTTCAACATTTTTAACATATGTCAGCGAATCCACTATTTTAATATGTCGATAGGTAATACCACATAATTCGATCTTTATTCTTCAATTTAATGAATAAAAATCATTAAAGTTTCCAACGGCTTTTATCAATTCTCTTTGTATACGCTATGATCTGCTAAAGATCTTCTTTTTCTTTCTAAAGGTTGTTTCCTTGCTCAAAGTTTTTCATCTCAATCTTTCTCTCCTATCTTATCTCACCTCTCATACATATACTTTTCTTACTTGCACCTGAAAATTTATCATAGTTTTGATGAAAGATTCTACGATTAAAATATTTATAAATTTATTCTTTTTATCTGGATGTATATCTATTCGTCCCTCCACTTTTCTCAGTTCGTATTAAAACTCTTTATATTTTCCCAGCTCTTTTCGAATCTCTAAGAATTCTCTTTCCATTCCTTTTCCTGTCTACATATTTTTTTCTCCGCTCTGTTTCTAAAATTATACAGTATTATTTAATTCTATTCAGGTTTACAAATTTATTCTTCTTGTTCAGTTTTCCCTACATTTGCTAAGATATTTTAAAATGTAATCAAATTTTTCCAGATCCTCTCACCTCTCAGTGTTTCTCTCTCCTGCTCTGTACTCCTTTGGTTTTCACTTTTCCTCTCTCTTTTTACTGTTAACAGTTAACAGTTAATAGTTACCTTCTACTGAAATATTTTAAGATACTTTCGATACTTGAAATATCCTTTCTTTTACTTCTACGCTTTCGACTTCAGTTAGATATACGTGCCAATTTATATGTCTACTAATATATCCCTTTTTAGAATTTATTAGACCCTTAAATATATATACATTTAATTGTAAGTAGTTAAGTGGTTATAGTGGAAGTATCTCTAAACATTCACAACTAGTTAGGAAGCCTAGGAAGGAGAGAGAGTTACATATTTTACAATCAGCCAGATTGTAAAACATGACATATCTTCATTCTCTAGTCATCTACAAAGTAAGTGCGACGGATAGGTACAGAAAATATAAGTAGCCTTCCGTCAAAGGCTAATAATAATAAAAACGATACGCTGCTGTTCATGCTTAACATAAGTGTGCGATCTTAGATTTTAATTTAAAAAATACTATAAAAATTTTTCTTTACAGTATGTACGAGAGAAAATCTTAGAACTTCAACAAAGTAAACTTAGTGCGATATATGCAAAGTAGGAATCTCTCCTATTAAAAAGTGGACATTCAGAATGATAACAATATTCACAATATTTAATATCAATGAATTGCTATATGCAAGCAAAGAGCAGCTCCTTTAGGTAAACCGCTATTTAATAATCTTGAAAAGGTTTCGGTTATTAATATTAACGAATTTTAGAGTTTTCTAAACTATAATACATAGAGTAGATCTCACCACAAAAACTGATGAACTAACTGATAACTAGCAGCAACCAAGCAATCAACAAAATTATATCTTCTTCTCTTTTTGTCTTCTAGCCTTACTCAATTTCTGTTGGAATATCCTTGTGAATTTTTTATAATCCGCTCGGTCCTAAATTGTCCCTTCGCTCATAACAATTTTAATGGTTTTTTCCAGATTTTCACTTATCCACTCTCCCTTTATCTTCTTTCACTGCAAGGCTTGTCTAACCACATGGTGCTGTAGCCTTTTGTCCGTATGTATGTGTCCCTACTAGCGGAGATGATTTTCTGAAACTTTCTTTCGATCGGAAAGATTTTTTTACTTCGTACAATTTTAAATTTTCCCAATAGTCCAATTGTTTAGTTTCTGTTAAACTTTTGCTTTGTTGTTTGTGTTGCGTCAACGATTCTATTCTATACGGACCGTTAAAAGCTCACAAAAGTTGGCGTTGGAAGGATGAGAAAATTAGTTTTAGTTTTAGTCATGTAAAAATAGAAGTGATAGCAGCAAAATAAACATGTGACACTGAATAATTGGAATCTCCTACTTAAAACTATTTCACTTGCACATTCCACACTTAAAAGCTAGAAAAATAATATAGATACATTTTAATGTATCTGCACAATGAATAAACCTACTTGCCTTCCAAAGTTTTGACAACAAATACAAACAAAATAAAATTTAACCAAAGAAAGCAGCAGAAATCCTTTAAACCAAATGGACTACTAAAATTTATCACACACCACTTACAGGACTCGTTATATACCTAAATGTATAATGTATCTACCACTTTGCATGTATGAGATGAAATTTAAGTTATGAATTTTTTTCACTTACGAAATTATGAAACAAATTTTACTTAGTTAATTCATGCAAAGTTACAAATTAAATCATGACAAAATATACAGCATATATCAGTATAAAAACCAGGTCAGGACAACTAGGAAAATGCGTTACATTTTTCATGGCAGGATGATCAGACGCGAAGTACCTTTAAACAAGGAAAAAAATGAACAATTTTTTTTTGAAAATTTATTTGATGGGCTCAACAAGTCAATGATAATAGTTAATGAAGCAAAAAAACTAATTAATATCGTAAGTAGTATTTATAGTCTAATTAAAGAAGTACCAATTTAGTACATATCTCAGTATTGACTCTATTGCTCTTAAGTGCGAATTAGTGCGACTAGAACTGAACTGTGCATAATAAAAAAGTAGACCATCAAATAGCAAATAAAAATCAACAGCAGGGAGTGTCATTTGTTGGTAAAGTTCACGATTGTGAAGACGTCCCGTCTGCTACACACAAACATACATAGTCCAATGTATGTAACATGTTAGACTTAAATATGCGGACATATCTAGCAGTGGGGTGTATGGTAAAAAAAGGCGCGAAAGCACCTACAATAAATGCGGACACACACCACCACACGGACAAAGTCATTAGCAAAGGATGCTTCTTCCTGCAATTGTTGAGGCGATTTGTTGGCTTTAATATGTTGGAAAATATTTTTTTATCGTTTGATGGCACTCCTTAGTGTCAATGTTTCTTTTTCGTTTCATATTATTCTTATTAATTTTATTTTTCGAACTCCCTCTACCTCGTATACAGGGTTACTAAATGAGAACTAAGAAAATTTTTATATATAATAAAATATATACATCCATTTTTTAGATCCATTTATTTTATTACAATCTGCCAAATATGAATGACAATAAGTTATATTTACTAAGAGCTACGAAATGGATTATAGCGCGTTTGGATTATCCCCATTATACTTATATATACTTAAAATAAACACGTTTGATCTACATATACATATCAAAGACGTTTCTCGAAGTTCTCCTTCTCAGTCTTGTAGAAGTGTTTAAAGGGGACATCAGGTATGTAACCAGCGGGTTTGGGTGCATATATATGCGATGCACGTAGTTTTTTATAATTCGGGATATTTCTTTTTTGATTGTCGCAGCACGTAGTTGTTTATACCAAGGTACATTTGTGGTCAAGCGTATTGTTTTAGATTGAAATGGCTGGATAATTGCCTGGTTTGAGCCTGTTGCAGTACCCCATAATTGGTACACCATAACTCCATATAAGTTTTAGTACAGTTTTGTATATTAGCAGCTTATTATCGCGTAACATTTGTTCTCCAGGTTACTTTACTATCCAGGCAGTAATTAGGTATTATTTAATAAAACACTTTGCAGTAAATGTTACCTGGATTGATTTTATTTTTTTGTTCATACTTTACATAAACTAATGATTATATAAATAAATCATGAAGTTACCCATGATTACGAAAGTATACGAAATTTATACATTAGGGTATTCACGACCGCGTGTAACGAACTCAATAACCGAATAAAATAGTAACAGTGTAAAGCAACAACAACAAATAATATTATAGGATATACATGTATTTTGTTATTGGTCCTTTACAAAATCACCAACTTGCTCGATTACCGAGCTTCGTACTCTAGATCATGAATACCGATATTGTTTGCTAGAACTGAGTAAACCAGTTTTAATTGTAACTATTTATATTATATTCACGAAAGATTGTCTGATAAATCGTTAATAACTTTTTTAAAAAAGTACTATTATTTTATATATATAATATACAGCAAATTTTTTTTTTGTTGTAAATTGGTTGTAAGTCTGAAGCTCTTGTTAAAATTGAAAAGAATCTCTGATATGGAAATATCTTTTATATTCATAGCACTAGTATAAATTGCTCAGCAATAATAGAGAATATTATATATATTGCATATATATATTTCGAATGGTAATTAAGCATAAATTTAAAAAACAAAAACAATATTTTCAACAAAAAGATATCTTGAGAAGCAATATGAAAACTCTCCACAAATATATAGAATGATTTAAAGACGATTTACTCAACTTCAACTTCAAATATGGTCGATAATAACGAAAGCCTATTGATAGAAGATCACAAAAAGAAAGTGCGTGGGATTGCTAATGTACCCTTTAAAGTAGACAAGCACTGTTTGCAAATATTTCATTCTATTACAAAATATTCTCTGCGAATGCCCGGTTTTGATGTCCAAAAGAAATAGGTTTTTAAGAAGATACCTCTTTGACAGTCTATCAGACTATTCATTGGTGAAAACGAGAGACCTATTAAATTATATAAATTCGATGAGATGGATTAAGTGTCTACTCTTTTATACTAAGGGTTCTTGAGAGGAATGTGGTAGCAAGCCAACCAACTACAAAATATGTAGTTGCTGCACTTTTTTATAACTGTGGACAAAACATGAATACACCATCGTGCATGAAAAGCAATTGAAGAGTAAACTTTGTCCACTTAAAGAAGTCTTTCCATGTCTTTCTATATCGATTTTTACCTGTAGAAATTGAAATCGATTTTTAACAACTATACTCAGATATTAAAAGAGCAGTCGAAACAGCAAATTTCTCCTAAAGAACGATCTCGAAAACCGCCGAAAAGAATTTCATCAATGAAAAAACTTATGTCTTCTGATTTTTGAGATTTATATCACATAAAGTAATTATTATAAAAAAAGCAAAGTAATAATTATACAATATTATGCGAAAAATATATACCTGTTTTCATAGTCAGGATTATGCTGAGGGAAAAGAATATACTTCTAAGAGTGTTTTTACAGTATATTATAAGCAGATTATGTTATCAATGGGGTTCAGTCCGCAAATTCCTCTTGATACTTGATACGTCAAATTGTTTTAGGAGTACAATAATTTCTATACAACTAGTTACTAAAATGCTGGATGGTTTCATTGTCTTCATAAAGTATATCATACTCTTTTACAAACTCTTAATCCCAATGAAATAATTAAATAATTTTAATAATTTATTAACTATCAGCTAATCTTTCATCTTTTATTTTTTGTTCATAACAGTTCTTGAAAGAGGTAAGTTTGTCAAACTCTAGTATTCCAGTTTATTGTCAATTTTTTACTTATTATTTCCAATTAGGGACCTTTATTATCCGTATATCATTATTTACGCTGTCAATACACTGTCAGTTAGTGACGCATATTCTCTGCTTATTATAATTCTCTCTTTTTATCTGTCTTTTGCGAAATGGTTTTCCTCTCCCATGCCTGGGATTGCTGTAAAAATATAACTTTGTGTTCTGTCGTTCAATGCCCTACATTTCGATCTTTGCTATTTTATAAATCTATCATCTAGAAAACAAAAAGGGAATAATAAAAAGGGAATGATGGTCCGTCATCAGTTAGAAGATAAATAAATGATAATGATTCTAGTATAGTTAAAGTTTAGTCTGGGGCAGGGAAAAGCCCCCAGCCACAAAAGAGTAAAAGTAACTCAAACCACAACAACAACAACAAATTTGCCAAATTTTTTTTTATTCAGTATAAGAAGTATAGTATAAGTATAAGAAGACTCTTCTATAAGGATCGTCTTTATGTCTGCTATGGCTGTTATTTTTTCATAATATTTTTTTTGTTTTTTTTTATTATAAGTTAAGCCACCCTGTATATAAATAACAAATACTAAACATTTTCGCGCTCGGTCAGGTTATTGAAATCGTAAAAAGTGTTTAGATTTAGTGTTCATTCACCGTTCAAAAGAGAGAGTGCAGTAATTATGTTTATTTTTCGATCGGAGTTCTTCAACAATTGTGATATATAAACTATTAATTTAAAGCAGTTTAACAAAATTTATGATAAATTATTTTTACAAAAATATTATAAGAAATTACTATAATGGCAGCGAACGAAACTGTTGGAGAAAATTCCGAAGAGTCGCCAGCCTGGCTTGAAACTGTTACATTTGGAGGTTTTCGAGTTTGGCACATAATCGCATCTTGCATAGGCATACTCATGTGCATAGGTATAAAGATCTATTGATGAGTTTTTATTTTGAATTAATTAATTAATTTAAATTAATTTTTTTGTAATCATAAGCAGTAGTTATGGTATGCTGCTGCCTCCGTTTCCGCATTCCGAGAACCAAACAGGAAATTGAGGCCGATTACCAAAGGAAACAGATAACAAAAAAATTTCGCGAAAAACTGCAACAAATCAAAAACTCTGAAATGGATGATATGGACTTGCATAAAGGTAAAAAGCGAAACAAATATTATTTTTAAAATATTTTTCAAAAAAAACAAAAAACCATTGAGAATGTTTGAAAATTTTTCTGGAAAATATTATGCATGAATCCTAAACTGTTCGGTGTCCTTACTTTAAATATCCTTTTCGCTATTCTTTTTCTTTAACATTCTTTAACTTCTTTAACTTTCTAAAGGCTTTTCACTATAACACAATTTCTTTATGTCGTTATGTCGCATAAAAAGGACAACGAAACTCAACAAAGTAAGTGGCTAAATAAATTAGAAAGGTGCCAAGCCCATATCTTCCAATGATTAATGTAGCAAATATTTCTGCTTAAGCAGGAACATAAAATTCACAAAAAATTACAATTAGGAAAATAATAAAATTATTCAAAACAACAGATACTATCGAGCTATACTAATATTGACCAACATATAAGAATATAGTATAAAAATATTAAAGGAACAAATGCATTGATTAAAAATAAAATCTTTTAAATAATAATTAGAATATACACCACCAAATCTATTCACAATTTAACCCCCTTCAAAGAGATTAGTAGGATACATAAATATAAAACATTCAAAATCAAGAATATTCAACATCTACGAGTAACAAGTAGTTTAGAACTATATGTTAAAACTATTATAACTATTATATACCTATGTGTTTTTTACTATATATTCTTTCATACTACCAGTACATATGTTACAATAAAATTGCTTATAAACAATTAAAATAACACAGATTACTGAGATCGGTCTTCTATGAGACCACCTATTACACACTTTCAGTTCCCCCTTCTACACACTTTCAGAGAATACTAGGATACATAGATACTGAAATATTCGAAATCAAGAATATTCGACATCTATGAGTAACAAGTAGTTTAGATCTATAAAACTTAACAATTTTTTAATATTATATATATTTTTTTACTATATATTCTTTCATACTACCAATATATACTACAAAATAGCTTATAAACAATTAAAATAACACAGATTATTGAGATTACATTGGTCTTCTATGAGACCGCCTATTACACGCTTTCAGTTAATATTTAAAAAAATCATAGAAATCATTCATTCATTAAGACCGCTTTTACTTAATATTAATGATTGCAAAAAAAAGCTAGTTTTCTCTGAGAGCGTCTGTATTACATTAAATTAAGAATCAAATATTTTCATTTATAGTTTACCACCATGAATATCTATTCAGCAGATCTAACCTGAAATCACTTCACCTTTTTACAGATTATATGTTATTCACTGGCCTTTACGGCTATTAACACTATTGTTTAGTCAGTTAAAGTGGAGGAAGGAACGAATCCTCTTCAGTTAGCTAATTAAGCCGTTTTGAATTCACAATTCCTCGTAATAGTAAGTAGTGCTAATATTGAAGATATAGCTGAGTGTGTTAGAAAAGGGGGCCCCCAAAAAACTAAGGGGACCCAAACAAAAACTCTTCTGTTCTTCTTTTTTTCAAGAGTCGGTTCCACGTTGTCCTATGGTCCAGTGCCCTGTAAAGACAGATATTAACCTAGATATCTCTAATTTGCTTCTGCAAAATAATAGAGTTGAAATACAAACCATTGATAAAGCTTAAATAGCTGCCTGACTGTCAGTAAGAATATAGACTTCCTTTTTGTGAAATTGCATGTTTAAAGTAAGAGCACATGCTCTAAGGATGGCGAAGATATCTGCCTGGAATATTGAGGTGGAATCAAAGTGGTCCTTGGAAAAGACTCCAACTTCAATGCCTTTGTTCATCTTAGACTCGTTAGTATAGATCGCTATCTTTTCTAGCGTTTATTAACACTGTTATCAATTTAAACTCTCTTGAGCTTTTAGCTATGATATATAATAGTCTAAGATCATTAAGAATTTGTTGTAAAACAAAAACTTTCGGCTGTTTTTGAGAATGTGGGGATTTACTGATAAGCTTGAAGTTTGCATATACTATCAATGATTTCAAAGACTTACTCGTTATTGCAGGGTTGCATTACTTCCGGACAAAGCTTTTTCTTAAACATAGTTTTCATAAAAGTTTTATATTCCACTTCATAGGTTATTTTCTTTATAACTTCAAATAGATTTTCTGTTACCAACATTTACGTCTAAAGATGTCAAAGGTTACATAACCCTTAAAGTAAGCACAACTCCAGTATATGACTGGAGCTCATTCCATGAGCTTCGTGACATATTCTTGTACTAAGCTGTTGACTATGTACGTCTTTTGCATGCTTTTTATGACTGCTTGATTGTCTAGCGCTATCAGAATCTTTTTCTAATACACCTGACAATCTAATAGGTGACCCAGAGCATGTGTAACCACCATAAGTTTCGCCTGATAGACGGAAACATATTTTCCTAGAAGTAAAGGAAAATAGCATCTTAAGTATGTTACTAATTTTGATAGATTGTGAGAAACCCGTTAACCACTTTGATGTACGAGTGCATTTACCTAAATTTAATGGAATTATTTTTATCCTTACTCTTATGGTAAAAATATTAAATTCAATTCTATCACTAAAACTAGATTTCAGGTTTAATATCACTTCATTGTTATCTACATATTTGATTGAAATTTACTTATGAGTAAGCCCTTTTTAAATTGGTATAATCATCTTACATACTTCACATCTTTCATTTCTGTGGCTGCTAATACTAACGATTTTGATCTGTGCTGTGATGAAGTCTGTGATGAAGTCTGTGAAGACGACGTGGATGCATATGATTTTGAATTGACTGCTCACTCAGTGTGTACAAATATGGGTACTGATGAATATGGAGTGGCTGCTGACGGAATGGATTATGATATGGGTGCTGATGATGATTAAGTGGGTGTAGATATTAACCTTGATTCACAAACGTTATTCATATGATATTATTTTTTTTTGAAATGCTACATTTTTAACGCTATACTCGTGTAAATTGTTTTGTTAAAAAATTGCACATATAGGTCTCATTACTATGCTTAGATCCGATATGAGGTTTTAATGTATATATTCTCGCGAATATTTCACCACACAGTTTTCTGTATTTTTTTATTTTTATTTTTTTTGTTTTAAATAGATATATTTTTAATGGATAGTTCCTGTATCTATGTATGAGAAAAAAACCAATTCTTCAAAAATTATTTACTATGTATGTTACATACGTCTTAAGAGGATATAATAATTTACGCACACATTCAGTATTACAAATAAAATTGCTTCAACTAAAATTCGCCATATGGTTTATGTACAACATATAATGTCGTAATTAAATAAATTTAACATTAAATTTTATAAATATATCGTATTAGCTCAAGTTTTGACCGAAAAGTTAAAATATTCAAATATTTTTGAATAAATCATTCAAGTAATTACTGATGTTTTATTGCAATGTACTATATAGTTCAAACATATAGTAAATAAAAATAAGAGACAATTTAATTTTTATTAGCTACTATTATAAAAAACCCAAATACATATATTAAACGAAAATGTTCGTCCCTACTTTCTCAGCACCAGCATCGCTCCACATAGTGTTAGTGCCAAAACACGAAAATCGGAGCCATATTTTCATATATTGTCATCAGTACCATCAACACCACCGCACCACCTGACCTGGATTGTCACACTTTATACTACCTATCTACTATTACTATTGACTTTAGTATGCTCCGCGTTGCGTCTTGAACTTACCGTTTTCATGATTGTCGTCGCTTCTCTTTCTCATTCAAGTAATTATCTATTACTGATTGAGCCGACATAAGTCTCTCAGTACCCATGAAAAAAAAATTTTAGTACTCCTTCTTTAATTACAAAAGGAAATATAAAATATTATAGGAATATAAAATATTTACCATATTTACCTGATTTTCTAATATTTTGTACATTAATATCAGACTATGTTTATGTTTTCAGTACTTAAAATTACATACTTTCAAAAATATAAATAATAAATAATACATGTATGTTTAATGATTTTCAGAAAATTTTTGGTCTATTTCTTTTCAAGACTTTCACTGTTTTGCCTGTAAATTCATCCTCTCCATTTTTTTCTTATGCCATCTGTAGATTCTGAGCATGTATTTGTCAAAGTTTGTTGAATTTTTAATTCCTTACAAAAAAAAATTTGTAAGGTCCTAAACTTTAGGAAAGCATTTTCTCGTTAGTCGTTTTTTGTCACTCTAAATTCTAATCAAATAAATTTCTTTTAGTTTCTTAAAATTTCTTGAATACTTTTTCTCCAAGCCACTTTTTTGAGTTTAGAAACGAGTAGTAGTCGCGTTGACTGCTACAGAGCATATAATCAGGATATATATCTCTTAATCAATTGTAGCTATTTTTTCTTCAGATAATCTTCACAACAATTGCAATAATATTAAGATTTTTCATAATTTCATTTTAAAAAAAGTCAACATCTGTTAGTCATTATGATTCATCATATCAGTATGACTGGACAATCCACACTTATTGTACTTCTACACCGATTTATATGATTTTTCCATTATACCGGATCGTATTTAGTCTTTAGTACAAGACTTATCCTAATTGTCATGAAATAAAATCAAATACTTCTTCGCAATTTCCACAAGATTACATGGTTAAAACGATTTAACCTATAGCTTCCATAGTCTGAGCGCGCTTTGAATATACAATAAAATATCCTTGATTGTTTCAATCAATTCCAATGAAATTTGATTTTTACGATTACAATTGATACTACAAAGACTTCATCATCGTCCATTATCAGGAAAGCTTAACTCTTGCTGTACCATTATTCATGATTAATTCAAAAGATAATTATCTTGCATATTCCTTCAAGTGTTTATTCAAAGTTTTCAAAGTAGGGTTTGAATATATAATTCAATTCATTAAATCAACTTACTGGTTTACTAATATCAATGTAATTAAAACATAATTGGTTATGTCAAATAGTTTAATTGCAAATTTCTTTTCCTGCATATTCCAATAACTTCATTCGAGTGACTTTTAGTAAGTCCACAGAGAGGTTCGGGATTATTATCATTTTCTCAAATATTTCTGAAATATTTCAGTACTATAGATTACATAAAATACAATTTTAACCAGAAAATGTAATTATATATATTGCAAAATTGATCGTAGAGTTTACTATTGACAGTACTTACAAATGTACCTATGAAAGGATACATTATTTTCTGTAGCAACTATTATATATGGATCAATTATTTTATTAAAAAAGTTTCTGACTAAGTAAGTAATTTGCATGACAACATGCTTCTATTAGTAAATTATTTTAATTTTGACTATTTATTTATTTATTAATTTTTTTTTTTTTGTTTATGTTTTTTCTATTTATTGGCTTTTCTAATATGAACTATTTTTACTTCCTATATAAAAAAATACTTTAAATCACAGCACTTGCTTATATTAAATTGGATGAATTTGATGATCCTTAAATGAGTTGCAAATTAAATCAAAATTACTTTATCAGTATGGAGACAATTATTTATTGAAGTTGGTAAGTATACGATAATATACGTATAATCCCCTTTCTAGTTTAAGTGTTGCACATACATATATTTTTTAATTTTTTATTTAAGCTAATGCAATAGCAAATAAATAGTAAATATTTATTTTTTTTATAATAAAAAATATTTCAACTATTTTATCTTCTTTCAGCAATTTTAAGAATTCAAACGGATTTCCTATCGGTACAAAATAGCCTGGAAACCCTTACAAAGGATCAAGCAGCAAGCGTTAAATTTAAAAATAATATAAATCAAGTTTAAAATAATTAATAAAAATTTTTTTCAAACGAATTACAAACCGTAAATTTTTTATTTTAGTTTCTTTTTGATATTAAAAATAAAATATTTTTATTAATAAAGCAATGCATATAGACGATGACATAGATATAGTTTTTAGTAATATTAATTTATGTAAGATCGTAATACTGATGATGACTCTCAAGAACAAACGAAATATAGCATAGTACGAATAAAAAATATTAGACATTGAATTATTTGATAAAAAAATAAAAAAATATATATAAACCATTAAAAAAAAACAGGGCGATGAATAAATTCAAAAAATTTTATAATTTAATGAAACATTTATCACTTTCCTGCCAAATAATAAATATCTCATTAAATTATATCAAAATTAGTTGTAGTAAAAAAATAGAAATTAATAGATTTCTGGTCTGGCAGTGAATTCGTACACTTTGCGCAATGATATGGACTGATTCAGAAGTAATTTATGGAAGTACTAAAAGAACTTACCTGGTAATTCATGACAATATGCTTGATCTTATATCTTAAAAATAGTTCCTTATGGACTTCATCTGGTAAACCTACCCTAAAATAAAATTAAATAAAGATAGAATATTTCGTAAGATCACTGACGATGAATACTCGAAACAGCGTTGATGCTTAGCCAAATATAAATAAAATAACTAAAATTTTTGTTGTATTTTTATTTCTATTCGAACCCTTCAAAATTTTAAATAGTTTTTTTTTGGCATAAGAGGCGTCACTTTTGGCAAAAAAAAAATTATTATAATAAAATTAAATACATTGAAATTATTAATAACTATAAAAAAAATATTTAATTTAGACTTAATATCATATAATAATAATAATATATATGATTATATAGAATAAAAATCTTCTAAACAACAAAAAAAATGTTATTTTGTTGTTCAACATCAACACACCTTATCAGTGCATTAGTCAATGAGAATTTGTGGTACAAAATCCCGCCACGCCCATTATGATTCTTAGATTTGTTTCTTATTTTTTTTAGATAAATAATATTCTTCCACTGTCCCACCATTTTTTAGTACAATTTTCTAATAAAATCAACTTCAAAACATCATCATTTCTGAACCGATCTTTGTAAGTACAGGAGCATATTATATTTCAAAGGAAACGATTTCAAATAATATACGAATTAATGTGCTTAAAAGAACTTTTTTCAGATTTTACTAATTTTATAAGTGATCTGTTTTCAGTAAACTTATTTTTTAAATCTCATGTCTTGGCAAACATTAACGAAAACAGAGCTGTCTTTTTTACGATGATTTATTTTCCTTTCTTAGATCAAGGAATTACTTTTCGCAATAATGATAAATGTTTGGGCAACACTATATAATATAGAAGATGTCATCATAAGGACTACATAAATATGAGAAGTGTTTAGTATCACAAAAAAAATCTTGTTAGAAGAGAAGAAAAAAACGATTTTCAATATGCGTTATGCGTTAAAGGATTTCAAACAAACATCTATTCAAAAAATCATCGTAAAATCACAAAATTCTCCATATCTCATTCATATCCAATTTACTCAAAAAGTGATGCACCATCAAAATATTATGTGTTCTATTATATTTCAATAGATTTAGAAGATATGGTTTTTTTTTAAAGAGACACCATCTTAAAATTTGAATAGTTTTTTTGATTAATTTTTTGTATAAAACTTTCTTAATATTAGAAACATTCTTACAACGTGTTTCCATAATTGACAATACTTGACCTTTGAAGTAGAAAATAAATCTATTAAATACTAACCATTGTTACTTATAAACCCTGGTAAATTGTATGTTTATATATGTGTGTGTATATTACTTACTTACTTACTGTAGTCCTCTTCTCCTCGTGGAGCATATGGCCTGTGTATGCATATACATACACTAATAAGAAAAAAATGTACCAGTAGCAATATGTATACTGTGATCAGCGCCTTCTTGTATGGAACAGCTACAATACATATAAGCAAGTTGTTCTTAAGAAGAATCTAGCGATCCCATTAAGAAGCTCTATAAAGACATGTCTTATTTTGAAAATGGTAGTGGATTAGTATTGTTTAGTAAACCAAGCGAGTATATTAAATATTTCTCTCAATAATTTTTCCCGCGCTGTGAGGAACACAATCAAAGTGGGCTATATAACTTTCTCACTGCTTGACGCATATGGAACATAGACTAAATTTGCTAGAGACTTAGTTTCTAAAAAATCTTAGTTAGTAGGTGGTTAGGTTAGTATATTATTTACGAAATGTTTGAAATAGTTATACACAATTGTCCACAAACCTATATAGATTTCTAGAATCTCCGAAATTAGCTAATCTAACCAAAATGAGTGATATAAATATTCAGACATCGAAAGCCTCTAAGGATATTGTAAACAAGTTTAATGTTAGCTGTACTAGACAATGACGTACCCATGGTTACAGGAGCGGTCGCATGTATGCCTCGAAGTGACTCGTTCAAAGTATCACTTCGATTCGTACGTGTTGTATATATAATTAAACAAATCTTATGTAAATTTAAATTGAAGCAATCACGTAAAGTTAACATTACAAAATATTATATATTAAAATTATTTTTTTTTTATTTATTCTAACAGTATTATTTATTGATAGTTATGGATTTTATTGTTTTGATTTCAATTCTTATCGATAAATTGCTTCTTGTTTAAGGCCTTTTGTGAACTTTTAAATAAAAAACCGCTTTTTATTCTTAAATATTTTATACAGAATCCTAAAAAATAGATCAAAGAAATCTGTATATTAAAAATAATACAGAGACCCAAATGTATTACATTTTTTTTTTAAATAACAAACTTTTAGCAATTCATATATTTTTTTTTGTCTATGGTAATTTGTAATTGAAATAATTATTTTTTGTTCATCTTAAATGATTTTTTTAAGACGAAAACATTTCAAACTCTTCATAATAGTTCATTTGTGTAAAATTATTTATATACGGTTAAATGTTTCTCAATCTTATCATAACAATTCTTTCCGATATTATTATTTTGCGATCAAAATATTTTCAATCTCTCGAGATTATTATTATACGATCAAAATGTTTTTAATATTTTCATAGCAATAATTACCAACAAATATTTTTATTAATCTTTAAGAGATTATTATTATACGATCTTAACAATTTCAATCTTCGCAAAGTTATTTATAACAATTTATTTTTCTTTGTTTATTTAATTTTATATATAAAACTTAATATTTGTAAAAAAATGTAGTTATTGAATAAAACAAATTATATCTATTTTCTATAGTAAATTAAAATAAAATTGAAATCTAAAGATGAAATTTATATGATACGCGATGTGATATTATAAAAATGGTATCTAGTTTACTATTTTGTATATTAAAAATAAAATGTAATAATATAATTAATAACACAAATTAAATAATAACAAATAAACGTAAAAAAAGTAATTAATCGCTAATTAGCTGACAGCATAATTACTGACTCAGATCGTATTTTCAGGTTTTTGTCATTATGTACTATTATTAATCAATGGTTATTGTACAGAATAATATTGATCGAATATTGTTAATCCCGTAAGGACAATTAAAAATATTTCTTCAGAATTATTGTTTTAAGTAAATTAAAAGAATTATTATAATAAAATATAAATAAAAAATATTTATTGAGGATAATTGTTGAGGGTATAAAATAATTTTTATTAATTGATAATTATTTCTGAAGACGAAAAAATTCTTTAATCGTTATATAACTATTATTAATAAATATTTATATTTAAATTTAATTTTTTTTAAGTAAATTGTGACAAATGAAATTATATAACTTTTTTTGTAGAAAGATTTTTGAATAGAAATGTATCACAACAACAATATTTTATTTTTTAATAATTTTTAACTATTTTTCAATTTTTTTTAATAAAAAAAATATTTCCAAGACCACTGATGATGGGTATTTGGCAATATTCAAAACAGCTAAAATTCAATTAATTAAAATAATATAAAATTAGTTTTTGTTGTTGTAGTTCACTACTGTTCGAGAAACCTCTTTATTTTTGAAATATGATAATTTAAGTTAATTGAATTTTTTTAATAACCAAAAAATGCTTATCTGTTAAAATGTTAGGTCTCTGATTTTATGTAATTAGTTCCTATATAAATGTCGCAGAAATTTCGAGGTATTTTTTGTTTTCTTTTTCTGGGGAAAATATTAGTATATAATATTAATCATAATGTATAATTTATTGCGATGACACGCAATATTTGTAAATAAATAACGAAATAAATGTAAATAAAACTCAATAAAATTCTGTTTCGTTATTGCATTAATTTATTAGGAATTTTATATCAAATATGTAGGGCAGCATTTTTTCATTTAATTTTATTTTTTATTTGTTTATTTGTTTATTTGTTTATTAAAACACTTTCTGACGATATAAAAAAACGACATAAAAGTCTATGGGACTTATGTAGCGTTCACACTAGAATCTATTTAACAGTTTTAATTTGTTTACTATTTAAATAAAGCATTTTAAAACTTAAACATTTTAATTCAGTATTTATTCTAATTTATTATTTAAAGTTTGTGATTAAAATGTATTACTGCTTTTAACAGAATTTCGGCACTTAAATATTAACTGCTAAAAACGTTTGATCTAGTGTAAACTTCAGTATTATTATTTGCGTACTTCAATTTTTTTAATATAATTTTAGTTATCTTACATTTTTTGTTCTTTTTCTCTTAAGTTTATTATTATTTTAAATTTCTTTGTTGCTAGTATATCTTCTGGATAATGATGACTCATCAGCTATGATTGTGGTTAAATATCGTAAATACTTTGATGTAATAATGGAATTACATTTACAACGTTTAGAGTACCTTGTTTTTAGTCTTCTTTTACATCATACTTAAATATATATCGCATTTTTTGTTATGTTATCAGTTATATTAGTTGCAATTTTATCGACTTTAAAATTAAATTCAATTATTTCATACACAATTACAAAAAAACATATATATAATAATAATAATATTAATAATAATAAAACAAACACACTAGACATTGTCTACAAATCATTCTTTGCGTATAAATGTTCTCCCCCTGTAAAAATAAAAAAATTCAATTTATTTCATATTTCCAAATAAATAAAATAAAATAAAAACATACGTTATAGTTTTCTTTTCAGTATTTTTCGGTTCGGGCCTTGCACGATTCAATACTTTTAGGAAATCTGAGGTTTTTGCACGCATTCTTGAATGAATGTATGCTTTTGAACACTAAAAATAATAAAATAAAATATATTAAAAAATTTTTAAAGAAATTTATAAAAATTAAATAATTTACCTTAATGTGGTAATGCAAATAATCTCGAAACATGTGAATTAAATTGATTGTGTTATCACGCGTTTCCTTATTTGTATGCCGTGGAAACAGTACTGCAAAAACAAAAAAAAAATTGAAAATCAAATTAACAAATATGTTTTACTATATATAAATACATATTATATATGTATAAGAAAATAATTCGCACATGCATTCAATGGCAACGCAGGCATAACTGGCGCCTAGGGCACCATTGCCTCTTAGTGCCCCTCAAAAAATATTCATATATCAAAACAATATACAGTATATATTTATCAATATAATATACAATATATATATATCAATATAATATACGGTATATATATCACTATAATATACAGTATATGTATCAATATAATATATAGTATATATATCAATATAATACATAGTAAATATATCAATATAATATACAGTCGTCTTTCAAACTATTTGACACCCTTCTGCTATCCGGACATTGACACTGACCGGATGCTGTGGACCCATTTTACTCTCGCTACGCCACTGACATGATTTTTATATAACATAATTAATAAATTTTCTTTGAAAATTTTATGAAGCTTCCGCTATCGGCTTCAGATAGTTCTTTGGAATTCTCGACATAGCATTTTTTAAAAAATAAACCACCCCTCCTTTCTATTAGGCAATGGCCGATTACAAATCAGATAATATTTCAAACTTCAGTCCAATTTTAATCAAACAAATATATTATTAATAATAAATATAGTTAGCGTTGTTGAATAACAAATTCAAAACATAAACTTCAATTTAAAAACTTTTTTTTAGGAGTATATTAGAGACAAAACCTAAGGGCATGGAATCATCCCACTTTTAACACATATAAAACTTTAGTAAACCAATTATATTATTTATATTAAATATAGTTAGTGTTCTTAAATAATAATTTAAAAACGTGAACTTCTATATATAAAAACTTTGCTTTAGGAGTATGTGAGAGACAAAACCTAATTTTATGGATCTATCCCACTTTTAACTCCACTAAAACTTTAATAAAATAATTATATTATTTATATTAAATATAGTTAGTGTTCTTAAATAATAATTTAAAAACGTGAACTTCTATATATAAAAACTTTGCTTTAGGAGTATGTGAGAGACAAAACCTAATTTTATGGATCTATCCCACTTTTAACTCCACTAAAACTTTAATAAAATAATTATATTATTTATATTAAATATAGTTAGTGTTCTTAAATAATAATTTAAAAACGTGAACTTCTATATATAAAAACTTTGCTTTAGGAGTATGTGAGAGACAAAACCTAATTTTATGGATCTATCCCACTTTTAACTCCACTGAAACTTTAATAAAAAAATTATATTATTTATATTAAATATAGTTAGTGTTCTTAAATAATAATTTAAAAACGTGAACTTCTATATAAAAAACTTTCTTTAGGAGTATGGAGAGACAAAACCTAATTTTATGGATCTATCCCACTTTTAACTCCACTAAAACTTTAACAAAACAATTATATTATTTATATTAAATATAGTTAGTGTTCTTAAATAATAATTTAAAAACGTGAACTTCTATATAAAATATTTTCTTTAGGAGTATGTGAGAGACAAAACCTAATTTTATGGATCTATCCCACTTTTAACTCCACTAAAACTTTAACAAAACAATTATATTATTTATATTAAATATAGTTAGTGTTCTTAAATAATAATTTAAAAACGTGAACTTCTATATAAAATATTTTCTTTAGGAGTATGTGAGAGACAAAACCTAATTTTATGGATCTATCCCACTTTTAACTCCACTAAAACTTTAACAAAACAATTATATTATTTATATTAAATATAGGCAGTGTTCTTAAATAATAATTTAAAAACGTGAACTTCTATATATAAAAACTTTGCTTTAGGAGTATGTGAGAGACAAAACCTGATTTTATGGATCTATCCCACTTTTAACTCCACTAAAACTTTAACAAAACAATTATATTATTTATATTAAATATAGTTAGTGTTCTTAAATAATAATTTAAAAACGTGAACTTCTATATAAAATATTTTCTTTAGGAGTATGTGAGAGACAAAACTTTAGAGTGCAGAACTATCCCACTTTTAACTCCATTAACTTTAATAATAAACTTCTATCTAAAAACTTTAGTTCCAAGAACGACCGGATCTAAAACTTGGAACAACTTATCAACTACAATGAACAAGGTTTCTCCGTCTGGACCTGGGTTCATTTCAATTTAAATTCGATTCATTCCTAATCTACCCCTTTTCCTTTATTCCCCTCATCCTTACCATCAGCCATCATTAATTCACATCCTAACTCATGTATTCATCTTGTAATATCTATTATGTTATCTGCTTTTAGAAAGTTTTTTAATAAGAACTCATAGTTCTTATGACTGAATAGTTTTGAAAGAAATTACTTAAATTTAAAATTAAAAACTTTTTACACAGAATATATGTTTACGAATCTCCTTACCAATTTTTAGGGAAATCATATTTATACAAACGAAAAAATATTTGCTTAATTCAAACTATGAATGCCGGACAATTTGTACACTGAATTTATATCTGATTCAATATAAATGATTTCCCCTCTCAGAAAAACAATATGGGGATTATCTTAACAAAATGACCGAAATAATAAAATGTAGTCTATAACAGGGAGAGAATGATACATCTAATCACATTATAGCAAACACTTTAACTTTGCTGTGAACCAAGAGAAAAATTCCATCTGAAAGCTCTCGCTTCCAATATAAAAGATTTAACGATTGCAATGCATCGCTCCAAATGGAATTTTAAATCCCTATATCTAGGGATCTATTTTCTATTTTTCGAGCTAATTATAATGATGACTAACTTCAATAGACTTTACATTCAAATTAATATAACATCTATATAACAGATACTAGAAATTTCATTTCAAATACTACATAGTTTAACTAATAACTAAATCTAACAATTCAATCTGTTTTTAATAATAACCAACTTACCGAAAGTAACATAACCAATATTATCGCCCACCTTTGCATCGGTATTAGCCAATTCTAAAGGTGGTTCACGATGTGAAAAAAGCACTTGTGGCGCAGTATGAGATGCTCGTCGACCTTCTCTTAATTCTTGCATAAATACTTTGCCAATAACAACGTCGTCTTCATCACGAAATATGGTGCTAAAAACTACGGTAACACGATCTGATTTCGCCTCAACATAACTACAAATAAATAATTCTATAAAACTGATATAGTAACTTAATCATATAGCTTACAGCGTCTCATCATTTCGATAATTAATGACCGCACGTTTTTGACCATCTTCCCCTTGTTCTTGAAAATCAAAATATTTTTCAAAAACCGAAGCAAAGCAATTACGCTTCAATAGACCAATTTTCTTTGCAATTGTTTCCCAGTCTTCTGGTATATCCTCTAGATTAATAAGTACAGAAACGTTATAGCCTGAAAGAAAAAACAAAAATCACTTATTTACCTACACGTATATATGTATATATTTTAGTAGAAACAACCAACATCTACTTTGTTCGACGGTCGTCACGCAACTGTCTCTTTTATTATTCTTTCTCTTAATTCTACCTTAGTTTACATGTGTATGCTTAATTCTATCTTATGACTACAATACTTATATACTATCATACATCTACAATACTTATACTACTACAACTCGGCCGTCCTGACCTCAAGGATCTCCTGATTCTTGATTTCTACTTTTAGACCTTAACATTCTAGTGCTTTCATTATTATTAACATTTTTCTCTCTGTCATCTGACACCATACATTTTCCAAACCACGGTTTCATATTTGAAGCTGCCCAAATACCTTTATACACCGCTTTAGAATGTTGAAACCCTTCTACATCTTCTATCACAAACCTATCGTTCCCAAGTAATTTTGTGATTTTATAAGGGCCTTTGAATTTAGGTATTAGTTTTTTTGAAACTCCGACATGAGTATCATAATTTCTTATCATAACATAATCACCTATCTTATATATTGTCCCTTCTCTACGCTTCATATTCACAATTTTTTCATTATATTTTTGAGCTTTTTGTTGTTTTTCTTCTGCAACGAGTCGTAGCTGCTCTAAATTCCTTTCTGGTGCGTTTTGTTCAATATCTACTACGTTCTCTTTAAGGCTATCTATAACTTTCCCTTTTTGATTTACTCCAAATAACATAACGCTCGGATGTTCACCGATCATTCTATGAACTGTATTGTTCAGGGCATATTCAACTGTTTCTACAACTTTGTCCCAGCTTTGTTCTGACTGCGCACTTACTAACTTAGCTATCATAGGTTTTAGATTTCTGTTAACACGTTCTACTTGGCTGTTAGCTTGCGGAGATGCGGTGGCTATTTTTATGTGTTGAACGTTATTAGCATTTAAAAATGACTCGAATTCACCAGACGTAAAACATGACCCTCTATCTGAAATAATACACCTGGGTCTGCTATAAGCTCTAAAGTAATCGCATAATGCTTGCACCGCCTCCCTTGACTTTGTCGTTTTTGTTGGATAAAGCCTGACAAATTTAGTACACGCATCAACAACAACTAACAAGTGTTTCATAGAACACTTCTTTCCTTCAATCGGTCCAAAATGATCGATATGAACAACGTCAAAAGGACTTATTCCTTTCGGAATATTGTGTAAAAAACCTTCATGTCTACCACTTTTATCTGAAAAAGCAATACACTTTAAACAATTTTTTATATGAACGTCTACTTTTTTCTTCATGTTTGGAAACCAATTAGTTTTGGAAATTATTTCTACCGTTTTGTCAACCCCTACATGACCCATTTCATCATGATATTTGTGTAATACGTTTGATTCCATTATTTCAGGGACACAGAATAATAGGTTGTTGTTATTATTTTTTCTATAAACTATACCATTACGCATTTCATATGTTTTACTTTCTGCCTTTTCCAACTGCACCTTAAGAGCTTTTAACTTACTGTCCCTGTTCTGACATACTACTAAATCCTGTTCGAACGAATTTCCCTCTACTACTAATATATTTGTGCTTCTACTTAGCGCATCTACGTGTTGCATGTTCTTTCCTGACCTATGTTGTACCTCATAGTCATAATTCTGTAATTCCAATGCCCATCTGGCTATTCTTGGATTCAACTCTTTTTTTTGAAGTGTGAGAAAGTACACCCGAAATCTTTCTAACGCATAAATTATGGCTAGTGTTTCTAGCTCAAAGCTATGGTATTTTGACTCCGTATCTGTAGTTCTCTTGGAGAAAAAGAATACTGGATGCCATTTGTCATCTTTTTTTTTCTGCATTAATACAGCTCCAAACCCAATACTACTCGCGTCAGTATGTAACTCTGTCTTATCATTCGGATCAAATAAGGCAAGGATCGGTGATTCTACTAATTTTCCTTTCAGTGTTTCAAATGATGCTAACTCCTCGCTACCCATACTAAACCGTTTTTCTTTTCTGGTAAGATCATACAAAGGTTTGGCTATCATTGAAAAATTTTTTATAAATCTACGAAAATAAGAACATAACCCCAGAAAACTTTGTAGCTCGTGAGCATTTTTTGGCAACGGAAAATTGTTAACAGCCACCAACCCTTCGTCATCTGCTTGTATGCCTTCACCGGTTATCCTATACCCTAAATATTTAACGCTTCTGTATAAAAATTCACATTTGTCTAGTCTTAACTCCAAATTATTTTTTACTAGTCTCTTAAAGACTTCCTCTAAAGTGGCTAAATGTTCTTCTACACTTTCTGTTGCGATCATAATGTCGTCAAGATATATTATCACTTTATTGTTTTTAATCATATCAGCAAAAATTTTGTTTATAAATCTTTGAAACGTCGAAGGCGCGTTTTTCAAACCAAACGGCATTCAAACCACAAACGTGTTTCAAATTTGCGACGCAATTGAACAATACTCTCTTTTGAGCCAAATACGGAAATCATTTGTTCGATCAATATTTTACTGCTTTGTGTAAGAACATTTGGTGTAGAGTGGAGCCAATTTTGTACTCTACCTTTTGCTTTCGTTATAATAAGTGTTCGAACTACACTGTCTTCTAATTCGTAAGCTTTTTCTAACGCTTCAAGTTGCGTAACCCAAACATTAAAATTGTTACCATCGCATTCCGGTAAAAATTCTTTTAATATTATGAGCGGTACTTCTTTTCTTTGTACTGAATGTTCACATTCGCTTAAACTCGAAGTGTTTAATTGTAATTGAGTCATTTTCTTTGTCAATTCATTCTCTTTTTCAAACAGATCACGCTCTTTCTTAAGCAACTCAATTTCTTTTTGCATGAGTTGCATTTTTTTTATTTCTTCTTCTCTAATAGTAGTTTCTCTTTGCATTTTTGCTCCCTCTGTTTCTTTGTTATTCACTTCCTCCCTTACAATTTGATTTCGCTCGTTACTCATAATTTCACAATTTTGTACAACAGACTGCTCAACTGCTTCATCACATTCTGGCGTCACTATTTTTTTTATACTCATCGGCGCACACTCACTGCGAATATGCTGTGGCACTTTTGTTAAACGCGCAATCGACTGCGTTTTGTTTCCACTTACTTGCAACTTCAATTTTGTCAGCCAATTTTTTAGCTCCTCCACTGTTAGATCATCAAAACATAAAACGTCAGCTATGCCATCCATTCTTCACAGTTTTATATAAAAATTTTATATATATATATTTTATTACACACGGGCTTTAAAAAAAAACTTTTTTTTTTTTTACTTGATCCCACTTCTGAATTTTAGTAGAAACAACCAACATCTACTTTGTTCGACGGTCGTCACGCAACTGTCTCTTTTATTATTCTTTCTCTTAATTCTACCTTAGTTTACATGTGTATGCTTAATTCTATCTTATGACTACAATACTTATATACTATCATACATCTACAATACTTATACTACTACAATATGTATATATGTAGATATAAGAATAGCATACTGAAAATATTATATATTATATAAATGAAAATGTTAAAATACTCAAAAGGTAAAAAAAAGAAATGGAAAAGAAAAGTTATAGGAATAAAGTAGTCCAAAATTTATTTAGGAATAATTAAATACAAGAAATATTTTCAAGACCAGTGATGATGGGTATTTGACAATACTCGAAACAGCTGTATGGTTAACCATAAATTCAGTTAATTAAAATAATATAAAAAAAATTTCTGTTGCTGTAGTACACTTGGAACATCTCTGAAATATTTGTTTATATTTTAACAAAAATATTTTAATACTAATATTTCAGACAACTTCATAGACCATCCATCTTCAGTATACATAAGACATAAATATTAATAAACAATGCAGCTGTTTCGGATATCGATCATCTATACACCATCCAAAGGATTTTTTATATTATTGAACTACAAACACCAGATATCTGATTCTGGATTAATATTAAATGATATACGTATATAAGAATGTGCATATATTTACCATCCTCAGGATCTGTCAGCAAATTGCCATATTCTCGCTTTAAAAGTTCATCGGCACCATGTTCTTGCAGCTGTTTATAAAATTTTAACGAAATGCTGACCTGAAATGGTAATTATTATTAATTATGTTTAATACAGACAAATTAGTGGACACAAATAAAAAGTTTCACTTACTCTAACTTTAGTTTTATCGCCGTTAACATTTGATATGTGAAATAAAACACCATCAAAATCTGCAATTCTTACATCAATTGATTCCGGCTTTAAACTAATTTGAAAGAAACTTACTTTAAGTCTTCAACATATTTTTTTTTTCTAAGATTAGCAATTTTCATGTACAATTTTTATGAAAAGGAATGAAGTTAAATTGAGTTTGAGAGAAGCAATTAATTGAATTCAATGTGCAAATGAGTTGTTAATGATAATGTTATTACAAAATTAAACTTTAAAAAAGAACAAAACACTTTACAATTTGAAAAATTAAAAAAACAGTACAAAAAAAAAACAGTTCCCGAAAATAAAGTCTTTGGACTTCACATTATACTACAACAATGCAAATAATTACTTTACAAAGAAGTTTAAAGCACTACTCCAACTTTCAATATACAAGAATATTAATTTCTTAGTTAAGTATGAGTATGAAATTGATATAGTAATTTGCAGGCTTTGTTAATTAATCAAATAATTAATATTAGTAAATTAAAAAAATATATAATAAGTAAGGTATATTATTTATTTTCAATTCTACTAAATTTATAAATAAAAACTTAGACTAATTAAATTAAATATATATGAAACAGCTTAATTATAATTAATGAAAATTATGAAAATTATAATTAAATAATAATTAATACTACAAAATTATATAAACATATAATAAAACGAGGTTTATGTTCCACGTATGGTTCACTTAATAGCCCAAGTAAAAGTCAAAAGGCATGCTTCAGTGGAATTGAGAGCTACGAAAGCCAAACGGGACTTTTCCAGACAAACAAGATGATGTCCCGCTTGGCAGCAATCATGCGTTCGAATAATAACGCATGATTACTCCGTTAATGAACGCATTTGAGAAGACGCAGGTGTTAAGACGCAGGTGCTCTGCTTACCTGTCCTGTGAAAGAATACCTCTAACTCCCTGGTCTAACTACAGGGATATCTAGGACTTTTTATTAGTCCAAAGGCATGCATGACTCATGCAGGAATCGGGCATGCAAATTGTAAGTGCCATTTGTATCTTTAGACGATATTTCTCCAGACTCGACACAAAAAAAAAAATGGACCGTGGCGTAGTTTTGGTCACTTCTGGAACTTATTAACTATCAATATCAATATCAATACAATTAAAATGACGCGTCTCATTTATTTGAATCTTTTAAATCAATAAGAATATTAAATAATAGTTAGCAAGTGTTAGATTTAAAATAAAGAGATTTTCCTAATAGTACCTCCTGAGGTTATTGTCAATATGTTCATCATATAAAAATACTGGCCGGCAAAATCGAAGTGATCACTTTTATGGATATGCCGTCTGGATTTCCATTTGTAAGGTAAGCATATATAATCATCATCTAATTAACATTCCTCATATATAGTCTTTTAAAATAAAGTAGTATTTTAAGATGCTTGCAAAACTTTTATTTAATTGACTACAGTTATTTAATATATTCCCGATCTAACGTACTAGATACCATTTGTCCCTCCTAAAACGAATACACAAAGTGGTAGCAAGGATTGCAGAATTTATGGAGAATTTACAGAGGCAAGAGAAGTGGGTACGTTTATCTACAATAAAATAAAATTTACTAATTAATTAAATTACATTATAATTATAACATAAGAAAACTTTTTATTTATTAATAATCTTTCTTAGGCACACTTTAAGGAAATAAGTTCGAAGATTATATGAACGATTTAACCAACTGACATATTGTGGAATTACTAATCAGCGAAATAAATGGAGAAATATCAGAGCTTGTATTTGGACCGGTACATAACAGAAGTAGACTTATTTACCAGAAGACATTTTACTTCTAGTTGAAGTAATATTTCATCACTTAAAGTGACTTGAACATATATCCAAAATATTTAACTCAGATACACCGAAAAGTGAGTGCTAAACAAAATCGGAAGGAAGGCTGCTAGGAAAATCAACACTGATGTTTCTGAAGGGATAAGCACACCTAACAGAATATAAAAAATTCACCAAAATGGTCATGATTAGAAAATTTGTGGCCAAATCTATATGTTATAGTAAATTATATAAATTTTAATAAAGAAGAAAACCTAATTTGTTTCCTTGTTTTTATCTAATACTAAATACAACTACTTAAGTCGAAGAATGTTTATTTTTTGTAGTTCATATAACCACCCAAAATTTCGATTCCCAACAAACAAATGTCATACTATTTTTTTTCTTATTTCTTATTTCTTGATTTTTTATTTAAATTTCGTAATATGAATTTCTTATCTAAACAAGAAATGCTTATCTAAAAAATATTTAAATTTTAGAACTCTACAAAATCTTTGTCAACTTAGAAGGGTAAACAAAGCGTAGTAAAATCGCAACTCAACCCAACCCAGATTTGAAACATGTGAATAATTGAGTATAAAAATTTAAAACTGACTATGTGTGACTAACTCAGAAGCAAGGCAATTCAATTAAACAAATAAAAAATTGAAAAATTGACCATAGCCACATATCTTATCGACTTATAGAAACTGATAAATATTTTATATAAACAATGATAACTTTCGATAATAAAAAAATACTTTTCTTTTTTTAGACAAAGTTATTTAAATTATTTTTTTTTGTTTTTTTTTTTTTTGATATAAAAAAAATAATAATATAGATATAATTTAATAAAATAGCTTTAGTCTGTAACTAGTCAAGACAACAATTAAAAGAAAGCAAAATTCAACGAACCAATTAATATAGCAGTCTTTGGTGGAAAAGTAAAATTCTAGATAATAGATAATTCTATCTAATATGATATATGGATTCTTGTTGCACAGAATAATGTGATTATAAATAATTTTAACTTGTTAATCCAAAATTCTAAAACTAGCATCTATCCAAGAAAGTATGTGGTATTAATTGGGAATCAATCGAAAAGTTTGTGTACTCAAAGACTCGCTCATTAGGCTACCTATCTTTTCATCTAAAAAAATCAATCAGTAATAAGAGCAATGTGTTATTTTTAGATCAGAATACATGGTGAAATCAACTAAGCGTATCCGTACTTCTGCATGGGTGCGAATCATGGAAGTTTACTAGATCTATCAATTCGCATACCAAAGTTTTCATAAACAAATGTCGCACTTTCAAAATATGGTGGCCAAAACGCATCTCTAAAGCGAAATTGTGGGAAATAGGGCAGATACAAAGCGCCGAGAGTGAAATCAAAAAACAAAAATGGCAGTGGATCGGACATACGTTACGCAAGTCAAATTTCTGCATCGCTAAGCAAGCCCTAAAGTGGAACCCGCAGGCAGTCGCCGGCCTGACGCTTCTTCAAGGACATGGCGAAGGACAATTGATGCCAAACTAGCTCCACGGCAGCTCCAAATAGAATACGGTTCAGAGGAATTGTTGAGGCCCTGTACTCCACTGGGAGTTAACGGAACAAAAAAGAAGATTAGAAACAGTTATTCTATCAAGTCTATCCCACTTAACCTTATTGCCTTAAGACAACATTGAAAAAATTTCCTTTTTATTTTTTTACTTTTATTACTTTTGTCTCATAAGCTCTTCTAATCTCTTAAAAGACAATCTAAAATATATATATTATTTTGAGGTTAATAGGGGAAATGCGGATATAAATAAATCAACTTTATATTTTCGGTTTACTAGATGAACATAGTGGTTAGTAAAGTTTGTACTAACATTTATGTAAAAAATCGGAAGAAGTAAGCAATAAGTTTTAAATTTTTATTTTTAAACAAATAAATGTTAATTGGCTCTTTAACACAAGTTTCTACAGAAATAAAAATAGCTGGAGCAACAACTACAACATAACACAAATGCTTTTAAAACAGACATAAAAGATCTAAAACCAAAATGAACATATCTATTGCAATGATTAATAGTCATCCATATTTCTTAACTATGTAAGATAATTACAACTTAAGATAATTACAATGCAAGATTATTACAAAATTCAAAGAAATAGAAATTAGAGACAGATAATATCTATATATGAGTACAGTGCAATTCATTAGAAATTTAATTGGAACTACCAACTGTTACCGTAAATGAATAATATGATATACATGAGTCAACATTATAAAGTGATTGATTTCAATTATAATAAATACAATAAACAGATTCAGATAATGCGATCGAAAATGCATTCGGATATGCACACTTATTAGTAGCATAAAATGTAGCAGTCTATTTTCAAACTTAAAAAATAATTTCGGTATTGTAAGAGCCGAAAAAAACTCGAAAGAGTTTCTTTAAAGCTTCTTTTCCTTACAACCTAATACTTAGACTCAATCAATATCGAGATCATAATGCTAATTCTGCAACTAAGTAACATATTCCGCCATAACAACTTAAACCGAAAGCTAATTAATATAAACAATTTTACTATTTAGATTTTAAGAGTACCCTAGGGCACAGCACATCCCGCAGGAACTTGTTTGTATAGAGGACCAAGTGCTACATACTCTTCACTTAATAGAAGCTCAATCCCCATATAACTCTTCACTTAATAGAAGCTCAATTCCATCCACAGTATAAACCACGTATTTGGCTTGTAATTCCTTTCATGCTGCCTGCTTTAGAGATTCCCGCGTGCTATACCAACAATAGTACCAATTGGTTTATCGTAAGAGTTTCAACAACAGCAAAAACTATTACTTTATTATATTAAAAATTCATTATTTTAATCAAAATTTTATACTTATAATAGATTCTGATGATATATGACAAATGTATTTAATTTTTTTAACAGTTTCTTGTTTTTTCTTGAATATATTTAACAGAGTTATATTCGTTTCACAAATTATTGAAGTGAGTTCAATACGTTATTTTCACATAATAGTACTTGAAACTATTATATATGTTTTTCTATACTATATAACAATACAGTAAAACTCTTCTAATAGGCACCTCCGTTAACTGAATGGCCCTATTGAAATGAAATGGAACAAATTAACAATTTTTAGTTCATTTTGTTGTTGTGGCCCGTAAGGATTTGCTTTAATGGTCGCTTTGTAGGAAATAGTCAACGGCATACTTGATCGTCGAAATTTATGAATGACTCCGGGATGTAAAACCGGTCGTTCTTGAAATCAACAATTTTTGGTCGGCCAACACTCTTGAGCAACCAAAAGTTGACTAAGGATAAGTGTCCAATTAAAAGAGTTTTACATATGGAAGTAAGTTCGTGACATTTTTTCCAGACTTGTACTTGAAACTGTTCAATATGTTTTTCTGGACTATTTAATAGTGTATCTTCATTACTTTGAGATTTGTACTTGAATTTTGTATATGTTTTTCTTGAGTATTTATATTTTACTTTGGTCTTCCTTCATTAGGATTGTTGTTGATTAGTTTTTTAAAAAAATTATTCATTGTTATATGAATATAGTAGAAAAGTACAATTTCCTTTACATATAAGTCCCGGTATTCATGATAACGGCTAGATTATTTTTCTTTTTAAAACAGTACAGTCAAAGTACTGTTAAAAATAGCTCTGTGCTAATAGAATTTGAACTTTACTATTGGTTCTTGAGTGAGAGCAAGCAAGACGTGGTCCATTACAGGCAAATAGGATTCTACAATGAGTATCCATTAGGTTTATGATTTGTTAATACTTATAGTTCTTAAAGACCATATGCAAACCGATTTGAACGGACTTGTGTTAGAATTCAATGATCAATTTATCATTAGAGCTACTTGCGTTAGTGAGAATTTATTTGAATTTGAATGAAAGCATAATTCCATGACATAATTCCACTTCACAGATTAAGTCTTGTATTAATCTGAAAAACATCTGCTACTATAAAAAAAGCAACTTATTAATAAAACATAACATTGTTATAATATATATTATACAAATACTTAACAAATACAAACCATACTACATAATAAATAAATAACTTAAAATAACAAATTTATATACAAATTTACAAAAATAAATTATTAAAAAAGAACAACAACAAACAACAAAAACAAGTTGCACCAACCATAGATGGAATGAGTCAACTTCTCATAAATACCAATGAAAAAAAAATATGTGATTAATGTGCATAAATGCCAAAAACCTTCAGTGTTCAATAAAATTTAGCTAATTATTAAATTGGAAGTAAAATATAAGAAAAACATAAATGAATAGTTTAAAATATTTTATGCTTTCAAGAATAAAGTGCATCTTTAGTACGAGGAGTAGAGGGTGCGTTACAGGAGGTGATGACTAGAGTACATTTCAATGCATGCCGATATTAAATTCATAAAATCAAAATTAACTCATACAATGACAACACCCGAATTTCGATTAAATATATACATTAGTTTTAAATGAAGTGAATAGGGTGGAGCAGGTGGAATTATATACAAGAGTGATATCAAAAAATTAACTGATAAGCAGCACTTAAGCTAATTTTTAATGCTTTATGAACGTTAGAAATATATAATGCTTGCATATAAGTGGGGAAAAATACACCGACAAATGTACGACTTACCCAGCTAAGGCATTGCGAAATTTCACTAGAAGCGTTTCTTCCAGGATACGATTATAGATTTCTAGCAAAATCATTTTATATATATATTAATTATGTTAAATATACAATTTAAGTTTTCTTCTTTTAGCGGCAAAATTCTTCAATCTTTTTTTAGTTGATGACACGAATGACACACGATATGTAATGTGGTGAACGACGTTGTCGAGAGCTAGGGACGTTTCGCTTTAATATGCTTATACTGAAGTTGTTTGCAGTGTATTTGTTGCACTTTGTGTTATTATAAAAATAAATAAATAATTTATTATCGAAAGATTACTATTGCTATAATTTTCATTAATAATTGTTAACTTTTTGTAAAACTAAAGCCGACCACAATTCTTTCACTGAATACGCGATTTGTGGATATCAAAATGTAGCGAACTATGCTAATTGTGACAGGTTGGATGTTGCCGCACATGGTTGATTTTTTTGACGTTTATTACGTTTAAAAGCAATATCGTAGATTTTAATGATATGTTTAACATAACAGAAGGACTGTTCAGTTAAGTGCTGTATAGACTGACAAATTTATTTATTTTGAAAGTGCAATGTTATATGGCATTTACACTGTCATTTGAAAGTGTTTTCTCTTATCCTTATCTCCCAGTGGAGCATAGGGCCATAGTGTTTACATTCGTTGTAATTTATTTGTTCTCATTTCTTAATTTGATTTTTGGCCTGTGCCAAAAAAATTTTGGATGAAGGTTATATATCTTCAAACCTTACAATATAAACTGAAAAATTGTTTTTAGCTTTGATTAATTTATTTTTGGGAAGTAAAAATTCCAAAAAAAAGGTGCATCGTGTCGTTTTCAAGGAAATGCAACCACCAAACATTTGTTTACCTTTTTTTGTAAATATTTTAAAAACAGCTTTCTCAAACTGTCAAAATGCCATGAAAAGCTTTTATTTAGGGTAAATTCAATGTATTCATAGGCATTTGACACATATTTGGAACGCATTCGAAAGTCGTTGGGACGCATTCATACAGAATGTGATGAAATGGATCGCATTCGCGCTTGAAATTTTGTATGCAAGAATGAGCCATTCGCTTCTCATTTTCGATTTGTGATCAAAATGAACCATTTGAGACCAGTGTAAATGCCGTATAACAAAAACCGCAATTTGTATTTAAAATAATGAGAATTTTTACAGTTTGGTAGTTATTGTCATACTAATTTTACATTGTGAGATTTATTTTGTAATTTTAATATCGTAAAGAAATCTACGATATTAAGACGTTTGCAGAGTTGCACTGTAAAATACCTTACGTTTATACTACGTTTACATTGTGAGATTAAGAGAACGAAATTAAGTTAATCTGCATTTTAAATTATATATTGGAGATTAATTTTGACGTTTCTCTTGGTGTGTTTTGTTTCGTGTGTTTGTTAAAAGTTTCAATAGCAATTAGTAATAAAAAATGAGTGGAAATAGTGTTTTAGGTAATAATTTTTGCATATTTAATAATTGTACAAATGCGTTATAGGAGAGATATGAGAAAATTGGATTCCTCAGAGTCCAGAGAGATCTCCAGAGTCCAATTTTAGGATTTAATTTTAAAACCATATTTGGGATATGTATTCCGGCTCTAACAATCGGCGATTCTGTAAATAAAGCATTTATTGCAAGGCGTAGAGAGGGGTTACGAAGAAACCTCTCAATTATCAGTGAGTAAAAGTGCTCTAGTACAAAATAGCTTTAACATAATAATAACAAAAATTTAACAAATTTTATTTATATTTATGTATAAAGCTATTATGAAACAAATTTAATTTCACTCTGGAATTTTCAAAATTTCAATGTCTGTTTTGAATAGATTTTGACATTTCTCCTTAAATTCTACTAGATCGTAAAAAAATCTACGATATGAAGACATTTGCAGAGTTGCATAGATATATAATCAGCATTGCGAAGGAGATTTAAAATTAATCTCGACCAAAAGCAGATTAACTTTTGTATGGGCAATCTGAGATTAAACAACGAGATTAGTATTTTTAGATGTAAACGCCGTATTATGTTCTTATTTTTAGGCACTGATATAAACCTTTAGGAATAATTTTAATATCCCTTAAAGCATGCTGAAAAAGGTATAGCTGTATCATATACAATTGATTTTCCTTATAAATCTTTGTTTATACAATACATATGTACATATATAAATCAACCATACCGCTTTGCCGGTTTTCTAAGCATCTGATTTTTCACTATTTCTCATTATTAGATAAAATTGCAACTGATCCTTATTAATACAAATAAAAAAAACCAAATCAGTGAGTAACACTGTGAGTAAAAACATGACAATAAAATAATAGAGGTACTCACGATCTCTTGTAACAAACAAGACAGTAGCAGTGCAAAACATCAATAACAAAATACATTCCAAGTACATGCATTTTGTTATTGAGACCTTATAGTGTTACTTATCATGTTATTCGATTATCGAGCGCACTATTCAAGTTCGGAAATAATCTTAATATATTAATCACACTTTTTTATTTCGCTATGTTTACCCTGCGTCTACACTAACCAGAATATATTTGGCAAGCATTTTGCATATGCAAACAAAGTTTGAAAATAATAATATATATTTGCATTTAAACATAAAAATTTTACCAGTGTAGACGCATTACATAAATTTGAATCTAACACAGTGTACCATACAGCATCAATGTGTGTACCGTACCATTGTGTATATCGCTATCACAGAATTGTGCAACGCTATTGCTTGCCGTACCGTACCCTACCGTAGCAATCTCCGCGGGTCTACACGTTGTTTACCATTTTACCGAATACCGAGTTCCATTTAGTATATTATTGAGCTTTATAAAATGGATACATATGTATGTATATGATAAGAATATTGTATACACTGGAAAAAAGGTCTTGGGTCTTACTATAGAAATGGACGGACAGACAACAAATTTGCATGCACAAATCTTTTTAATAACAAATCCTAAATCTATTTATTCGGTGTTAGCAGTTACTATATCTTAAAATAAGATACTTCTGAATGATTACATTCATTCATACATTTTTTGTATTATTTTTTTTAATTTTTTTATTTTTCTATACATGTATTGTATACATAGTTTTTAATTAACATAATTAAACTAAAATATAATACATGTATTTTTTAAAAAATTTTGATATTCATTTAAATCACGCATACACAACCATTACAACAAAAATAATAGAAGACAAGCACTACTATAAATCGCCTAAATATTTACCTCTATATATATATATAGTCGAGTAAAAAAATACATCACAAAAACTTTTTTAATATCCTTATTATAAAAATATTTTTATATACACATATATATATATTTTTTTTTATCCAGCTATAGGTCAACGTTTGTTTATTATTTTTGAATATATTCTATATTTTGACTCTCCTTGAGTCATCATCACAATCACAATCTGCGAAGAAAATTACAACAATTTGCAATATTTTAATTATTATTTTCATGATTAATTATGAATACATTGAGGACATAAAAACCATTATAAAAAAACAGGTCGGTAAATAAATTCAAAATTTTATTTTTCTTATTAATAACTGAATATTGCACAACCTATTTTGTCTCACATAAAATAGTTCTGATAGCGACATGCAGCCCCATGTAGTTTTAGAGAAATATAATTTACTAGCACTATATTCCATTAACACTATTATTACTACGTATAATAATATATTTTTTTAATTCACAAATTTCAATTTAATAATTATAATAATTTTAATTTAATTTTATTTAATCTACAAATTGTTTAACTTATTTACTTGATACACATTCGGCATCTCCCCACTATTTTGTCTTCGCCACTGACCTTAACATACCTATTCTTACCCAGGATACCTACATATATACTTAAATACTTTATGAAATGTTTCCTTCAAGCGTTCCTAATTTTTACAACTCGTACCATTTAATACTCATATTTCAAAACCTGTTTTTGGATAAGTAGGTGGTAATGCTAGCTGACCGAGACCACGCATAAACCTGTTAGCTTTGTAGCAATATCAAATGAGAGTATCTAAACACTGTCATTGCCTGTGCTCATTGCTTTAGATGTGTGCGAATTTAACGAGAGAGTTCATCACAACATCAGGGAGCTTCTGAAAACTAGTATATTTTATTTTTCTTGGTTCCCGGTCGAACAACAAAAAAGATCTGGTTTAATTTTTATTATTTATGCGTTTATAGGTACATGACGCCGACGATTTTGCAACTACTTAAGTTTCGCCAACCATCTACCTATAGTTTTTCTAACCTTTATTCGTCTAATTGTCTGTTTATAATATGTAGCGGTTTGTGCAGTTCTTTTATGTGGCCTTTCGTAATTTTGATACCAATTTTACGAATACTGCGAATACTTTCATTTTCTTCTATGGCTTAATGGTCAATATCCCGATATACACACAGCCTACGTTTATGGATCAAACTGTCCATTGCTCTCTTATGTTTTTTTGTAGAAGTGATTAGACACATAAATAGACTTTATGGACAGATTACTCTCTTATTCATGCATATTTTTTTCTAGTTGGGTCAAAGAGCTCATAAATCTAGTAAAATTATGTGCAGTCATGACATTATAGTCACATATAGTCACATATTGGCATTGATTTCCTAGTAGGTAAATCAAACCAAGAATTTTAGGGCGAACTTTATATGTGATATCTACAGCGATCAAAAATAATAAATTCTATAGAATAGAATAGAATTTATAGAATTTATTATAGAATAGAATAGAATAGAATTTATAGAATTTATTATTTTTGATAAGTACAAAAGTCTTATAAGGTGAGCTTTAAAAAACTTGGAGATGTTAATTGGTCTGCCCCTAAACGAGTCAGTTTTTCTAGTTTCTTTCTTTCTTTGATTTTTTTCCTAAAATATATAAACTATGTATATAAAATTGTATAAAACTATGTATAATAAATATATATATATATTAAATAAAAATTCTTAATAATATGCATAATAAACAAAGAGAAAATAATGTATTTAATTATAAGAATAAATTAAATTACAAAACTATATAACTTTTAGTATATTAATATTTGTGCTTATATTGTATAAATAAAAAATTTTGTATTTACAATGAATTATAGTAATTACTAGATGTAAAATAATTTATTTGTCCTTAAACGAGTATTATAAAATATTGCTGAGAAAATTTAAGGTACAAATTTCAATATTATAGTTAATATTATTTTGATTTTTTTAAAGCATTATTATTATATTTTTTAAAATTATAATTTAAAAAATAATTTTGTTCTGGCTTTGCTGAATTTTCAAAATTTGTACAGATAATATTGTTAAAAAATATTATTTAGTTTTTTTTTTTGAACTGTATGTTCCAATATCTCTTTTTTACATAAAATCAAATGCAAATATATATATTAATTAAACATATTTTTGAACTGGATTTAACAGAAGTTTCTATACATCTTGAGATTTAAAAACTTAATAAAAATTTATCCATGATTCAAGCGATACACTATTTATATCCTCGAATCATACACTATTTACATAATTGAGAAACTAAAACTATCATACTCTATAAATACAAAAGCTCCGTTCATTAAGTTAATTGTGTATATTAAATTATTAGTAATAATATTTTTTATCACTCATAAACGCATAGTAATCATAATTACTATTAATAGTAAAATAAAATATTAGTAATAATATTTTTTATCACTCATAAACGCATACTCGCATGAAAACTCTACAGAATGGAATACAAATTCCAAACTATTATAAAATACCTTTAAAAGTATTTAATTATATAAAATAAATATTCAACATATAATCAGTTTTAGTAATTGTTATGTGATGAAATATATGCTCGAAATTTTTTAGCATATCAATAAAAATATTTAATATTTATATCTAATAAATAAAATAAAATTTCATTCAAATTAATATTTACCATACATGTATATGTATATGTATACATGTATACATGTATATGCAAAAAGTTTTATATATAATTACAGTTATTATTATATTGTAATAATTATAAAAGCCTTACAAACAATAACACAATTTAATACATTTTTTAATTTAATACTAATATTTACAATAAAAAAAAGCATAAATGATTTTAGTATAATGAAGTGTTACATGCATAAATTAATGTTATTTTAAGTAGATATATTGTAATAAATTTTTTGGGTCAAGATTTTCAATTTGTTCTCCATTTTCAACTTGACTTTTACACTCTTTTATAAATTGAAGTATTTTAGTTGTAGCTGCTTTTTGTATACCGCCAGTATGCATGTCTAATAATACAGAAAGTTTCTGCATGAAGTTAGGTTTAATTATGTGTTTCGTGTTTTTTTCCCTTTCCTGTTCAAGTTTTTCAGTTAGCATATTAATACATTTTTTAGAACTTTCTAATGCCACTTGTATTTCATTCAAAGTGCTTAGTACTGCCTGCATTTCAAGTTCCGCTTTAAGCGTAGTTAAAGAATTTAAGTTCATTTCAGTTGTAGTCACTGTTGATGCTGTATTATCAACTAGAGTTAACGGCAATATTGAAGTAATTATTTCATTAGAATTCGTGCATGGACTTTCAGTTTCAGTTGGAGGTAATGTTGTCACTACAGATATAATATGAGGTTTATTAGAATCATCGATAGTGCTATCTGTGGCTAAATAAGATTCTTCAACTTTATTTTCATATTTTGCAGCAGTTTCTTCATTGATTTCTAATACGCACTCTTCACTTTCAGAAAATTCATCATAGAAATTATTACTGTACTCATCATCACTTAAAATTTTAAATGATTTCATTCGATGGTAATTTACGTTGTCATCCGATATAGGAACACTATGTTATTGATGAAAATTGATATTTAATTAATATTATAAAAAATTTTAAAAGCAAACGTATGCTTACCCCTTTCGAAAATGTTCACATAAAAACGTTAAGTCAGAGTAATGTGTCCATAGAACTGGTCGATCTGGGAAAATAATTTTTGTACGATATTCCCGTGCAAAACGATCACGCAACTTCTTCCAGCGATTAAAGCATTCTTCTCCTTTAATTTTTTTTTTTTTCAAATTAATATTATTTAATAAATAATTATAAAAATTCAAAATTTACCAGTTAAGCCTAAACAATCTGATATTTCTAGCCAAGCCTCATTTTTAGCCAAAACATTCTTGGAATCACGTATTTTTATTTTATCATACAATACTGGGTACTGTTTCACTAGACCAATTAATTGTTGTGTCATCATTATTTCATCCGCAATCATTTCATCCTCAACTGGAGATTCATAGCTGTCGCTCATTGTCGTTTTACTGGTTCTTGCCTTACGTTTTTTGGGCATATATACAACGGAACCCAACGGATCTGATCTAATATACAAAGCAATCTACAATTTTATTTGAAAAAAGACGAACAAAAAAACGCACTTACGTGAATTTTACATTATTACGTAAAAAACCTAATTTGTGAAATATGGCCCAATTCGTGACTGCTTTGTGGTTTGTCTGCGTCCGTCTGTACTCTCTTACGTAGCGATCGCGTAAACTTTTCCAGCGTGTTATACATGCACGTTCTGTAAATTATATTCATTTAAAAATATATTCAGAATATTTGAAGCAATTTATGTACCGGACGCGTTTAACGCAGAGGATATTTCCTTCCATACTTTGTCCTTCCATGCTGAAGTAGTTGGCTTGCGGGCGTAAGTTTTATCATACAATATCGGATATCCTTCGACTAGCTTTATTAATTGAAGATCATTAATTCTATTAGCCATTCCGTTTTAACAGAATTATTTAAAAAAAAACAATTTCACTTATTTATATTATTCGCGCTACGTTCTATTTTACTACAGCTAAACACGGCATTACCAAGTGCGAAACTAATTCCAAACTATTCAACATATGCTAAATTGACATATCTACTAAAGTGTCATTCACCCCAACAACGCGAATGACTTGATGTCTTCACCGACTAGACTTCGGCAAGAGTTTTATGTTCGAATATAAAGTCGCATTATTTTAAAGTCATGGATGGAAACCAACATTTGTATATCATAGTGAAAAAGTGAGAGTATGTGAAAAAATCTTGCCAAAAACCAAGCCAGTGCAGATAAAAAGTTAAGGTTCTACCACAGCGTCTACACTAGCTAGTTTTTAACAAGATTTGTGCCTACCTTCCCACATCCCACAATATTTTTCTTCGCATATAAAATTTGAATATAATATGGGTATTCACTTTGTCTTGCAAAGTCATTCAAAGCTGCACGAAATGTCAGAATACTATATTAAAATTACAAGAGTACGTGAACACGTCTGTTACAGAATTGCAACATTAAAATTAAATAACTGTTTTTGTGGCACACCACATCTACATGAGGAGCAACAGATGTCAAAACAGCTGTTTTTTTTCTTTTTTGTTTCCTTGCAAGCATAACGAAAGAAAGAAACTAAATTCTTAATGTAAACTATTATTTTCTATAAAGAGATTTTTATCGAACAGTAGTGATATTGCAACAACAATAATTTATTTTTATTATTTTTAATCAATTGAGTTTTTTCCGTACTTGACTTGTATGTTCAAATTTCAAGTTTTGTTAATTTGCTGTGAAAGTTATATATTATATTAGGTCTGTTCTATGGGCTACTCGTAGTAACTTTTAGTAACACTGTGTATACACAACTGCGTTTTAATAGCAAGTTTTCGAGCAAATAAGAGCATCTGAGAGAGCGTAACATCCCTGTCGAATTTTGAAAATGCTACACAGACAATTTATTTGAAATAAAATTTGTGTTGATGTGTGAATCAGCTGTTTTGGTTTGAATTTAAATTTTTGTGTTGTTTATTTGCGCAGCACTGGTGTTCTCACCAGACTTTACATAAAACTGTTCCGTTAAAAACTGTGTAAAAAGCTTAATTTCGCACTTTATTTGTGTTACTCTGTTTGTACTTTACTTGTGTTTTACTTGAGTTTTACTACGAGTAGCTCGTGGAACTGACCTATTATTAAGTGAAGTTAGTTCATTATAATGCGAATGTTCACTTATTAATATTAATGTGCAAGTACCTAAATGGGACAGCGTGAACCTACTATCACATTGGCAACGATAACAATTTCACACTGACGTGACCATAATTGTCCGCATAGGCCGTGTAAGAGTTCGAGCAAATAGAGATAAAGTAAATTGGACTTTTTTAGGAATTTTTTGCACTGCACTTATGTAAATATTTATTTATTTATTTATTGCACTTATTAATTACTTTTGGTTAAAAGTTTTCAAATTTATTTATTTATTTATTAAACATCTTATAAAATTTTCACAATGGTAACACCAAATTTTTATGTGATTTATCTTACTCAAAATTCTGATAAATATCGACATTCGCTGTCATACCGGCATAATTTACTATTTTCCACAATTTACTCGAACTCGCTCACGACTTTAATATATACATAAATAAATTTCATAAATTTCACCATCAATTTACTCGAACTCGCACACTTTTATGCGCTAAATGGGTAAAAAAGTGTCGTGCAAAAAATCTCTTGGAAATTTCAATTTACTTTACCTCAATTTACTCGAACTCGCACACGGCCTAATATGGCTTTAGTTAAAACATAACTTTTACGAATGATGGTAACCATAGTAAAATATTTTGTATTTATTAAAAACATCATATCTAGTTGCTTGTGTTTGGTACACCGGTTTTCATTAATATCTGCTGATAGCACGAATCTTAGGGCATTACGCTTATTGGTATCGGGGTGGCGTGTGGTCGACGCTGCTCATAGTTTGAAAAAAATTGGTGAAACTATTGATAATAGTACAATTAAGTGAAAGTGTTGTTAAATAAGGAAAATACAAAAAAGAACAAATAAAAATGACATCAGCAACAAAAAATACTAAATCCGCTGGAAAGGAGCAAAATCGCTTTGTTAAATCGTATCTCTTCGCCTATAACGCCGCACAAGTAGTCGGCTGGAGTTATTTGCTGTACCAATTAGTCAACTATTACCTGTTGCAGGATGCTGGTTTCCGTGCTAGAACGACACTCTGGGATTACACACGAATGACAGTCATTATTTTCCAAAATGCTGCTTTCATCGAAGTCATCAATGCTGTCTTAGGCTTAGTAAAATCAAATCCTGTCATCACAACTTTCCAAGTATTTAGTCGAATGATGGTTGTAGTTGGTGTAGTGATGGCCACACCGACTGGAAAAATTTCACCAGGACTGCCAATAGCACTTTTTGCTTGGGCTGTAACAGAAATCATACGTTATGGATATTACGCCTTGAATATCGTCAATTTCGTGCCACACATTTTGGTATTTCTGCGTTACACAACGTTCATTGCGCTATATCCAATTGGTGTGACTGGTGAATTGCTGTGCTTCTGGTGGGCTCAAAGCTATGCTAAACAACATACTGTCTGGTCAGTTGAAATGCCCAATAAGTGGAATGCAACATTCTCATACTTTGCTCTACTTTGGATTGCCATGCTGCTCTATATACCAGTATTCCCGCAGTTATATTTGCATATGGTTGCACAACGCAAGAAGATACTGGGCGGTGGTAAAGACGGCAGTAGCCCAGCGGTAAATGCAGCCAAGAAAGCCACTTAACTATGGTACGATTTAAATCATTTTAATTATAAATAAAAGCTTTACAATAATTTACTTTTAATAATACAAAACTTGTTGTTATTGTTGTTATTGATGTTGTCGTAGTTATTGTAAGATTTTTTGCTATTTTTTGCGTTGATGTATTAATTTATGCAAAGCCTAAGCAATTTCGAAGTTTCACTAATGATTTTTGTAACCTCATTCACCTTTGCACTCACTTAAGCGCTACTTTGACGTATTTTTTTTTCTTTTTTATCTATTTATTAGTATATAAGTATATTGAACTTTTATTGGATTTCTATGCTTTCATTTGTTTTTTTTTTTTGCTTATAACATGCATATTTTTTTATTTTGTTTTATATGAAATTTTATTTTAGTAAAATGGTGAATTACATATTTTATAAAGACCTCGATTTTTCTCGAAAAAATTTGAACAAAAAAATGTTAATAGTAATAATTAGTTAAGTTAACTGTCTACAAAAAAGATTATAATATTTTTTACATTTGTATATTTAAGCAATTAGCCTGGTGTCGATAGTATAAAAGAATTTAATAAAAATAACTTTTTTAAATAAGACAAGAAAAAGTTTTTTTTTTTTCAGTGTGATTTTTTTGCATTTAAGATATAGTAAATGTATGAAAACTATAAACATTTTCTTTTATTACTTTAGTATTATATATGTATGTGAGATTTTTAATTGTTTAGAGAAACGTAAAACGTAAAAATAAAAATAAAACTTAATATTTTCAAGTCAATTTGAGTGATAATGAGGCAGTTAGGGGGAACTGTAATTAACTCAACACTTTTAACTGCTCAATAAACACAAAAAAATGGACTTTTGTGAGTGTACTGTATAAATATTGGTCAGTATTATGTAATCTTTGCTTATTTTTTAGTTTTTTGTTTAATAACATAAGCACGTGAACAATGGTCAACATTAGATTATAATTAATAACTCCATAATTCCATTAAACGACACAGTTTGCAAGTAGATAAGTTTTAAAAAAGTATGTCACCATCCAGTGATAAAGGTTAAAAAATTGGAAATTGCTCTTTGGAGTAATATTTTCTATATAAAAACAGATATTGCATATCGAACCACTTGTGCTCAATCACGTCTTTTAATAGGACACAGATAAATACTTTCCTCCGACTTAGACACCTTTGTACTCTCAAAACTACTAAAAATTTAGTGATAATAAAATAAAGTAAAACAAAATTTCTCAGTAAAGGTACTTTTCCGACATTTTTACGAATGCTTTACGAATCCATAAATTACTAACGCAATTAACTTGACAAATATCAAGCCATAAATGCCATTATTCATATGCTAGTAAAGATCGATAATTGTAAGTGTAAACATAGTCTTTACAGATACTATTTAGTATTGGCAGAAGTCTTGATAGAACTCAAGTTTATTAAATAACAACAACAAGAATTCTCTGACTAAAAAAAAAATTTCTATTATTACTCTGTATCAGTAATTTTATTAAAGTCCATCGCCACTTTATCTACGTGTTAGTATTTAACGACATGCTTCTCTACTTTTGAAACTGGTAGTTTGCATAGTCTGACAACTCTATATAAATGATACTCAATATAAATATTTATTATTTAAATAAATAAATAAAAGAAAAATGCACAAAAGTGAGTGACACAGTATCAGAGCAGAGTTTGACATGGTTTTAAATTATAAATGAAATCGTTGACCTTCCCAAGCAGAGTTTAACACGATATTTGAAAAGCTATTAGGCAATAGAAAAAAAAAATAAAACTAGTCTTAATAAAATAATACACTTTATTAATAGTATTATTGTTTTACTTAAAAGCAAGTTGCTTTTACAATAAACACAAAAAGAAATATATTTTTAAAAAAAATTTCTATTATTATACATTAAACACAACTATATATTTCATAATTATATATAAGAATTTTTTAATCAAATGTTGAGTATTAATAATTTATAATTTTACTACTTAATATTATTTATAAATTATTATTTATAATAATTCATATTATTTATAAAAATTTATATTATTTATAATAATTTTTATTATTTATAAATTATTATTACGAACAATATTCAATTAGTTTTTTCATTGTTACTGAGTTTAGGTCGTTTATTTAACACATAAAATTATAAATGTTTTTTTAAATAAATAATTACACTGTGTTAAGTATTTAATCATATTTTAATTTTTATACAAAATTATTTATATTACAAATATTTCTGACCATCTTCAGTGTACACTGAGTAAGAATAAAAAAACTAACTTTTGTTATTATAGTATTATTTTTTATTACAAATATTAGTTTATTTTTTCTGCAAAATAATAGATATTTTAAATTATTTAAAATTTATATTAATATAAATATTTATGCATTTAAATTAGTTCATCACTTAATTGAAATTTCTTGCTGATCGAAATTTTTTATTGTATATTTATTTATTTTTTTTTTACTACTTATTTATACTTCTTTATATAACTAAAAGTTAAAATAGTATATTTATAGTATATTAAATTTAATTCTTAAATTTTAATAATTTATATTAAATTCCATTCTTTAACTAAAATAATTTCTAAAAAATATATATTCTAAAATTTAATAATATTTTTTAAATTGAACGACGATACTTTAATAGTTTTTATATATTTATTTTTTAAATTTTAAATAAATTTAATTCATAAATTTTAATAATTTTTATTAAATTTTATTATATGTATATTTATTTTTTTTTTGTGATATTTGCTATTCTATTTCAATTTCTGTTTTGTTTTACTATTCGTTAATTGAATTACCACAATATTGTAGTTAATTATATAGCAATTATAGTTAATTGATGTCCGTAAATAAGAAAATGTAAACATAATATTAATTTATTTTAATGTTTCGTTATTAGTTTTTATATAATCCAAACATTTTTAATGATAAAAAAATATTTTATAATTATTTGCAATTTATTGTGATTACTTTTTGTGTTTGTCTTTGAAATTACACAATTTTTTTTAGACTTAATTGTGAACAACCTCTTTTATATATATTCCAAAAAAACAATGATAAAAGAGAAAACAAAAATTATCAATTTTTTTTTCTCATAAATGGATAAATATATATATATTATCATATTTTTTTTTTCATTTTAATTTATTTACTTGCACTTAAATGACGAGGTACAACGATTGAAAAAAAAAAACTGAACCTCATGGTGACCGAAAGAAGATATTCTAGACTTAGGTCAAATAAATTAATTGGTGTTACTTAGCATAAGTATCGAGAATAAATTATAGTACCCAAAATTAAATTTTTATTTTTATTTTATTTAAAATTAAAATTTGTAAAAAAAAAAAGTTTATGAGGAATAACATTTTCTCTAATACTGTGTTTTTTTGCTTTTCTAAACTGTTTCTACTCTTATTCTTTATGTATATTCTTTCTGACTAATCTATTACAATATAATCTATATGATACTTCCTACTAATCTCAAAGACTTAAAGACTTTAACATAATGCGTCATTATTTTGTATATATTTATATTACTATATATGATATATATAAACTATATATATATATATATACTATTTATATACTATATATATATATATATACTATTTTGAAACATAACTCATTTTGATTTACAACATATACATTAGAATATAAGATCTAAATAATAACACTAAACTATTTCATACTTTGAGTTTATATACATAAAAAATTAAAGTTATATACAATTGATCACAATAACTTCAAATCATTTTTTTAATAATATATCTATTTATTATTGGTTAATTAAATATAATGTATATATTGCACTTAAAAATTGTAAGAATGCAGCAATTCGCACACTAATATAGTTTATTCGAATAGAAAAAAAATTATGTTTATTAAATAATTTTTAAGTTTATTAAATGTACTTTATATTTGCATTATAGTAATTTATTAACTTAAATAAATTACTTCATTTAATGGCTGAATTGCCAAAAACGTTTTGGCATAGATTTTATATAAAAGTCTTTATTTCATTCATTTGTATATAGTAAATTTGATTTTAATGTCTTAAAGTGACAATTTTACTTAATAGAAACTATTGTATTTAATAGAGAGGTTTCGAAAAGTAGTGAACTACAACAACAAAAATTCTTTTCTATATTATTTAAATTAATTGAATTTTTGTCCATAGAATCGTCCCTTTCTATACGCCTTTATCGAGATTTTTCTATCAAGCAAATCGACCTGACCTGGTATAGATATGTTCATATGTACATGTGTTTTATTATAGCAAATAAATATAATTGAATTTTTCAATACAAATTAATTTCCTTAAAATTTAGAGGGGTTCTAATAGCAAAGAAAAGAGAAGCACAAAAATTTTGTAAATTTATTTTGAAATTTGGCTGACCATACAACGCTATTTCGAGTATTGTTAAGTACTCATTTCTTAATTTGTTTATAGGCCGTTTATAATTTGGAAACAAATAATAATAAAATAAATAGTAAAATAATATTTTACTAGTGTTTATGTTTGTTTTCATTCACGTTTATTCTATAGGTTATCAGAAACACTTACGAAAAGTATAATTCCTAAAAATTTGATTAGGTCCATTTTTTGAATAGGATGAATAGGAGGGGATTAAAATAATAATAACACTGAATGTAAAAGCAACATTAGTTGGTAAAATAAGTTATTTAAGTTCTTCCTATACTTTTTTTCTGCAATTACTTCTTATATTTAAAGCTGTACTTAATAACTTAACTATTTATATGCTTTAAGGAGCTATTAAAGGTCACTATTAGGAAGATAGAGCTTCTATAAATCGTGCTTAATAGTTACTATGTTTAATTACTTGTCTCAGTTCATTAGAAAATCAATACAATTTTGACTTCATTTCGTTTGTGACAGATCATATAGATTATAATCATATAGATTATTTATTTATTAAATGATACGTAGTTTAGTATATGCTTTAAATCCACCATCCGTGGAGATAACGCTGCCCAAGTATGTAAAGCCGATGACGTCTACTAACTTCTTCTCTTCAACTTGTATAGTAAATTATAAAGAGATGTTGCTGTTGGATATTTTAATAAGTATTTACTTCGTTTTGGAAATTTTAATTCAACCTTTGCCGATTAGCTACATTACATACGTTAATAACTCTAATATAACAGTACTATATCATCAGCATATTCCAGATTTTCAAGGTAGATTGTTTAAAACTGATACCGTGTTTATCATTAGCGCAATTTTCATGAATCCACTGAGTTTCTCTATCTCTCTCTTTTATTCTTATCTCCCAGTGGAGCATAGGGCCTAAGAACTGAGTAGTGATCATAAAAGGTAGTTTTATTATACAAAACTTGTGATCGCCGCGAATATGTCACTTAATGTTCCATTGTGGAGTACAAAGTTATGAGTACCCTTTTATCCATTATCTCTTTTATCCAAATTAAATTATTTTCAAAAAATTCCAAGTTTTTTGAGTCTTTTAATATTGTCATATATATGATGGGTACACGTAAAAGCCCCTTTGTTGCTTGCGAAGACTATCCTGTAACGTCTCAATATCTAATAAAATTAGTTGAATATAATTCCAAAAAGATGTTATTAATATGTTATATATAACATATATTTAAATTTATAGTCCGCTTATAACAGTTAAAAACGTGACTCATCGCTGTTATCAGTTTTTAATTAAACTATTAATATTATCGCTCGATTTTTAAAGTAGTTAAATTATCAGAATCAGTATCAGTAAAAAATACACCTGCACGTTTATTTAACTCAATTTATTATTGTTTAAAAGATTTTTTTTTTTGCAATTATATAGAGTATAAATTTATTGCCACTTACTATAGTAAGCAATAATCGTTTTTGTGGATTATCTTAAAGAGTTTTGTCTCAATTAGGCTTTCGTAATAATCAATAAGATTTAATTTTAATTACTTAGATTACGATTAAGTAAGTATACCAGAATTAGTAATTATACCCGTGAAAAAACTTGGAAAAACTTTTTTGTATTTGGTTTTTTCAAACTATTGTATGATGACCTGTTGTTGTTGTTGTAACCCACTGGAACCTGCTTCTGAAGTTCTTTTTGGAGGTGTCAAACAGTACTTGGTCACGACGAGTGCCTTCGGATCTTTCTTGGAACCATCATGAACTCTTTATTTTATTTGTTTATTACTCATTGTTTAATTTATATTTAATAGCTTTATTTTCTTTAAGAATCATTGGCCTGTAAGATATTGTTTCCGTTGATCGCTACCCAAAATCCATCGATTAACTTCATGTTAAGTTTTCTAATAAAGCCTTTGTTAATTTATGGAACGAAGAAAAAATTAATTTGAAAAAATTAATAATTTATAAATTTGAAAAATTTATTTTTTTGGCATACCTAAAAGTATGCAATTAAATTAAAACCAAATGTCATGGTTGGATTTTTTATTCTCTTTATAATAGGCAATGAATAATAAATCGTTGCCAGAGGAAAAAAAGTATAGATATATATACTTAATCGTCAATTAATATTGAATTCTTAATTATGTAAGTAGGAGCACAGCCTCGAATGTACTTCGAGGTGGCTTTCAAGAAATTAAGAAAAACAATTTAGATATATCCTTAAATTCATTGTCTTTCAGTTAGTTTCACTAATTTAAAAATAAATTTTTTTCTTATTAACAGTTATGAGACGGTAAAAATCAATATATATATAGAGTTCTATATAGAGTATATATAGAGTTCTATATAGAGTATATATAGAGTTCTATATAGAGTATATATAGAGTTCTTCGATTCATTTCAGGGGTACTTCAGCCTCTTACTTCCCTATTGGCTACGTGCCTTTATATAGGTATAATTTGTATGGTTCTTTCATGTATTTAATATGCACAATATTCAGGCTTTATCAGATGACAGTGCTGTTTGGCCTTTTTATATGTTCATTATTTAAGTTAAAGTACTACTAATATGACATGTCAAAAAATTGACTTCAGTTTTTTTGTCGCGTTGTATATGTTGACTTTATTGTTGTAATAATATCTTTATTTTATTGAGTCTTCTTGAGAATTAAATTAGATAAGATGAAAGTGAAAGTCTTACGTAAAAGCTAATAATTTTTCTACTCTGATTTAATCAAGTTTAAAAAATATAAATGCTTTCAAATCATGTCTTATGCTTTGTTTAGACCATACCATAAAAAACTTAGAACCATACATTAATTTATTTATTCATGTTTAATTTTATTTTATATTGCATTATGTGTTCAATCGGTTTAACTATCTATATAACTTTGCTCACCCCTTGAGTAATAGTAATACAATATCTTTTTAATATGCACTTCATACCATATCATATCTAGTCATTATTGGTGTACTCTTCATTATCGTAACGTAATTAAAACCTCAATGGAGCGCCACAAACTTATCTTTATGTAAATTTTATAATTTTTGATCTATTAAAATTATTTTATTAACTGTATCATCTTATAATATTATAGTTCTTTAAGAGATTTCATTCAAACCAACTTAATTAAGTTTTAAACTTATTGATTCAGATATAGAGATATACAGACTCTAGATAGGATTTGTAATGCCATACTTTATGGTAATTAAAATTAGGTTCTGACATTTATTTAAAATGGTGGAAAGAACTCTTTCCCCTGTCAATTCTGTTTCTGTTTTATCAATTCTGTTTCGTAGTGTAACAATGCTTACAACTTAGTTAAAGTAGTTCACACCTTTGACGTTTTCATCGTATATTAGTATGAGAAAATTGAATATGAAGCTATATCCGCCAACCGACACTTTTGTCACATGCAATGTTATCTTTTAAGTTCTTTAGACTCCAACTAAGTAAATAAACGGTTTTTTGAAAACCGTCTTACAGCGTAGAGATAGCCTTATTACCTTATCAACAACAAAGATGAATATTAATGATGGCAATATACAGTTAGTAGTTACTTCAAATGAATTTAAAGGTAAACCATTCGTTAACATTCGACAAACGACTCTACACGGATGCAGTATTCTCTTCGAGACCACTGTCATAGCTTGATTGATATTAACATATAATTATGTGCTAAACATTTACTTCACACGCATAAATACGTCAATTTTTAATGTCCAAACTGTAATTCAAACCCCATGCACCATCTGTTCCACTTCTGTTCATCAGCACATAAAATATAACATTATCTTCCGTAGAGACTTAATTCTTATATAACTTATATATATAAGATACTCAAATTCAAATTTTAGCTTTTATAAGAAATTATACTTTCTGCACAGAGTTGATAAGATAATCGGTAAAACTAGCTGCCCGGTGATATGGAGAATGAAGTCAGCAACTGATAGTTTGTTCAGCAAAGATAAATAGATAGATAGATAAATAATATTATTTTATATACATAGTATTATATGTCATCAATCGGTTAATGTTCTTTGGTTTGAAATTATCTAATGTGGGTAGGTTAGGTATAAGTCGTTAAAATGTGAATAATTGACATCCCAAATATCCTTGTAAAAAAGTAATGGAATATAACGTACTACTACAAAAGTACGTTATATTCCATTACGTCATTATTTAATGACATCATTAAATAAACTAATTAAATTTTTTAAGTAATTTCGATAACAACGGAATAACAATGAAATAATAATAGAATTATTATTTTTTAATATATAACGATTTAATAGAATTATAATATATATGTATTTATATCAATATACATATATATAAATATATATAACTATACATATATATGATGTTTTATAACTATAATCAAAGCTTTTATATTTAATATTTTGTTAAGCTTAAAATATATTCGCCTTTTCATATACAAATATGTGAATTATAAAAATAAGTTTTTATAGCAATTATACTCGTTCTCTCTTTTCCATTTAAATAATAAACCACAGCATTTGTGTAATAAAAACAAAGTATATATAAAAGGAATAAATTTAACACGCACTTGTGATATGAGTATTCAACCCAAAAACTTCAAAAAAACTATAACAGAAAATGTTTATAATTTGAAGGATTTTAGTGTTGCGACCATTGTATATTTTTCAAATCGACCCCTTCTTGCACCATCTCCCAGAGTGGTGACATTTCACGCAAACGTTCCACATGTTTAATACATTTGTCAGCTGTGTAATTGACCTCTTCCAAAGTAGTAAAGCGCCCAATGCCAAATCTGTGTAATAAAAAAAAAAATATGTATGTTTAAAATTTGCGATCAGATCTTTTGTAAAAGAAAACATCTTCAGAATATTACCTAATAGAACTATGTGCTAGATCCTCATCAGTGCCAATTGCACGTAACACATATGAAGGTTCCAATGATGCTGAGGTACAAGCAGATCCACTAGACAAAGCTACATCCTTCAATGCCATCAATAATGATTCGCCTTCCACATAAGCAAATGAAAGATTAACGCAACCACTATAAGTCTGTGTGGGATCACCATTACGTATAACGTGTGGTAAAGCGGTTGTGATGCGTTCGATTAAATGATTAGATAGAAAATCAATCCATTTCTTATCATATTCCAATTCATTCATTGCCAATTCAGCTGCAGCACCTAAACCAACAGCAAGTGGTGCAGGTACAGTACCACTACGTAGACCACGTTCTTGTCCACCACCACTTTGTATGGGCTCAACGCGTACTCGTGGTCTGCGACGCACATACAAAGCACCAACACCTTTTGGACCATATATCTTATGTCCAGATATTGACATTAAATCTACATTCATAGCATTTATATCAATTGGAATTTTACCAACTGCTTGGGCAGCGTCAGTATGAAAGAATACTTTTTTAGCACGACATAAAGCGCCAATTTCTGCAACTGGCTGCTTGACGCCTACAATATATTTATATATGAATAAATATATATTATGGAAATATGTATATAGGTGATGCATTGTTTTGATATTTACCAATTTCATTGTTGACTGTCATAATTGATACCAAGGAGGTTTCGGGTGTCATTGCCTCTTCTAATATCTTCAAGTCGATAATTCCATTTGTTTGCACTGGTAAATAGGTAACACGAAATCCTTCACTCTCCAATGCACGGCATGAATCCAAAACACATTTGTGCTCAGTCTGTGTTGTTATAACGTGCTTCTTTCTGCTGGCATAAAATCTGAAATATAAAGCATGTATTAGTGGGAACTTTATGGTAGAAATATTTTAAAATTATTATTAATTTTTTAATATATATACAGATCTATAGAATAAATAGGTATTATTGTCACCTATTAAAAAATAATAGCAAATATTTTGCAATACGCAATGCTATAACTCTACCAATAGTATTCTTATTCTTGGAATCCTAGTCCTAGGGCTTTGTTTGACATATATACTCTATGGATACAACACTTAATTCGGTAATTGTACTATTGTAGTTGCGGTTTTACTTTTGCTTTACAAGCAAACTGTCGGCTTAGCTTGCGGACAGATGAAAAGTCCACTAAAATTCTCCTTTATGTCAGAGCGGATGACTTCCATCCCTGTTTAATATTAAAAAATGCTCAATGGCAGAGTTTTGACCTTCAGTAGAAAGGTTGTGCATTTTTTGCACGGTTAAGGTTGTTTACTAGGAAAAAAGAACTACTATGGTCGTCGTAGTGCTCAGTTCTGGTCATTTCTGGAGCCTAAAACTATATTTACAGAAGCATCATCCGGTTCAATTAAGTAATGTACAAAAAATAATAAAACAGTAGGGTTTAATATCTTTCAGTCTTTGAGTCAATACTTTTTTTCTAATACACCTCACACAGGCCGGAAAAATATTATACTATGTTTGCCAAGAAATAGTGTTTAAAGAAATGTTAATTACATCGAAGATACTATAAAGCTAATTTATTTATTGAAAAAACATTGGTTTTGTATTTCCATGCAAACTCATCGTTCTACTTCTTCTTTTAATATTATAGTCTGTAGTGGAATAGTGTTTTCTCAACCTATGCATTCTATTTTTCCAGTCCAATGCAACGGTTCTATAAATAATTGATTTTTAACAAAACCAATCGATTGACGGAAAATTGATTTATGACCACTTTTTGCGACGGGAAAATATAAATTGAGCACATATTTCTTCCGCAGCCAGGTTAAGAGCTGCATGGCCCTTGTACTTGAAATTTACAAATTACTATAGAACTATAGAACGACATGGCGTCAAACTCAGCCGGCCTGCAATATCAAATTTTCTGGGGCACATGTTTGCCGGCGCTCGAATCGGAGGCACCGGAGTACATATTGTATCTATGCACCTAATTCTTTAACACAGAATAAGCGATATTTCCAATATTAGTAAAAGCAATAAATAATTGATTAGTTTGTTAACATTTTAGTATTTCATACAATTGTGACATTTGCGCAGTCAAAACTCACATAAATGTAAAAGCATTGAATCTTCAACAATAATAAAAATTATCATTTATATAATTTCAAAACAGGCTTGGCAAAATGTACCCATTTGGATCGTATATAAGGATCAATCTAATATTGGTGGGTTAACTTTGAAAGGTTTGAAGGAAGTTTGATTATTCAGTTTGTTAAGTTTACTTAAATGTGATTGCAGTTTTGAGGTAATCGGATATTTGTGTGCTTTTCTGCATTAAAAAAACGTTCTTAATCTAGCTTGATTAAATAAAGCATATAGTATTTGAGAATCTATATTAATCTTCTAAAAATACTTATGTTACAGATAGTAGATTTGTTGCAATGCAACTGTGGTCTCGAAGAGAAAACTGCATCTGTGTGGACAGCTGTAAGTTCATGTTTATAAGTTTATAATCGATCTCACCAATGTAAGCTTATTTGCAAAAAGTGTTGATATATCTGTGATATGAAAACAGGAATCGACGAAAGCATCTTAGACGAAAGGCTTTACTAAACATGATGCTAGATGGACAAGAAGATATTGTTTGGACAGCAGTTGATTATGTTCTCTTACAAGAAATATTTTAGATTCTGCAGGAAAATGGTCAACATTTGATAAGAGCCTGTTGCAGTCCGTAAACCTGTATGATTGAGTGTTATTTCATTACGTCTCGCAGAGTTGTGGGGTTCATACCAGAGCTGCATAGGCCACAAAATTAGGTCTTCTTTGTATTGTGTCGAATTATTTTGATTAATGTTACATTAATTTCACAAAATAAGTTAAAAGTCGGACAATAGTTTTTTAACTTCGCTTATACTGTTTTAAAACGTTTTAAATTTAAGTTTATTAACATTTTTCTTAACTTTAATCGAAATTTTATTTGACTGCAAAAATATTTGTTTCTTTCATTCATTCAACACAAAAAGCTGCAATATGAATAAAGTTCAAGTGAGTTTATATTGCTGCGCTTCTTATCAACTAAGTACGAAATAAATGATTTGTTTACATTTGCAATACCTTATATAGCCATATAATAGGCATATCTATATTAAGAGGCTTTTTTCATCAAAATGATGCAAATGTATATGTGCTTAAGTGAAATTCTACTTAAAAATTGTAATTATAATATGCATTTATTGACTATAAACTATTTTCAGAGCAATAAGTAAATGCTTTAAAACCGTTAGTAAAAAAATATTGTTTACAAACCTTGCTACGCCTTTTACAGCAATATTATTTGATTCAGTTGCACCGGATGTAAAAACAATTTCTTTTGGATCAGCGCCAATTAGAATTGCTATTTGCTCACGTGCTTTCTCCACAGCCTTTTCGGTTTCCCAACCATATGCATGAGTCCTAGAATGTGGGTTACCATAAAAGTTTGTTAAATACGGTAACATAGCATCCAAGACTCTAGGGTCCTGTAAAATAGTATGTATTTCATAAAATGTAATTAATATTGTATATATAAAATAATATTTACCAAAGGCGTTGTGGCTTGTGCATCCAGGTACAATGGTCTGCCCTCCGCATGATCCGCTTTTATATTAAATTTGACTTGCTTTCTACGAAATTCTATAATTTTTAATTGTATTAAATTTCTGTAATTAAGTTACATATTTCTATCTTACCCTCCGCTGCGGTTAATGGTTCCGCTTGTGCCGCTGAGTTTCGCACTACATTTATAGTGCATAAATTCCTTACAATATTAATACCATAACTTTTAGATAATTTATTAACAATTTGTAGCATTTTACGTTAAACACTTTCGATATTTTATTAATAATATTATTATTATTATTATTTCGCAATTAGTGAGCGTGCATACACACCGAGCAGTGCATATGTCAATATTACTTCTTTTGATAATAAATAAAATCAGCTGTTAGTTGTGCACCTGGTCATGCGTCACAAAAACAGAAAAAAATTTAATGGCAACACTACAAGTGACAGTTTTTTGTGTTGCCCGCTGACAATTTGATAAATAATTTCATTTAGTAAAAATAACAAAAAAATTAATAATAAAATTTTTTTTTATTAAAATTATGAATTACCTTTTCGTATAATTTTAAAAAATTTGATTTAAATCATGTTTATATATAGCAATTTTATACTTTAGCATTTTAGCAGGAGTATAGCATATCAAATAAAAATCGTTAAGAATCCTTTTAGCTTTGTTTAAAGCTGTAAAAAAAGAATAATACTCTTTTTTTACAGCTTTTAACAGAGCTAAAAAAAATTTAAATTTGTCATACATTAATATTGATATATAAATATAATTCTAATATATAACACTGTTTACACACATAACTATTAGTGAATATTACATTATTAAAATTAAATGTTTACACAACGAGGAACAAAATATATAGAACAAATTAAAATTAATATCAAGTGTTTCAAAAAATTAAAAGTTAAATATTAAATTTAATTGAATTAAATTACTTAAAAATTAAATTATAAAAGATGAATAATATAAATTTAAACGTGGCTTCAAAAAGTTAATTATTTATATTTTTTTATTGTAATATTGTGTTTACACTTACAATAATCGTACTTTCTGTATGGATTTTGTACGAAATATTATACTTATTGATATAAGTTTGTTCAATTATGAATAGTTTATTCACTGGAACATTATTAAAAATTGTTTTATTTTTGAAAATAAGTTTTTGTTCGAAATTTGTTTTTCACCATCGAGCGTTCTGTTTGTTTTTATTAAAACTTTTACTAGTGAGTGTCACATAATATAAATATTATTTATTTAACATTAAATTACTGCCAGCCATGAACTAGGACAGACTGGGTATCTGGTTACATGTGTATTTATACATATGTAGTAATGTATCAATACAAATGTATATATTTGCTTAAAAATGTTCGAAAAATGTGATGATCGAGTAAACATTTTAAATACTAGAATATATTTGTATATAGATATATATTATATTTTTCAACTCACATTTAAGGAAATAGTATACAGTTTAGGGTCGTTGTTAAACTTAGGTCGTCGTTTAACTCATGGAATTTATATATAAGCTATAAATAAGCTTATATAGGCATATTCCAGTGGAACTAAGTAAAATAATAATTGATAAAAAATATGTTAATACCTGTTAAGTAATATTTTGACATTTGAGTTTAGAAAGACACACGCTTGTTTTAAAATACAAGCTTATATTTCTTACATATTAAATTAAATAAAATTATAAAACAAATTATTCATTTTTATATAATAATGTGTATAAAATCATTAAAAATTTAAAAAGTACTATTATATAAAACTATTAAAAAGATTTAAAGTCACATTAAAGTCAATATTTGAAAATTAAGCACAAAATTTAGTTTTTCTTATATATAAAATGTGAATTTTTCAACTTTTCATTTAGCTTTTTTTTATTGTATGGTTTGGTTTCGATAAACGTTCACAATAAAGTAGTTAAATAATTTGGCGACATTTAATTTTAGCTCGATAAGCTGACTACCAAGTGCCAAGGTTACAATTACAGAATAACAGGGCTTATAAAAATGCAGATTCTATGATCTATGAAATCAGCTCTTATTTGTTTTTAACAATAATATACAATAGTTGCATTCGGCTGCTCCAAAATGAGACAGAAAACAACAAGTGTATTGCTTAAGTCTCTAATTTGTACGCAAAACAACAATACTACTTTATCTAACAGACCAGTTGTTGAGTATTTAATCTTCTAATATGGCGTTTACATTGCCCGAAAATGGCTCGCGAATATGCCAATTATCTGTTCTTTGTAAACAAAAATTAAAACAAAACTAAAATGTTTTACTGCATTCGGCAGTTCCGAAGTGTGGCAAAAAACAAGTTGCTTACTATAAGCGCTAAGCAAGATATTGGCATCACTGTTTCAATCTGTCAAATGTTATGTTTTCATAAATAACAAATCTTACATATGCAAGCAAATGACATTTTGTATAAAAATTGATAATAAACAATAAAAATAATAAAATTGAAAATTAAAATGAATAATGAATTAAAAACAATGTTAACAATGAGCGAAATTTTGAAATTTCCTTTTACAACAAAATATATAATAGTTTAGAATATTTATTGCCATAATAAGGCTGTGTGCGAGTTCGAGTAAATTGAGGGAAATAGTAAATTATGTCGGTATGGCACCGAATGTTGGTATCTACTTGAATTTCAAGTAGGGTAAATTAGATAAAAATTAAATAAATTAGGTGTTACCCTTGCGAAAATTTTAAAAGATGTTTAATAAATAAATTTGAAAACTTTTAACCAAAAATAATAAGTGCAATAAATAAATAAAAATTTACTTAAGTACAGTGGAAAAAATCCCTGGGTAAATCAATTTACTTCACCTCAATTTACTTGAACTCGCACACGGCCTAAGAATATTCTTGTTAGCAACTAATAAGTTAAAAATTTTAAATTGCTTTTTAATTACACTTTCTTGATGTGCTCCAATAAATTTTTGTACATATTTATGTGTATATTTTTTAAAATATTTATTTTTCACAATTTTGCTAAATATTAATATTAGTTTGATTTAATATAAATGTCTTAATAAATTATATACTAATTAAAGATTAAACATTAAATTTTAATGTTAAATATTAAAATTTAAAAGCTGAACATTGCCTTAAAACACAATCAGCTGTTAATGTCTTGTTTGACATTTCGCGAATTTTCACGCACAAGTGAAGCGTATTGGCAACGCGGAGGTTCGAATAGAAAAGAAATTTCTGTGAAGTGTGCTAACTTTGTGTGTGGTGTGGTATTACTTAAAATAAATATAATTAATTTTTAAGAAATGGCATCTATTTTGCGTTCCGGAAAATTGTTGCGTCATTTCGCAGGGTTCACAAGAAATATTGTTGTTAATTCAATACGAGATGCAGAAAGTGGAACTCTGTTACAAAACACACCATGCATGTGCAGTCCATTCCAGCAGTAAGTATCTTGTTCACCGGCTGATGGCAGCCGAGTGCATTACGCAATATCAGGCATGTGATGATGAAATAAATTATGTTTTTCTTTTAAACCTACTATTGATGTCATGCAAAATAATATACAGTTCGGTTTAGTTTTTATTGATAAAATTAGTGTTTTTTGTAAAACATTTGAAGTTCTCAGCATAACCTAAAAATTATGGTTACGACTATTGCAATGTTTATAATTTACATATATTACTTTTTTCTCTTCTTGACTCAGCGGCTATGCCAACAACGTTGCACCGAAAGCAGATTTAAGTTTAGAAAAGCAAATACGTCGACTTGACCAAGATGTTCGGCGAGTCGGGCGTATATCACGCCGTGATATCGAAGAAGTAATGGAAGAAATACGTTCGCAACGAACCGCTACTAGTTCGCAATCGCTGTTGGTGATACGTTGTTGTGGTAATCTTGTGCCAGAAGAACTACCAGAAGTACGTACTGCACTCGTTCAGGAAATATGGAAAACATTAAATGCTTTAAATGTGCCAATGGATATATCTCATTACAATGCACTTTTGCGTGTGTATTTGGAAAATGAACATCAATTTTCACCCACTGATTTTCTAAGCGAAATCGAATCAAAGAATATTGAACCTAATCGAGTAACTTATCAACGTCTCATAACACGTTATTGTCAACAAGGCGATATCGAAGGTGCCACACGCATTTTGGAGTTTATGCGTGAAAAGAATCTGCCAGTCAATGAAAATGTTTTCAATTCACTGATACTTGGCCATTCCCAAGTAAGTATTTGTTAAAGCTTTCTTTAAAATTATTTTTGTTAATTATGCCATGTACCATGTATATTTCAGGCAAATGATCTTGAATCTGCAAAAGGTATTTTGACTGTAATGGCACAAGCTGGCTTGGAACTAAGCGCAGATACATATACCACACTGCTATGTGCTTTCGGTCGTCATGGAGATATAGAATCTATTTTAAAAACCCTCGAGGAGTGCGAGGTAAAGGAGATATTTTTGCTGGACAAAGATTTGCTAGATGTTGTATATCATTTAACGATAAATGGTCATGGCGATAAAGTTGATGCAGTTCTTGCCAAATTGCGCATTTCAACAGGTTTCAATCAAGATGCAGTAAACGTTATTTTACGTTTAGTTAATAAAGGTTATGAAGATACAAGCTTTAAAATTTTGCGAATCATGCCACGCGGAACACGTGTAGATGGGCAATTAGTTGATGTCGGTACTTTCTTTATTAAACAATTGGTGAAGGCTGATCGTCCTTTGGAGAAAATATTAAGCATTTGCAAAGCTTTACATGATGAAGGTATGTACAATACAAATATTTATATATATATTTACATAAATGATATACGGATATATATATGAAATATTGTTGTTGTTCTTATCCTTAGAAACTAACATGATAGATCTCATAGCTCTACAATGTACGAATATCGCGTTTAATAATAACTTTTTAAAATGTTACGCACGTCAGTTGAGATCGAATTTAGTTAAAACCTAATGTGTGGGGTCTTATTTTTTGAAAGGTTTCAAAAACTTGATTGTTTAAAAAGACTACTGCTGTTTAGTAGTATTAAGTCTGTTCTATTTTATATGGTTTATTATTTATATGGTTTATATGGTTTATTGTCGTACTTCGTCGTACAATAACAATTTATAAAGAAAGATAAAGAAATAATACTTTATTAGCGCGTTAATTTGTCATTTAAATAGAAATAAAAAAACTATAATTTATCATTTATATTTAAAAACAATTTATATTTTATTAAAATATTTTTCCAATATTTCGACTATCTTCAGTTTCCCTCAAGATGACTAATTTCGAAGATAGTTGAAATATTGGAGAAAGGACTAGTTACGGACTAGCTTGTGAGAATCACTAGTATAAGCAATTCAGCTTAGTAATTAATATATATTTTGAAACGATGGGGCCAAGGACCTAGTGATCTAGTTCCTTATTCTTAGTTAACTTTCAAATTAATTTTAGTGTTAACTTACAAATAAATAAAATAATTATTTCGAAACAAATTTTTACTTGTTCCTCAAGAAGTATGAAAGTCAAAAGAATAAATGCAAATGTCGGCAATATATTTTATATATTTATATATATATATATATATTTATATATATATATATATATTTATATATATAAAAATAAATAAACGTTGGCGTTATAATTTAAGCGTTTATATATAGTTCTTTATTGTTTCTTTAATTATAAACCTTTCGCGGAAGATCCTTACAAATATAATAAAACTAATACTTAGCCACTGGGCATATCACTCATATTATTCAAGCTGGCACTGAGTTCTTCCTGTGCCGAATTTTTTAATAAAAGATGGGAAGACTCAACGATATGCAGGCATCTGTACGCAATTTAGCCACATTCTAATAAAATACAATCAAACTCTCTCATTGAGGTGCCCTGTAGAGATATCATTGCTAGAAGACTAAATTTTCCTTTCAACCATACTTTCGTCAATTGTGGATAAGACGATGAAAGTATCTCCAGCACATGCGCGTCGCCATCTTATCACTTTAGAGGATTTCTTTTTTGAGGATCATGACGAACTGCAAGACTTCCCTCTGAATAGCAGTATAATTTTTGCCACAGATTCTAAGTGGTTCTGACCATTGAGTTTTTAATTATACGGTAGCATAATGGGCGCGTATAGGACTGAGTGGATCCCTTGGGATCGTCGGTGTAACCTAACCTAACCTAATACTTGACCACATTGAAACAATACTTAAGAAACAAAAATTTATTAGTTTAATATAAATTTTGAACTTAAACCATAAATATATATTGAAGACATGCTAGACCATTGTTCTGACTTCCATAAGCTAAAGGCTCAAAACTCTCCTAACATATCTATATTTGTACTCCTAAGCGCCCTGATGGTAATAATTTGTGAATCCTAAACTAAAGCAACAAAATAAAAACAAAAAACAAAAAAGAAAAATAAATTCTTATTCAAAAAAGTGTTATAGAAAACAAAAAAGTTAGAAATCGTATAAAATATACAGAGTTTTTATAAAATCAATTATATTATATCCTTTAATTAGATTCGATATATGTTCTATAGCATATTAAAAGTCATTTATTTTAAGTAATGTTTTTAATATTACACTGTTTACCTAATCAGCTTTTGGTCTGAAAGCCCAAGTAGCTATGACTTTTAGTCAGAATATTGCTTTGAAAACCAATTCTAGCTTAAATAAATAAAAGATACGATTTGCTGCGTTGTTTTCCATTTTTCTTAAGAAAAAAACGTTTTTCTTTTTATTTATATAAGGACTGAACACAAAAGCACTTTTGATTGCTACTGAAGCTGGTCTTCAACATGGTAAGGTAAATAATGCTATACCGCTACTCAAAGAGATGAAAAACGCTGGTCTTCCCATAAGACAACACTATTTTTGGCCAATTATATGCTCGGAAGAATCAAGTCAGATACTTAATATTATACGCCGTATGCAAGATGAATTTGACTTGCATCCGAGCGCTGAAACCATACGCGACTATGTTATACCGAATATGAAGGAGAAGAATTTAGATAAAATTGTTATGGCTTTGCGCGATGTGGGTGTTTCAAATGCTGTTGCAGCATCGGCCGTAGCTTTTATGGCATTGACTGAAAATAAACTTCAAGAAGCTGCAGCTATAATAGAATCCTATAGAGCTAACTACACACTAGCGTTTTTCAAGCAACCTTTAAATCAAGCTATCTCGGTAACGAATGACTATAGTTCATTTGTACGATTTGTGCGACAAATTTATGAATCTGTCGAAAATCGTGACAATAATCAAAACGAACAGAAATCTGAACAGGCTGCTACTGATGCAGAAGCTAGCGAACACAACGAGACTGAGAGTGGTGTCAGCGGAGCAAACGATGTCGTTGGTAACGCACTAAATGATATGTGTGTATACCTTCGACGTGATTGTGTGCAAGCTTTAGAAAACGTCTTGCCATTGTTCGTTAAGGAAGGTTTGTCCATTTCCAATACTAATGCAAATCGCATATCTGAACGTATTGGATCCGAGATGACTCCATTGATATCTGAGTATTTGGGTAAATTGAGCTCTGGTGAATTAGAACCTGTACCATTAAAAAATACACAACAACGCAAACGCGGCTTAGAAAGTTTGACAATTGAAGGTATGTTATTTATTATAAATTTGCATTTGGTGTAATTTCTGATATACGTTACTTTACAGAGTTGGAACGTTTCATTGTTAATGTCGAAGCAAAAGGAGAAAATGCAAATAATATAAAACGTTTTCTAATCACTGCCTGTTTCCGTTCCAAGAATTTGGAAAAGGCCGAACAGGTTATTGAAAAACTTAAGGCGGATAATTTTAACATGCACGTAGGCATTTATGCACAACTTTTAGATTTATATACACTCCATGGCAAATCAGCTGAATTCTTAGCTTTATATAAGGATCTCCAGGCAAAAGATGCTGATTTTGTTTTGGATAATTTTAAGACATTGCGCTTTATTGATTTATTATTAAAAGAAGAACGTTTCGATGAAGGCATCGAATTCTTGAAGAAGAACAAAAAGCAACAGTTACCAGAGGAAGAAGGCACTTTTAATTATGAAAGTATTGTGTGGCGCCTATTAAATTCTTTAGCTGAAAAGGGTGATTCGCAGAAATTGCAAAAACTGTTCGATACACTGATAGAAAATAATTACATCATACCCAAGAATACATTACTCGGGCCATTGGTTAAGGTAATTTGAAAGTAAAGTTTTATTATAAAATATGTCTCAAAGAAATTATTTACTTTTTAGAGTAGTTTTTAGTTTACTTTATGTTTATTTTTATATAATATTCTATATAAATACCGGGGACGTTTCGAAGTTTATCTTTTAAAAAAAAAACAGAAATATTTACTTCTTAGTTATTATGTTGAGGCTAATTGAGTCAGTGCACTTGAACACTTTTACTCTCTATTAACTGCGAGGCTTCTTCATAATCCCTCTCTACGCCTTGACTGGATTATTGTTTATCATTGCATCAGACTAAGCAATAATTGACCTCAGATCTGCATACCTCTCCGAGGAGCCTGCAACCGTTCTGAGATTTGAAAACATGGTGTTGGTAAGCCTGTCAGTTTTCGTAAATAATTTCAGGGCTCTATCCTTTATGTATTTTTTGATCGGATCAATTTTGAGGTCCCTAAGGAAGTCTTTCGTTCTTCTTAGTGTGAAATTAAATTTAAAATTTAAAATTTTTTACATAAACAAAAATAATAATCGGTTTTTTTTTTTATAATTTATACGATTTGCTAATATTAAAGAATATTTACCTATATTATCGTAATATAATAAAATAGTAGTTCTTCTTATTCTTCTTTTTTGAAATCCTATATTTAATTAGTTTCTTTAATGAAGTGAATATATTTTATTATGTTTGCGATTAGCTTCTTATACATTTTTTTATTAATTTTAGGTACATTTAGTAAATGATAACATTGAAAAAGCTATTGAAACTTTCGAAAATTGTTGTGAGAAATACAAGAGCACTCCTTGGAAAAACGAATTAGCTTGTCGTCTCATACAAAAGGAGGACGCATCTAACTTGCAAAAACTTACTGATTTAAGTACTAACATTCACGGCGAAGTAAATAGCTTATATGATTTGGTCTTCTCGTTTGTTGAATGTGGTCGCATACGCCAAGCTAGAAAAATACTTGAAACACCAGGTTTGCGTACACGTCCACACCGTATAGACTCTGCATGTGAACGTTACAGAAACGAAGGCAAGGTTCAACCACTTGAAGGTTTAGCTGAAGCCACTAAAGATCTTGGTCACATTGATCGCAATAAGATTTATTACAATTTACTCTTAAGTTATCAACAAACTGAGGACACTGAGAAGGCTTTGGGCTTATGGACAAAAATGCAAGAAGAGGATATTAATGTCAGTGATGCATTCCTTATCAAATTAGCAGAATTTTTACGTCAAAAGAATGTAAATGTACCATTTGTAGTCCCAAATGTTGTGGAAGAAAATGTTACAAATGTTAAACCTGTGGCTTCTATCTCTTCGCAAAGAAATGTTAATATTATAAGTGCGGTTTCAGAACCTAGACAACAATCGACTTCCTCACAATTTCGTAAGGCTTTGCTTAATAGAGATATTGAAGGTGCTTTAAGTATCAAAAGAAATTTAAATGGAACAAAATTAAACGTTACAGATATTTCTCGACTCGTTGAGCAATTGTTACGTGCTGATCGTCTTTCTGAAGCAAACAAATTTGTTGAGGAACTATTGACAAACAAACAACGTCCAATACTGAAGATTTTGAAATTTTATTTGAATAAAGTAGCTGCTGCAGGCGATATCGCAACACTTGATCGTATTGATAAACTTATAGATGATGAGTTAAAACGTTTAATTTCTTTTGACAATCGGTATTGCAACGCGTACATTAATGCTGGAAAAGCAGTAGAATATATACAGAGTTTAAGTGACGACATTTCGAAAGCCAGCACAACTGAAGATGTTGCCAAACTGGCTGTGAAATTCCCACGTGGTGGTGCTTTAGGTATTTTAGCAAAACATCCGGAAGTTTTGCCACAATGTATGTATTTTTTTCTTATTTATTTAACATTTTTTTTTCTAAATCCGTCTAATCATTTTAATATTTTATTTTAGTTGAGCAAATAGCTGAGAAATTTGCAAAATTCAATCAACTTGGACCTATTAATGTTCTATGGATATATCACATTTCAAACGGCAATGAAACTGCCTCAAAAGCCATTTGGGATAAATTCTTATCAAATGCTCCACGTCTTATGTTCCAACGCGTATTACAAACTGCACGCGAACAAAAAGACGGACGCATGGTACAAACGGTAATCGATCAATTGCGTGAATCAAAAATATCTGTAGGAGCAATTGGAAATGCTTATTCATGCCTAATTGATATACAAATTAATAATGCTGAACCTGAAAAAGCTTTGGAGGCATTAAAAACCGCTCTTAAAGATGTTAGCTTAGAACATATAAATCGCACTGCTTTGATTCGTCTAAAACAAGCATTACTTGAAAAGAAGAAGGAATTCCCTTATGAAATTCCAGAAAAGAAATCGAGACATGACTCAGTATCAAGTACATCCAGTGAAGACGATGATGATGATTTCTCACCAAAAACACCAGAAACAAGACCACAAAAACCTAACCAAAAGTTAAAGTAGAAAACTATTTTCTTTTTAAGTTTAATTAATTTAACAATTAATTTCCTTAACTATTAAGTGTACCTAATATTTAGTTATTTCAAATAATGAAACTATAATTAATTAAAATAAATTAATTTCGTTAAAGAATTATATGTTAAAAGCTTTTAATTTATATGATAAAAATTTATGTAATAAAATAAAATAAGGCACAAGTCGGAGTCATTATTATATTTCTGTAGTGATTGTATAACGTCCACAGCGGTTTTAAAGGTTAATCATCCTTAGAATTTCACTTTTGATTGCTTAAAAATTCATCCCAACGTCTATTTGTTGCGTTCTAAGAATGAGCAGTGACAAATAGCCAAACAAACAATATAAAATAATCGTGTATCCAGATGTGAAGATTATGCCATCCAAAAAAAATAATAGTAACCAAAAAAACTTTGCTAATCTTATTTAAATTTGACGGTAAAGAACGCAGCAGAATATGACCAATTTATATATATACACTCACACACACACACACACACACTATGGAGTACGTTCAATGCAAAATTCGTTTGATATGGGTCATTCTTTTACAAATTGGACACCTTTTTGACCCCGTCATCTCAGATTTGGCTTGAATTTTTTTGTATGAGTTCCTTTTATAAAATAAGAAGACTCCTATCTTGAGAAAAAATTTTGTAATTTTTCTGCTAGGAGATATGGTGCTTTAAGAATTGCCATTGTAGACACATTTTGAAAAGGCCATATCTCAATTTCTGTAAATGATAGAAACTTTCAATTTGTTGTATTTTGAAGATAATTGATTGAACTTTAAATTGTTTAAACAATTAAGATTGTTTATATTTAAGTATTAATATTAACCGTTAAATTAAAAAGAAAAAAATTTTCCAAATGTGTCTTCAGAATTTTTTTTATGTTGAAGCTATTTGAGCCAGTGCAGTTCAGCACTTTTACTCTTCATTAACTCGAGATATCTTCAAAACCTCTCTTTACGCCTTGACTGGATTAATGTTTATCGCTTCATTAGACTAAGCAATAATTGACCTTAGATCTGCATACCTCGCTGAGGAGCTTGTAACCGTTCTGAGATTTGAAAACACGGTGTTGGTAAGTCTGTCAGTTTTCACAAATAGTTTCAGGGCTCTATCATTTATGTATTTTTTGACCTGATCAATCTTGAGGTCCCTAATGATTTCATTCGTACTAATGTACCATGGTATCTTGAAAAGTCTTCTCAGAGTCTGGCTTTGTGCAATTTCTTGCTGGCGAATAGTAGTGTTTGAAGCCTTGCTAAACGCTATACATCCATATAGAAGTGATGGACGAATTAATTTGGTTATATATTAGCTTCCTGTTCTTAGCACTAAGATTTTCATTTTTGAATAGCGATTGGAGGTGATGAAGAACTTTGGCACAACTAATTCTTTTCAGTTGAACATGTTTAAGCCATATAAATCGTTTGCTGAGATATTTAACGCTATCCTCCCAGTTAATTACCATATCTCTCACTCTAACTCTCGACGGATTGTGTCTCCACTTACGTGTAATAAACAGAGCCTTGATTTTTTGATTATTGATTTCTATCTGCCATTTTTCTATTTTCCAGAATGAGGTTTATATGCTCTTGAAGTGTGTTGGTTATATTGAGAGTACATTTATCTGAGTATAGCATACATGTTTCTTCAGCATATAATGCCAGAGTCGAGGGACCTACTATTGGAATATCAGATGTATAAATGTTATAGAGAGTGCGAGAAAGTGGCGATCCCTGAGGAAACCTTGCTTCTATAGATCGGACTGACGAGAGAACGCTGTTGATTTTCGTGCGAAAGGACCTCCCACGTGGGAAGCTGCCGATGATCTTAGTTAGTCTGCCTGGAATACCTAGATGTGACATTTTTACTATCAGGCCATCATGCCAGAATTTTTATTTTTTATATTTTATTTAGATTCAGTTTTAAATTTTACTGAAAAATAAATATTTTCAGTGAGGCATTGCTTGAAGTAATTCAAAAAAATCTAATTTATCAGGTGCGTTACACGTCACTCATACGCACCACAGCACCGTTAAATCAAGAAAGCGATGCAAAATAAATTATTTTTAATTTTTGAATTGAATGTATATTAAATTCTTATAAATTTTTTTATTAAACAATATAAAAAATAAATTAATCAACATTTTAATATTCAATCTAGTTATTTTGATTAAATATAATAAACGAAACATATACATAGTTATGTGTTTGCTTTTCTTGAATTCGTTTTTTTACAAACTAATTGCGTTATTTTATATATATTAAAGGGAAATTAAAATGTTTGTGTCAAATTATAAAACAAATGAAACTTGATAATTTTATTTATAGCATAGTTTTAATGCAAAAAATAATAATTTACCACAAATTACATGACTTTTATTATCATTACTATTTAAATTTTTTGGACAGAAATTTGAATATATATGAAATTTATTTTTAATTAGGTATATATTATTATATATTTTTATATATTTATAATAATAAATTTATATAAAATAAATTTGTAACAACCTTATAAATACATATTTTTAAGTACTTTATTGAAAGAATGACATTCTTCAGTGCTGTAGTGTAAACATACTGTTATAATAATACAATTAACAGTTTTTTCTTTGAAATTATTTGTATGCAAAACAAATAAGCTTATTTACAGTATATAAAAATATTGTAATAATTTAATCATTTTTATGGAAATATAAATAAAATCAAAATTATTTATTAAAAATTTTCTCTTTGTGACATTCTTAAAAATAATACTATAGAAACAACATAGTAAAAAAATATTTATAAAATATTGTATATTGTATATATTGTATTGTATAAATATTGTATAATCAAAGCAATAAATTTAAAAATTATTTTTCTGTCAAATAATACTAATACACTGAACAATTAAAAAATATCAATTTTGTGTGTATGGTAATACTGTACAAATAGACTTCACTAGCTCCTAGAAAAAAATTCTTATTGTTAAGTTTCATTTCAAACAGAACAGACCACATTTTAAAGCTCGGAGAAATTTAATAAATTTTACAACGTTACGGTATCTGCTTAGTTTTAATAGCAAAATTAGTGAAGACAATTCTAAAAAAGAGTAAGTATTATTTAAATAATATATTCATTTTTGTTTATTACTTATCAAAGTGTTCGCGTTTAATTAATATATTATTTTTATTTAATATAAAATAACTAAAATTATTAAATTTTTTTCCGGTTAAGTTTTGTTTTTCAAAAATAGAAAAATTTTGCATAAAAAATGTACTCTTTTTACTTAATTATTTTCTATTAACTATTTTTTTTTTTTGAATCTACCAATTAATATTATTATTCATAAGTTTTAGTTTATTCTTTTAACGTTTAGTCAGTAAGGTTTTTATTCTGTACATGGATTTGCTTGCATTCACATATATTTTTAAATTGTACATCATTTTTAAATATGGCGGGCATTACAGTAACTTAATACATTTCGGTTTTATTCGTTTTTTAACGATATTGATGTGAACTGTAACGGTTTTAAATATGACATACAATTCAATGACATGATTTGATTATGGATATTCGGTCTTAATATATATAATAAATAAACAAATCCGAAGTATATAGATTAGTATATAAAATCTATATTAAATATATATCTAATATAATTATTGGATATAAGGATATATTTAGATATATTATTATAATATATCTAAATATTAAAACTGATGTAGTTTTAATATGACGGACAGCAGCCGATATAAATACCGAGCTCTGTATTCGGTTTTATCATCCCTACTTTTTTTTTTGTTGATACCATATAAATATTAGTAGCTGGACTTCATTAGTTTTTAATATTGCGGACAATATAATAAAAAAGTATGTAATTGACAGGAGAATTAAATTCTGCACTTTGTCTTTGATTTTCTTGTCGCAATTATTCTTTTTCTATGATAAAGCTTTTCTATATATATAAAGTTTTTATGTAACGGATATATAATAATAATACTATATAATTTTGCTATGTAGCAGAAATAAATTCCGAGCTTGGTTATTGGTCTCAATATTTCTTCAAATAATAATATATATTTTTTTGGTTCGATTTAATTTTTAAAGGATATGACATTTTTGCAAACAGCAATATAAGTTTTAAATAAAAAAAATTGTTTTATTTTTAAAACATAGTATGCAATTTGTTTCCACTCGTATTCAATCGTAAACGTATTTAAGTTATTTTCATTTCATTTTAAATATTGCCATAATTGTTTTTAAAATATTACAAATTAAAAATTAATCACTTTTTATATTTGCAAAATAAACAAAATAAATAATTTAATGTCAAATTTCGCCATTTTTATTTTTTCAAATGACAACAGTTTTAAGGTGATTGGCAACGCAAACGAAAAAATATTTATTTCCGTATTGGTACGTCAAAATTAATTTAACGCCGATAGTTATCGAATTCAAATGGTTAGTTTTTGGGTTTCTTTCATACTTTGTTTAATTTTGTTAATTAAAATAAAACTAAATAATATATTAATAAATAACTTTTTATTAATTTAATTAATAAAATAATACAATTTTATTGTTGTAATATAATACTGTTCGATAAATACCTCTATATTGAAAACAATAGTTTATATTAAGAATTGAATTTCTTTCGCCAAAATGGACGAAAATAATATCAATTTAATAAAAAAAAAAATACAATTTAATAAATAACTAAATATATTTTAGGTATCTTAATGGCTGAAAACATCGAAACTCTAACTGAACCAGTTTCAGACGGCTCCACTATTGGCAGTTTTGATGACACAGATAATAACCCTAAATTCAGCACAGAACTATCAGAGTTTGCAACAGAACCTGGTAATTGTATGGAAAATGCATTAGCTAAAGAACAAAAGGAACAAGAAAATGACGATGCAGCTCTTGGTGATCAAAAGTCATTTAGAGCAGCATCAGTGGTAAGTACTGAATATGCTTTTTTCATTGATATATATTATATATATGCAAAAAAAAAAATTAGACCTTATGACAAGTTTTAAGTGTAGTTATTAGTTTTATGTGGTTATGCTAGTTGGTACATTTTCCAAACTTATTTTACATTAAAATTTGATTGAAAGTCGTGTTATTTTATTTATTTTATTAAAATTGATAGAATCCTTTTAAATCATAGGGTATAAAAAAAATAATAAGAATAATATAAGAGTTAAAATAAAGCATGAATTTATTTAAAATTATATTTATTATTCAACATTTTGCCGTTCATGTTTCCGTCTCATCAGGATTATGAGGGTCTAATGAGGTACACACATAAATGTTACTAACTCATCATAAATAAAAAAATTATAAATAGTATAAGAGCAATAAGAAAAATAAAAACATAAAAAATAATTATAACAATTTTTTCTAAAACTATATTCTAAAATATATATATTTTCTAAAGTGAAACATTATTAGGATATATATATATATATACATTACATATAATTTTATTTACTAAGTTAATAAGTAAGTTTCACTTACTTATTGTTGATATCCACTTTTATAGTTAAAATGTTGTTAATATTCCTTTGTATACGAAGACAAGTCTCCAGTGCTCAGTGGAGATTTTCTTATGCTGTTTTGTTTTTCTTTGTCTATTATTTCTGTTTCTTCGCAGTTGGTAGAATGTTCAGTAAATAAATATGTTGTATGTTTCTATTTTGTTAGGTCTATGCGAAGAGATAGATTGTCGATTCTTCTTAGAAGCAGACTAGACTTTCACTCACATTCTCTCCCCTTCTCGACTGGGCCGAGAACTACTCTCCCCTTCTGACATTAAGAGGCCCTCAATGGGCGACATTCTGGCTTTCTGTTCGGTTAGGGTCTGTTGCAACACAAAAGATAAACCATGGTCGCAGTGCTCCGCTCCGCTCCATTATGAACTGGTACCCCTATTCTTATAGTGCTCCGAACTGGTTAAACCTTTGAATAATATACTTTGCTATAGTTTTTTTTTTTGTTTGCTTTCCAGTTCATTTTAAAATATGATTAATTCTGTATTGACTTCCGTCACTACAAACTGCTTCCATCCAAATATATGTAGAAGTTTTATGTAATTATTCTACGAATATAGTGTTCCAACAGTTTCTGTCATTCGTTTCTGACTAAATTGTTGCTGCCACTTCTGTTAAAATAAGCTAAACCTTTAATATCAGATTTTTAAAACCATTCGGAGCGGTTAATTAAAAACTATTAAATTCGTCGGATCGGACCCGAGTATTTACATAGAAAGGGTTCAGTTGTTTCACGTTCTTCAGCAGGGCATAACTGCTTCTCCCGTAAGAATACCTACCATGCCAAGTAGATCACCATTCCGCAATATCGTCGTTAGTTGCAAGCGTATTTGTCTTCTTCTTTCTTAATATTTGTTCAATATATATTTTTTTATATTCCTTTTAAATATATATAATATATTTTTATATATATTTTTATGCTTTATACATATAACATATAAAAATGTTTTTTTTAAATATTTGTACAATATATTTTTTGTAAATGTCCTTCTCTTTTTAAATATTTGTACAATATATTTTTTTTTTAATTTTTCATAAATATTCATAATATATTTTAATTAACATTTTATTAAGTTATTTATATTAATTTATAAGAAAACACTTTTTTATATAATTTATAAGGTTATAAAAACGAGTAATTTCAAACTTGATATACAAAATGATGTTGGAAGAGATCATAACTCTAAGCAACTTCAGAATACATCTCGTAGAGAATACTATCGTCGAGCCTCAAATAAACGTCGAAAGAATAAACAGCGCAATTATCGCAGATCATGCATATATCGTGGTAACAAAACTTCGGATAGAATTTGGGATGATAATGTACCATTTTATCAAACCACAAGAGATGATAACACCTTACTTAATCGTCGTGATGATAAATTTACAGAAAGGGACTTTAGATCATCACTTAAAAGTTATAGGGATGATCAATTAGCACCCCGAAGAGATGATAATAGCTCTTGGTATACAAATTTAGACGATGAATATTCAAATAAGCGTAGTGATGATGACTTGTCTTCAAAACGCCTTGATGAAAATTCTTCGTTGTTAAAAAGTTATAGAGTTGATAGCTCTCAAAGACGCCGTGACGAAGAATATATAAATAAACATGACAAACGTTTAGATGAACGTCTTGAACAGTATAAAAAATCATATCAATCTTACAGAGATAATAGATTACAAAAGCAACGAAATGATAGTTCAATACGTAAAATTTCAGATGATAATGTTTCCTTAGATAAATATTGTACAGATAATTCAGTGTCCGACAAAAAGCGCAGAGATACAGGATCGAGAAATCAAAGTGGTGATGATAAGTTATCATTTGAAAGTAACAAAGATGAGAATTTAAAAACACGCTATGATGATAGTGACAAATCATATATGTATCATGATGATAGGTTTTTATATGAAAATTACAAAAATCACAACAAGTCGCCAAAGAAATTTGTTGATAATAATGTGACAGACAAGTATCAATCATCAAGTAAGAGTAGTAAAAATTATCAACAACAGAAAGAGCGTAAAAAGGACACATCTTCGCATGATAATTCGTCATCAGATAGACGTTCAGAGTATAATCGTTTGAAAAGGCGGTTAGATGATAGTCTTTTACGTGGTCATGTTGGTGAAAATATTTTTGAGAATGACATATCAGTAACTAAAAAAGGCAAATATGACAAACCACTGAAAAAATGCGATGATGATATCACTAATAGGTGTGATATGACAACTTCACTACAAAGACAACGAACTATTGATATCAAGCAAACAAATCAAGAAATGAATTCTCCAACAAAGTGTGTGGACTCCTACTATAAATACTCAGATGAGGAGATCGCTAAATCTAGATATAGTGAAGACAAACACAAGAATACCGGATGCTTAACAGAACGTAGTTACTCTTATAAAAAACGAAAACGTAGTGAAGTAGGAAATCACGTTGATAACCCATCGAAAAAATACTGCGAGGATAACTTGTTAAAGAAATATTATGGAAATGATGATAATCAACTCTCTGATGATACTTTCGATGAAGTCCATGACGATTTAGCTTCATCACATAAGGTTCATAATGATACAAAACAGATAAAACGTCGTATTGATAATGTCCTCCAAAGTTTAGATTCAAATGAGACTTTATCTGATGAGACTCTGAATCTAAAAAATTGTGAAGACGATATATCAGGAAAGCAAGTTGTAAATAAATCAACAAAAAAACATGAAAACATTAATATTTCTTTAGATAAGTTGCGCAAATATCATAAATCATCGCATAAAAATATCGATGCTGATAAAGATAATGTTAAAGATTATCTTCAGAATGTAAGTCTAGATGATGATAAATCTTTGAAGAAGCTTCGTAAAAATTTAGCACGTTCAATAAAAAACCGGAAAAATGAACTTAAGAGTAAACGTAATAGAAAAAAACATGCGTCTGACTACTCTGTTCATAGTGATTATGAACTCATAGAAGAACAGCAGACGGCAATTAATAACTCCTCATATAAAATATGCAAAGATTGTCAACCAAAACCAAAAAATCATCAAAATCAGATTGGAAATGATTTTGATGATATGTTTTTAGAACAAATTCGAAGAGATGTTATTTTATCAATGCAAAATAGAAAAAAAAAGGAATTAGAAGCTGGTAATATTTCTTCGAGCAGTTGTCCCTTGCGTGAAATATTTAAAGATAAATCAGAAGAGATACGCGATGATATAGTATCAGAACAACATCCTACCAATAATACTTCTACAAATCAACGTCGCACAGGTGGGAGCACACACAGTAACCAAAAAAACAAAGAAAATTATAAAAAAGAAAAAACCAGCTTCGCTGTTCCCTCTTCAGATAACTATCACGAGAGCGAAACTTTATCATATAAAGAATGTCAAAGTGACGAATTTCAGTTTGAGGGTGAAGATATACTAGATTTACATGATCGCGATTTTTGTTTAAGTAAGCAAAATGCAGATGATAATTCATCACATAAAACTGGCAAAGTTGATATAATTGGAGAGTCAGAACTTATTGGTGATAACTCATGTGAACAGATTTTTAATTTTAACACTTCAGACAAGTCACGCGTATACTTAGATGACACTTTTTCAAAGCAGAAACACGCAGATAATAATCAACAGGTTGATTATAATACTAAAAATCAAAACTTAGACACCACACCTTCATATGAACTTCAGGAAGATATTGTATCATTAATTAAAGATCTGAAAATAGATTTACAGCAATTTGATGATAAAATAGAAAACCGTTACGCTAGTTCCTCTTTACATAAGGGTCTTGAAGATGAAAATTTGTCGCATAATGTACACAAACATAGCACATTTAAAAATGGTTCGCATGATAACAATAATTCAGAAAAACACTATAAGAAGCCCTTAGATACGTCACATCCAAATGTGACTACATCACATAGACTTTTCGAGATTAATAATTTTCTTGTTGATGATAATTGCCAAAGCATAAATCATAGAACTTCAGAAGAGATTCCTGGTGATAAGATTTCCTCATTTGAAGATAGCGAATCTAGGAATGATTCAAATGACAACAACAATTCAGATACACAGTATAGGAAGCCCTCAAATACATCACGTCAATATGTGACTACATCACATAGACTTTTCGAGATTAATAATTTTCTTGTTGATGATAATTGCCAAAGTATAAATCATAGAACTTCAGAAAAGCTTCCTGGTGATAAGATTTCCTCATTTGAAGATAACGAATCTAGAAATGATTCAAATGACAACAACAGTTCAGATACACAGTATAAGAAACCCTCAAATACATCACGTCAACATGTGACTACATCACATAGACTTTTCGAGATTAATAATTTTCTTGTTGATGATAATTGCCAAAGCATAAATCATAGAACTTCAGAAGAGATTCCTGGTGATAAGATTTCCTCATTTAAAGATGACGAATCTAAAAATGATTCACGTGTCAGTAACAATTCAAAAAGACAGTATAAGAAGCCTTCAAATACATCACGTCAACATGTGACTACATCACATAGATTTTTCGAGATTAATAATTTTCTTGTTGATGATAATTGCCAAAATATAAATCATAGAACTTCAGAAGAGCTTCCTGGTGATAAGATTTCCTCATTTGAAAATAGCGAATCTAGGAATGATTCACATGACAACAACAGTTCAGATACACAGTATAAGAAGCCCTCAAATACATCACGTCAACATGTGACTACATCACATAGATTTTTCGACATTAATAATTTTCTTGTTGATGAGAATTGCCAAAGCATAAATCATAGAACTTCAGAAGAGATTCCTGGTGATAAGATTTCCTCATTTAAAGATGACGAATCTAAAAATGATTCACGTGTCAGTAACAATTCAAAAAGACAGTATAAGAAGCCTTCAAATACATCACGTCAACATGTGACTACATCACATAGATTTTTCGAGATTAATAATTTTCTTGTTGATGATAATTGCCAAAATATAAATCATAGAACTTCAGAAGAGCTTCCTGGTGATAAGATTTCCTCATTTGAAAATAGCGAATCTAGGAATGATTCACATGACAACAACAGTTCAGATACACAGTATAAGAAGCCCTCAAATACATCACGTCAACATGTGACTACATCACATAGATTTTTCGACATTAATAATTTTCTTGTTGATGAGAATTGCCAAAGCATAAATCATAGAACTTCAGAAGAGATTCCTGGTGATAAGATTTCCTCATTTAAAGATGACGAATCTAAAAATGGTTCACATGATAATAAAAGTTCAAAAAGACACCATAAGAAGCCCTCAAATACGTCACATCCAGATATGACTACACCACATGAATTTTTCGAAATTAATAGTTCTCTTGTTGATGATAATCACCGAAAAAAAAGTCATAGAACTTCAGAAGAGCTTACGGGTGATAAGATTTCTGCATTTAAAGGTGACGATTCTGAAAATGGTTCACATGATCATAACCGTTCAGAAAAACAGTATAAGAAGCCCTTAAATACACCACGTCAAGATGTGACTGCATCACTATCTTCGCATAAAGAACATCTTAAAAATAAAAATAAAAAACAGTGCGATAAGGATATGACTTTGTCACTAAAAAATTATAATGGAGATTCTCTGAATTCAAACATACATAATAATAACAAGCCATGTAACCATTGGGAAGATAAAATCACTAGCAGAAAGAAGAGTGTTAGTAACACAGGAGAAGAAAATGATCACACTTCGAAAACACGTTCAGATTATGACCGGAGCACAAACAGTTATGGCGAAAGTTCCGTATCCATTCGAAATATAAGTTGTAAGCAAAGTGAATATGATAATCGTAAGATAAGAGAAAATGGCGCCAACTCCCGTAGATTAACATCTCGTGATGACAACTATAGTAATCAAAATGAATCTGTGAAATGGGATTGTACTAGTAGTAATGCAAGAAACAGTTATTCTTCTCAGTATGATATACGTACTTCATTTAGTACTTCAAATAAGAATAATATTTGTGATGATAGTAGTTACGGACAGTATCGAAATAGTTCTGGATATCGTTATAAACATGATGATAAGTATAAAAGTTATGATAGTCGTAATGGAAATAATTTCGTACGTAGATACGACGATGTTTATAATGATAAGCGACGCCGACAAGATAGAGAAGAGCGTCGTCGGCGCGAAGAGGAAGAACTTCAGAAACGTCGTGAGGAACGTAAAAAACGCCATGCTGCGTTAGAGAAAATTAATAATAATGAAGAAGATAAATATAAAACAGAACTAAAAAAAGAAAATAAGCACGCAGAACAACAAAAACAAAGAGGACAAGATAAATCGGTAATTGGATATAAAGATAAAGCAGAATGTAAAAAAGATAGCACAGAGCAACCAGGAGTTAGCAGTAGAAAAGAATCAATCACACAAGAACATGCAGTAAGCAGTAATAAGACATCGATTACTAAAAAACAGGCAGTTAACAGTAATAAGAAACCAATTACTAAAGAAGCTACTAATGACGCTACTTTTACTGATCGTCAGGCTAGAATAACCTCAAGTACAAGTCGAGCTAAAAGACCCCCGACTAAATTACGTATGACGCAAGATAAAACCACAGACAAATCCTCTGCAGAGTATCAACGTATTGCTTGGGAGGCACTTAAGAAATCTATATATGGTCAAATTACTAAAATTGATGTTGACAATGTGCTCATTATATCCCACGTATTGTTACGTGAAGATATTGTACGAGGACGAAACTTATTTTGCCGTTCTATATTACTAATCCAAGCAGAACATTCAGACCTTACAAATGCTTATGCTGCATTGGTGGCCATCATAAACTCCAGGTTTCCCAATATTGGAGAACTGTTATTGAAGCGTTTAATATTTCAATTTAAAATCGCTTATAGTCGGAACGACAAGCGCAAATGTGTGACAGTAAGTAGTTTTATTGGAGATCTCATCAACCAAAAGGTCGCGCATGGAGTTCTTGGGTTTGAGTTACTCACACTGTTAATTGAAACACCTACAGATGATTCAGTTGAAATTGCCATTGATTTTCTTAAACAATGTGGCATAAGATTAAGCGAAGTTTCGATAACAGCAGTAGACTCTGCATTCAAATCATTGAAGAATGCGCTTGTCAAAAGTAAATTACATAAACGCATTCAGTATATGATTGAAGGGATATTTCAAATTCGTAAGAACGGCTTCAGAAATCATCCACCCATAATTAAAAAGCTAGACTTAGTTGAAGATATGGACCAATTTACACACCGCTTGGTATTAAATCCACCAGAAAGATATGAAACAGCAGAAGCTTTCAGTGAGTACTACAACTTTTAAAATACATTTATATTTCATTTTGAAATATCTATTTATTTATGATTTTTTATATATTTTTAAATGCATTTATATTAGGCAATGATGACGAATATAAAAGCAATGAAAAAGTGTACAAGACTCCACTTAGTTCAAGTAGTTCCCACCATTCTAAGGATAGAACTTCAGATCGGTTTGACAATTCAGATTCAAACAACTCGAGTTCTTCTAATGATGATAACGATGATGGCAACAAGAATAGACAGAAGATTATCATATCCTTTCATCGTACCATTTATTTGCTAATAAAGTCCACAAAAGACTACGAAGAATGTGTACACATGATTATGGAATTAAATTTGAAACCTGAACACGAAATGGAACTGTGCAAAGCAATTGTGTATTATTGTGCAGAACACCAAAATTATACAAAATACTGTGGCTTAATGAGTAAAAAATTGTGTACTATCGACACAGCCTATGTATCACTGTTTGAACGAGTCTTCACGGACACATTTAACAATGTAAATCGTTTCGATGCTTGTCATTTAGCTAATGCATGTAAGTTTCTTGCTCATTTACTATACACAGATGTCATTAGCTGGAATGTTCTAGAACATCTACATCTTAATGAATTCGAAACAAGTTCCACAAATCGTCTATTCATAAAAATTTTATTTAAACAATTGACTGAAAATATGGGCTTTAAGAAATTAAATGCGAAACTAAATCAGGATGAAGTCAAAGATAGGGTTACGCGTATATTTCCAATATATTGTCAACAAGATGCATTGTTTTCAATTAATTTTTTTACTTCAATCGGTTTGCGTGGTTTAATCCATGAATTGCGTTTATTCTTGAATAGTAGTCCACATTATAAATCAGGAATTAAATCAAAAATTTCAGCAATCGAAAAAGAAAAGTCTGGATCAGTAAAAAAAACAATTAATTTATCATCATCTACTGACTCTTCACGAAGCTGTTCCACTTCTGTGTCCTCGTCATCAGAAACAGATTCAAAAATCTTAGCAATAAAAAAAGGAAAACGTAAACAATTAAAAAATACTGGTGCATCGTCATCTACCAAAATGCTCAAATATTCAACATTATCTGATACTGATTCAGAAATCTTAGCAATTAGAAAAGGAAAACTTGCAGCTTCATTATCATTAAAAACGAAAATTAAAAGAGGAAAATCTAAGCCATTAAAGAATGTCAATAATTTGTCATCTTCCAAATTTTCGAAAAGCATGACAAGGCCTTCTTCCTCGTCTTCAGAATCCATTCCAGAAATCTTAGTAATTAAAAAAGGTAAACCTAAACAATCAAAAAATACTGATGTATCATCATCTACTAAATCGTCCGGATCTAGCAGTTCCTCATCATCTGATAGTGGTTCAGAAAACTCATTAAAAAATACTGATTCATCGTCATCTACTAGTTCATCTGAAAATACTTTGTCTTCACCATTACATAATAGTTCAAAAATCTTAGCAGCTAAAAAAAAAAAATCTGAATCATTAGAAAATACTGATGATAATTCATCGTCGTCTACTGAATCGTCCGGAACTGATTCATCTTCATCATCAGATGAAAGCAGATCTGATAGTGCTCTTTATTATAATAGAGATCAAAAATTTGAAGTAAACAGTCAAAATGTTATTATTATAAAGAAAGACTCAAGTGAACAAGAGTCTAAAGATTCAACCAGCGAAAGTGATGAGAATATCTGTCAAACAGTAGCACTTATGGCAGAAGTTCATGTAGAGATACAGTTACCGATGATGAGAGGAGAAAAACCGTAACCTCCACAAACAAACATCCATGAACGCCTCAAAACACAGGAATTGAGTGAAAGTTAACCGATACCGTAACACTTAATGATTATTTTTTTAAATTTACCAACAGCTGCATGGTCTGCAAACCATGATTTTTATAATTTTACAATTTACAATTAACTAATTAACTAATTTATATGCAATAAAAATATTAAACAAAAAACATTTATTTATATTATTTTGATAATGAAAGCTGTAATTGAAACCTCAGACAAGATTTTTCAAAAGAAATTTATTCATATTTTTACAAGCATATATAATATATTGTTACGAGTTTGCCTTTTGTAATTTAGTCTTTATTCCCGCTCTTCCCGCACATTTTTGGCAGAATTTATCTCATCGCACATGCCTTTTCGATAGCAACAAAACTCTATCGAACACCAACCGATGAAATTGAAAAATTCACATGATAAGGGATCACCTTTTCTGAAAACTCGTTCGATATCAAAAAGTATGGAGATACTGGATTTCACCTTAATAGAGCTACGGATACTTCTCAGCATTATTCCACAGAGGTATATTATCTTTGCAGGGATACTGAGCTCAGATATTGCGAAGTAAATCTGGCATGAGAATAGAGGAGTACAGTTTTTTGAAAGTGTGAACGTTGTGATTTCACTGTTATTCTTTCATATTTTGCTTTATTGTCTAAAATACTGATGCCTTTGATATTTAGAACTTTCATTCAATGATACATATGATCATTACATTCCTTTTGATCTTGAAGTATTTATCTTACTACAAGTATTCATTTAGAACAACATAACTTTGACTTATAGTCAATTAAGTCATATATAATTATCACTAAAAGCAGGATGTGAAAAACTTTATATTGACTAAAATTTAACTTTAGTATGTATGTTATAATACAGACAGACCATAAGTGCTATGAAATAATGGTGATTTTTGTGAGGACTTTATCCAAAACCGTCAGTCCATCCCATTGCTGGTATATAACGCAGGATTAGTAGTAAAAAATCACAATATATAACTCTTATGTGATTTTGAATAGGTGAGTATATATATTCTACATTAACAGATGCTATAAGGCACATATCCCTAATATTTCAAATACCAATGGAAGCTTCGTAAAGGTATATATTATTTCACAGAATTTTAAAAACTTAGTTCTGTACATCTGAAGCCCAGTACAAAGCAATCTAAAGGGACGATCAGTTATCTCTGTTAAACAGCCAGCTAAATAAACTGGCGCCCCCTAATAACCCTCTAATAGACCCCTAATAGACAGGGGCTATCTTAATTTTTATTCGAACAAAACAAGTTCTATCAAAAGCGGTTAAGATCTACCATGGGGTTTAAAATCTTGCAACCGTGCTAGATGAGCGCTTTTTGACCAAATCTCGCCAAAGAAAAAAGAATATCTGATTAATCCTAAGAATAGCAACCACTGATTTTACAAGCAGATATTATTTGACGTAGCTTAATGTTAAAAAACCAATTCCTTTACATCTTTAGATGCGAAAGAAAGGTAAGTTGCTTTCTATTTAAGGAATACGAACCAATTAACTGTCATCTGCACTTACTTCCATAGGTAGTGATTTTGATTTTAAAAACATTGTAAAATTTGGCTGAAACTCCCAAAAATGGAAATACAGGCATAATTGCTTATGCCTATTGCCCAGGATATAAACAGTAAGGTAAATCTAACGACTTGTTTCGTTCTGTGTTTCGAATACCCACCACACGGCATGAAGAGAAGAGAAGAGTATTAGATTCAAGCTACATCTGCTAAACTAGATCTGAATTACAAGATCTGTTAATTAAAGAAAAATCCTCTATATCTTTATTAATTTGCTTACCGAAAGGGCAGTCTAACCAAAAATGCTGTATATAGCATTACTTTTCAGCTTGGGAAGAGTATAGCAGCGAAGAAGCTTGCCTTGTGCACTTCTCTTGCTACACAAGGTACCCTTGACAAATAATACCATCAATTTTCATAAAATAGACTATTATAATACTAAAGCACCATACTACTTTAGTTTACACTCATCAGTAGTTGTCTTAATGGTAAGTACTATCATCTTGGTTGTGATCGGTAAGCTCTTCGACTTTTTAACAAGTTTTGAAAATCAACGAATATACTAGAATACCAACGAATCACTAAAATATTTTAAAACAATTTTTGACAAGATATTCAATTCTTGAATAAGCCTGAACATACAAATCACATAAAAATTGAAATACACTCACCCATAATTGCTAAGAATTATTATTCATTTTCGAAACTTTAACTTTAATTTTTATTGCGTGTTTTGAATGTATAAGCCTAACAGAATTTTGTTTTTCCAGAGTTGCCACAACACTTGTGTTTATTTTATGCTGTTCTTTTGCGATATGCTTACAAAAGAAAAGGCTTAATGTTGAATGAATAATAAATTATTTTACATACCTAAGTAATATATGAAGTAATATGTATTAGCACGGATATCACATGTAGGATTTTAGTACCAATATTGGTACTATTTTTTCGTGTGGTAATGTGGTACATGTTTTTAGAAAATGGTACTTTTATAAAGCGCGGACTTTATTGTACATTATATTGTATTATCTATTTAAATTTATTTATAGATGTGCACTCTTAAACTAATATAATTTAATGTGTTGATTTAGTAAATATATTGCGGCTACAAGAGGTAAAAGAAAATTTTGATCGGAATGGTATGTGTGGGTTTTTACCACACACTTTATTTTCAATAAGAATAACAAATATTTACAATGTACAAAACAAGACGATAAAAAGGAGTTGAGTTATAAAACGCACAAAGAAAGGAAGAAGGAAGCCAGTCGCCAGCCACTGAGTAAGCTGCTGCTTACTGAGTAAAAAGTCCTTTTGCCCACAGATGGCGCGAGTGCGTGTGCATTCACACATAGAGGGCGCTGCAATGTGTGGCGAGTTCGCCACTTATGTAAAGAATTATTACATAAAAAATATATTTATACAATGTATGGCCAGCAAAAGTCAGTCGGATTATTTAAATAATAAAATTGTTATAGATGAAAAGACTTTTTAAAAGACAATAAAAAGAAATTAGACCTTTTTTTTTACAAAAATTGTGCCTTTTTAATTCAATGTTGGTAAATACAAAAATTTTCAAGTGGCAACTGTGCGTATTGGCATATGTTTATCTCACTTCAACACATATGACTTGTGAGAACTAATTTTTTTGCTGCCAATCATTCATTAGAATTGGCTCAAACACAATTTATAACATTATTTATTTATTATAAATATTTAAAATAAACCAAGTACGCATATTATGAAGTAAAATATTTTATATATTTAGCATATAAAAATAATCATTCGATGTTGTTATGTGATAGTGAATATACGTATATAATTTTAACACAATTATCTGTCAAGTGACCGGTGCTGTGGTTCGCATTCTTTCAACCTTATTATTCGTTAAGTTCGTTTCGTGGAAGCAGTGGATTAAATAAAACCAAATGTGTATGTTTGTAAATTTATCTCTCATTTATTTAATTAATTAAAATACTTTATATACTTTAGAAAAAAAAGTAATTAATTAGTCATAATAAAAACAGTAAAAAAAATTGTGCGAATAAACAAAAACAAAATAATTGTTTAGAAAGTGTCAAATAAAAGTGAAAATATATATTGAAAATTAAACAAATTATTTGTTGGGATTAACTTTTGTTTCATTTTTCTGGAAGTAATCTTTAGTTCACTTCATGTATAAAAATTTTATTCTATTTTCCAATTTCTGAGTAGACCCTTTACTCACAGCTGCTGTCAATACAAATTATGTACACTGCAAAATTATTTTTGCCGCGCTAATATAAATTTATGTTTGTTTTATAACATTTTAATTTAATTTTTGTTAAATTTAAATTTGACATTTTGATTTACATTTTGAAGTTAAAATTTTTATTCGTTGAAGTAATTGAAGAAGAAAAATTTGTTAGTGCATTTTTATTCCATAACGTTTTTTTAAGTGCATAATCGGACAATACTACTTATTTCGCACAAGTGGAAATATTCAAGTCAACAACGTGTTGACTGAGAAGCAAATTTTTGTTTTTTCATTTTTCGCATATAAAGAATATATCAAACTTGAATATATTAATTATTTTTAATTTTACAGGTGCAGATATGAAAATATGTAAGAAAACTTCGCATTTAAGTAATATCTCTTTTTTATTGTGTAAATTGCTTCTGTGCCCACGGAGTTTGTGAAATTTGTTTTTGTTTGATCAAATTCAAGAGTTTGTTTAAAAAAATCATAATATTTTGTAATTATTTACTCATAAACTATTTACATGATGTAGTTATATTTTCAAGAAAATTGCCGCTGTGATTATAATTCGTCTTAAAATTGCTGAATTTGCTTTTCACTAAAATAGGCTGCTGAGTTCTGTTTGAATGTTTGCTCAAAAAACAAATCGCCGGAGTTTTATAACTAACATCAAATCTATCTACTTGCAAATAACTGTTTCCAGGAACGGAGTTAGATTCAGTTCTTACAACAAAACTAAAAAAATAAAACGGAATGGCCCATGAACAAATTTCAATACAAACAAAGAGTTGGCGATATTTGGTCAACTGAAATGGAGAGTGATTCCGGGGTTTAAACCTGAGCGCTACTAGAACAATAACATGTTTCTCGTTTCTGTTTTCATCAGCTCTATTCGAATTACTTTCTGTTTTCCATATAGTCATATCTTCCATATATATTACCAACCTTTTTTGCTTCTCATCTGACCTATGTATATTTAAATAATTCATGCATCTGCTTTAAGAAATTTTAGATAAGATTTTATATTAACAACAATTTCACTAATTCACAGCTTTGTATTGAAATACTAGAGGTTGTGTTCTTTGAATAAGCTTCCTCCAAATAAATTCTTAAACGTTATTAAATGTCCAAAAATGTTCTCAATTCATGATATGCAGATATATCATTAGCTTTCAAATCGTATGTGTCACCGTATTTTTCTAATATAACCTTCATAATATAACCTTAACCATAATATAACCTTCATTTTTTAAATAATTAATAGTTTATAATATAATGAAAGTTTTTCAAATGATTTTTAAAATTCTTAAAAAATCTTTTTTTTTAGTTAAGCATCGAGAAGAAGATAGAGCAGCGCGTCGTCGCCGTGAAGATGAAGAACTTCAGAGACGTCGGGAAGAACGTAAAAAGCGACATGCTGATAAAGAAAAATATGAAACAGAAAGTAAAAAAAGACGAAGAAATGAATCAGATAAATCAAAAGAAAAAGATACAAATGAAACTGTACGTAAGGATGAAAATACAAAACAACCAGTAGTTAGTAGTAATGAGAAGTCAGCTAACGAAGAAGATGATAATGCTACTGTTACTGATCCTAAGGCTAGAATCACGGATAGGGAACGTAATACCGTTAAGCTACTAACGTCACGTACAGGTGGTGCTTACATACCTCCAGCTAAATTACGTATGATGCAAGATAAAATCACTGATAAATCCTCTGCAGCCTATCAACGTATTGCTTGGGAGGCACTTAAGAAATCTATACATGGTTACATCAATAAAGTTAATGTAGATAACATTGCCATCATAACACGCGAGTTATTACGTGAGAATATAGTACGCGGACGTGGTTTAATCTGCCGTTCCATAATTCAAGCACAAGCTGCATCGCCAACGTTTACACATGTGTATGCTGCATTAGTGGCGATCATAAACTCCAAATTTCCCAATATTGGTGAACTGTTATTGAAGCGTTTGATTATTCAATTTAAAAGCGCTTATTGCCGTAACGATAAACGCATTTGTATGTCATCATGTCGATTTATTGCTCATCTTATTAATCAAGGTGTTGCACATGAAATCATTGCTTTGGAAATACTTTCACTGCTTATAGAATCGCCTACAGATGATTCTGTTGAAGTTGCGATTGCTTTTCTTAAAGAATGTGGCATGAAATTGACCGAAGTTTCAAGCAAAGGTGTGAGCGCTATATTTGAAATGCTGAAGAATATTTTGCATGAAGGTAAATTGGATAAACGCGTTCAATATATGATTGAAGTCATTTTCCAAGTTCGTAAGGATGGCTTCAAGGATCATCCATCTATAGTTGAGGAGCTGGAATTAGTAGAAGAAGAAGATCAATTTACACACCTGTTGAGTTTAGATCCACCAGAAAAATATGCAACAGAAGAATTATTAAGTAAGTACAACAGTTTTTGAGATAAATATTCATAAAATATGATAAAATAAAATAATAAAATATTTTCTTTTTATATTTTTAGATGCCTTTAAATTTGATGATGAATATGAGACCAATGAGAATAAGTACAAAGAATTGAGTCATGAGATATTGGGAAGTGAAACTGACAGTGCCAATTCAGATTCTTCAGATGGTGATTCAGACGGTGATAATAGCGATGAAGATGATGACGACGGTGAAGATGGTAAACAAAATAAAGTTGAGATTATTGATAATACTGAGACAAATTTAATTGCACTTCGACGTACCATTTATCTTACAATAAACTCAAGTTTGGATTATGAAGAATGTGCGCACAAACTTATAAAACTGCAGTTAAAACCTGGACAAGAAGGTGAACTATGCCACATGTTTCTTGATTGTTGTGCGGAACAGCGTACATATGAGAAATTTTTTGGATTGTTGTCGCAACGTTTCTGCTCTATAAATAAGGCCTACGTAATACCGTTTGAAGAAATTTTTAAAGACACATTTGAAACCACACATCGGCTGGACACAAATCGTTTACGTAATGTTAGCAAATTTTTTGCTCATTTACTTTATACCGATGCCATTAGCTGGGATATACTAGAGTGTATTAAACTTAACGAGGATGATACAACTTCATCGAATCGTATTTTTATAAAGATATTATTTCAAGAGTTAGCCGAATATATGGGTTTAAGCAAACTTTACGCTAAATTAAAACAGGAGGAACTTAAGGACAGCGTTGCTGGTATCTTCCCAAAAGACAATCCACGTAATACACGTTTTTCAATTAATTTTTTTACATCAATTGGGTTGGGTGGTTTAACTGATGAACTTCGTGACTTTTTAAAAAGCGGTCCACGATCTGTACCGGGAATTAATGCAGAAATCCTACAAATAAAATCTGAAAAACTTGAATCATTGAATGAAGCAAGCTGTTCCGCGTCATCTTCTAAATCATCCAGCAGTTCTTCGTCGGATAGTAGCAGTTCTGATAGTCCTGATTCCAGTCATAATAAAAGCAAAAAATCTAAAAAACATTCTAAAAAGAAGAGTAAGAAAACTAAGAAGAAGAAGAAACACTCTAAGAAGCAGAAATCCAAACGCTATAGTAGTAGTAGTAGTAGTAGTAGCAGTGATGATAGTGAAGATTCTGATAGTGAAAGCTTAAGTAGTGACAGTACTGATCGAAATAAAAAGAAGAAAAGTTATAAACAATCCAAAAATGAACCTGTAAAATCTTCTGCAAAATATAAGCATCGTTCTCGTAAGTCTAAAAGAAAAACTTGTTGAGAAAAAGACTTGATTATTTTTCGAAAAATTTAATTTTTATTATTTGAGGAATAAAACTCATGGCGATTTAAAGCATATTGTACCCACTATGAAGTATGGGTACACAAGTATTTTTTGTAAATTTTTTTAATTTATTTAAAGCTTTAAAAACTTTTTTGTATTGAACAACAAAAACATTATTAAATTTATTGATGAGTAAAGTTAGTGCCAAGTTTTGTTTTAACCAAAAAAAAAAATGCGTTTTATTGTAATGTTGGCTATACATTAAAAAAATCTTATCAATGTTTTTTGTTTAAATATTTTTTGTGTAAATTAAACCTTATTATTAGTAATATAGACAAAAAAAATTAAAACATCAAAAAGTAATGTAAATTTTAATACTTTGAAGAAAAGCAAAAAAAAAGTATATAAAAAAATTGAAATATCAAAGAAAATGTTTTTATATTTAAACGTTGAATGGATCTGTATAAACTATCGTATTATTCTCGAGATATATACCAATATCTTTTAGAATCTGTTTATTATAGTAACATTGAATAAGTTTTAGAAATATATTTATTTGCCATAACTATGTTAAAAAATTACTATATATTTTTAACTTTCCCTGTCAAAGCTAAAAACAGTGCTAACAGGACGAAGGTTCCAAGAACGGTCGGGTCTATGTCCCAAAGGGACTCCACAAGCAGGTCCCGGCGGGTTGCAACAACAACAAAAACAAGAACATGACGATGGCCAGTAGTATTTGAATATACTTTTTAACCAAAAATGCAGAATGAAAAAAAAAAAAAAATAACTAAAAACTTTCTTTGCCATTGCCTTTGACTATGGAATATAAAGGTTCAAAAATAATCCCATTTCTATCAACCGTATTTACTGGTTTTGCAATTTAGATTTTCATGACCATGTGTATGGTATCAAAATTTTGTCTAGGATCTGTTAGGACAGAAAAGGAAACTCTACCACCATTAAAATTAACCAACGCGATATCTGAATCAAAATAAAGTTCTCTGCTAATTAAAAACGATTCGAATGTATTTCTATCTCATCTGACGGAATATTCACTGCACTTAAGCACTTAGAAATATCGAATATAATCCGTGTGTGAAGTCTTAGGCTAATTCAAACAGTTTATTCGAGTCCGCAACAAAAATATTAATCAGTTTATACATTTCAACTCAAATTAATCACTGATTTCTTAACTGGGTATGCTCCTATTAATGCCATCTCTCAAAAATACGTTGAAAAGAAGCTAACACCTTAAGATTGTGTGAAATGCAGAATGAAAGATATGTACATTATTTGCTTGTCGTGTCATTGTCAGTAAACGAGTCTAAAACCTCCAGTACGATTTTCATTGAATAGATTTAGATCTTATAAGGTTTATAAACTTATGTACAATGTTATAAACTGTGTACAATCGGGCGCTATAATAATAATATATTACTTTTATAATTGATTTAATTTGGGAAAACATTCTTAAGCTGTGAAGACTGTTTTAAATCACCTTTCGTATAATTTATAAACCTTTCCGGGTGTTTATATATAGCCTTGGTGAAAATAAATATTAAACAATTTTTATTTCACTGTTTTAATTATATATTCTTGTATTGAAAAAAGTTTAGATATAAGTAGAATATAACTAACTATAGCTAGGGTACTTGGGTTTCCCGATTGTAATGTATTCACATGTATAAATTAAATATTACTACGTTTGTTTTTTTTTAGTAACAACTACCGATGGTAGTGATAAAATTAAAAACAAAACTTAATAAAAAAATTATGTTTTTTAATTAAAACTTTGGTCTTAAGCCCAAAAAAATTGTAATAATTTAAATTAATAGATGATAAACAACAATTAAAAAAAATCGAATAATAACTTAGTTGTATTAATAACATGAATAAATTAAATATTTACATATACTGAATAAATCGATTATACATATGTATTTATTATATATTATTATTTAATTACTTTTTTAAATTTGTTTTTATGGTAAAATATATATATATATATTATATATATATATTTAATATAAATGCAATAATAAATAAAAAAAATATTGCTGTAGTTTACCAGCTATATATAGCTTTGTTGGTAATACATTAATTTATTGATTTATATATAGATATATATATATATATATGTATATAAATAAAAATTTTAATTCTGCATATTTTGACCCATATAAGTACACTTGATTTGTAAATATTTATATATCCAGCAATTGATTCATATATCTATAGTGGCTTTTTCATTTTTGATTTCATGATTTCTTTTCCTGTCTATAAAAAATATTTCAATATATCACTGATGTTGTTAATATTATAAAATTAATATTTTCAACAGTTGTAATTTTTTTATTTACCAACAAGAAACACACATATATATATAGTCCCGTATATCCTTCATATATCAGTTTTATGTTACTTTCTTTTGTATTATTTGCTTCATCATTTCAAAGACCTCTCCTACAGATAACATATTATTCTTTGACTTGTATTTTATTAATGTTTTCTCCCATAATCTATCAAAGTTGGTATTTATGGTTGTTGAGAAAATCTCCCGTATCTCTGCCTTCGATCTAGGTTTTACAAAGTCATCTGGAGTCAATCCGTGACGCGCACATAAGCCATCGTGAATTAAGTGTTGTACTGTATTCTTATAAGGGCTTACATTGTGTTTCTCATCAGTGCTGCTTAAAGTTTTTTTACTTAGATCCTTACACATTTCCCTATATACACTGTCTATCAAATATTCATCTGTTTCCAATTTTTCAATTGGTTTACCAAAGGGTATTGCGATTTTGCCGGTAACAAAATTAAAAAAACCATAAATATTAACACATTGAACATTATTAATCATTTTTAATATATCGAAATGTTCCAGAGCCAACATAAGTCTATCAATATTAATGCACAGTTTTTCCCTAGTTGATATATCTTGTAATTTCTTTAATGTGATATAACCCGTTTGCTCTATATCACTTTTAATAAGTGCTGCTTTGAAATCCGATATATCAATGTGGTACTTCCTAGCTAGAAACAGTCTTATATGATGTGCATATTGTACTGCATCACTTAGTTTTTTGTTTCTCTGTTCTGGACTTTTATGATCAAATACAGTTTTGACATCAGCCGCTTTTACTATTGGTTGCAGGCCAAAAACTTTTTGATGATCACCGGTTTCTATTCTGTTTGAGAATTACAAAGAAATTAGCATTAATATATATGGGATAGTAATACTATGTTAATTTATTCAAGATACAATTATATATGTATAACATATTGCATTTCAGTTATTTATATGGTATACATTTTTGTAGGTATAAAAATTTCCATTATCTATATGGGAAAGGTTAAAAAATTTTTGCCAATATACACAATAAGTTGCCCATATACAATCTTTTCCCATATACAATACACAAATAGCTTATCAAAATTAATAGACTCCTTCTTCTCCATTCAATCCATTGTATTACATCTTCATATCTTAAAAAACTATTACAAAGGGGAACGTCATTTGTGACGTAAACTACGTAGTACTTACTCGAAGTACTCTTCAAAAAGAAGCAACAAGAACTGGTCTGGTCTAACTAAAGTCGGGATTTAGCAACATTGTAAGAATTTATTTAATACAAACGATAACATCTATTTCAAAAGGTAATTACATATAACAAATGTTGTCCATTTATTGCTCTACAGCGGATACAAATCGGAGTTAAATTGATCTGCAGCTCCATTTGCATGTGATAGCAAGGTTCACAAACAAATTGATACAGATTTTACTTATTTCTATACTTTAGTTATGTTATATCCATTACAACTCAGAATGAAGTATTTATCCTTATTGGTTACACTAAAGACTTCTCTAATTTAGAAAGCGGAATGTGCTTATTATTTGCTAAACTATACTAATTTGTTCACCTACCTCAATTTCCCATTGATCTGCTTAATAATACGAGGAACAAAATCGTGTACGTCTCTCGTGAAATCCTGCTCTGCAATCATGGAATTTATTTTTACGGTGTTTTCGATTGGTAAATCTATATTTAATCTAAATTTACTCTCAAGTTGTCACGTTCTGTTGCCCAATCTAACGTTTTTACAATAATCTAACATTTCTGCGGCCATATGCTACTCCTAGGAATTAAAAGAATTTATATTTATATGTGATATATAATACATTTTTATACTTTTGTCAGTGGGCAAAAGACATATCTATTTTCATAAATAGATATTGCAAATCAGTTTACTTATCATATCATATAAAACTGTTGTTAATTTCAGGGTAATCTTGCTACTCTGTTATAATATATAGAGTGTTATAAATTGATCTCAAGTCATATAAATTTGAATAAGTTACACTAGATCTACCGATCGAAAACGACAAAAGTCAATGATTACTATATAACAAGAACATCTTTCTTTCCTCCTTGTCACCAATTTTAGTTTAGATATAACTCTAGTCTAATAAATTTTGAGCGGGCTAATTGGTCATTTAAACAAAAACTATAATTTATTATTTATATATCCTATTATATTGAAATAGTAATTCAATCAAACATAATTTGTTTACGATAATTTATTTATAATTTGTTCCACGAACTACTTATAGTAAAACTGAAGTAAAACACAAGTAAAGTAAAAACTGAAAGCGTAACAAAAATAAAATGCCAAATTATGCTCTTTTCACAAATTTTCATGGAGCAGTTTTATATAGTCTGGTGAGTACATCAGTTACGCTCTCTCAGATGCTCTTATTTACTCGAAAATTTGCTGGTAGAACACACTTGTGTATACACAGAGTTACTTAAAGTTACTACGATAACATGCTGTTATCTAAATAGTACGCCTTCTATAACTGTTATAGAAGGCAGATAAGCCTTATATCTGCCTTTCCCTTGATTACCATTCCAAAACAATAAAATTTAATGTGCGAGAGTATATGTTTCTTAACAGATAATATTGAAAAAGAGATTAGCGCGGCTAACTCTTTGAAAATCAACGTAGACTAATCTTCGGCTATGTTAACTTATAATGACTGCAGGGAAGCTAGTACTTAACCTCCTGTCAACTATTTTGCTAATGTCATAGACGCATTAATTTTATGTTCAGGTATTGAATAGAACCATCACCATTTTCTTACCAAAAAAACCCCGTAAATTTCAGCTACTCATTGTACGCATATATACTTACTTATTTTGTCTGATACCAGCAACTCCAAATTTTTTTGTTAGTTCATCTTTCTGTCGCTTGGTGATAATAGTTACCTTATCTTCAGTATCTAAGATTCTTTGCACCTTAGTCATATCCAAGTAATCGGAGGTCATTCCAAAACTATTATTAAGGTCGAATGGTTTTATATAGCTAGAAAAGGGCGTAATAATTATTTAAAGATCAAGAACTATTATAAATAGACTTACCCTCTCTTAATTTTTTCTGCTGGTAAATAGTGCTTATGACTTTTAAGATATTTTGGATGAGATATTTTGCTATCACGAATTATTTCCTTTCTTGTTTTGTTATCTAAAATCGAGTGCGATCCTGAAGGATGTACGCTATATTTCCTACCATAAGTATGACTATAGTTATTGAAACTATCTGGTTTTGCTTTGGTAGCTTTTATGCATCCAATTTGACCTTTCTTAGAATACAATTCTTCAAGAAATCTTTCACGAAATTTTAAGAAACGTCCCTTCCTTGTTTCTGTCGAAAAATGTTCAGTTAGGTTGTCATTAGGAGAACACATAGTGGCAGCTGAAGGGTAAACTATTTTTGGTTGTATAAGCGCACTTTTAGCATACTCCGCTGATTCTATAACATCATACAATTCCATAATTTCGTTCATGTACGATTCTTCTCTCTTCACGAGGCCAGCAGCAGGCCTCTCATTTGCCTTTTTATCACACATCCTTGAGATTTTCCTAAAACAATTGCATGAAAAATTGACTTAAAATTTTGTAATAATCTATTTTAAAAGAAAAAAGCTAACAATAACATATCTAAATGAAATATATTCCAAAACTTGAATGGCTATGAATATTATTTTTACAGACAAAATTGTCAAAGTGATATCGAATTGCAAAATTTAATTACAACTATGTTTTTGGATTGGTCTACTTATAAAAGAATCTTTTATATAAAAATCATTGCAATTGCAATTTCAAGAAGGGGGAGAGGGGAGAAAAATTGTAATCCATCAAAGATCAATGCCACCTTAATGACGTAGTTATATTTATATATGGTTTAACCGTCCGTCCGTCCTTTTGCTGGTAATTAACATACAAATAGCAGTAAAAAACCAACGGTAAATAATGGTACAGATATATAAACATAGCTCAGCTGAAGGTCTCAGCAGCCAGAGCTATATCTATACATGCTATTATTAGTTTTATAAACTAAACGATCATTATTAATAAATAAATAAACATAAAGCCCATTTACATCTACTTTTATGTGGAAGGATTAGAAAGTCGACCATTTTAATAAAAAAACGTAACGTGCAACTTTAACTGAACAGCTGCACTATATGAATCCCATTGGCATAACCGGCATGTTGAGAAACATACAGAGGCTTGATATTTAGACACTACACTCATATAAGCCAGAAATGAGGATTATTATTAATTGAGATAGATTTCTATCAACGAATTGGGTGAAATTTCAGTATTAACTACAAAAATGTATTATGAATAAACTCTGCGGCTGGGATCTTGACAGGTGTACTTGTGGTGGATTTGAAGATGCAGATGAGCTGTGCCTTCACAAGATAGGGTGCAAGGTATTGTGGACATATGTAGTTAAAGTTAGATCTCAAAGGAAAATATAACTAAAAGTGTATCGGGTGGCGTGGAGTCATAAACCACAATCAAATATTTCCGGCAAGTTTTGAGAGTTACTAGTTGTCGTTAATAATATTAGTTGTAGAGTAAACCTTCTTATTGATGTAATGTTTACCGTTGGGCTTGGTTTCGTAGTTGATGAATTTTTCCCATAGATTGGTGGATTCTTCCCTGCTTAATATCAAAAATTTAAACTTTAGTATCAGGACAATTGCAGTTGTAAAAAATTTACATTAAAATGTCTAAATGTCACATAGTAGAAATGTCAAATAATATAAACCTGTAGTACATATTTTTTTATAACACTTATTTTCTCTCATCCTTTCCTTTAAAAAAAAAAAATAATAATAATAATGTGTTCTTTTTGCTTTAACTAGAAACGCGGAAATAGGTTACTTCAACATTACAGAAAAATATTGGTGAAATTAACCATAAATATTCACCACACATTATCTCGAAAAGTTGATAATAATAAGTTAGAACTTCTAAACATTTTTTTAATTTTAAAAAAAATTAAATTTTTTTAATTTTTTTCATTAATCCATCTTTTATGTAAAAATCCTTATTTCCTTGTGCAAACTACATTTAATACCGATTTTAAGCCCAAGACTGTGTTTATATTTACAGATAAATTAATTTGATAAGGTCTCAGTTGTTGAACCCCTATTTTTATTTAATTAATTTATTTATAAATCGTTATTTTTTCCAGATTTCATATATGAATTTTTCTAGCCTGAATTTCCAATACAAATTAAGGAAAGGTGAATATGTAATTTACATGGGATCCGTTACGATCTCGTAATACGGCGTTTACATTGTGTTATTAAAATTAGATTAAAGCAATAATCAACATTAAAGTACTAATCTCGTTGTTTGATCGCAGATTTTCCATACAAAAGTTAATCTTTATTTAGTGGAGATTAATGGATAATCTCCTTAGAAATTGTGATTATTTTACTGTGCAACTCTGCAAATAGCTTCATATCGTAAATTTTTGTACGATCTTAGAAGAATTGGAGAATAAATCTCAAAATCTATTCAAAACAAACATTGAAAATGCCGAAGTGGGTATATTTTATGAGTATATAAATTTGTTTAATAATAGTTTTGTACATAATTGTAATTAAAATTTATTATAAAACTATTTATTAAATTTATATTATAATTTTTTTGTACAAAATAATAATTAAATGGCATATTTACTAAAAATTTATCAAAGACACGAAACAAAACACAAGAGAAACGTCAAAAATAATCTGCAATGTATAGTGTAAACGGTGGAGATTAAAAATATGGATTAACTTAATCTCGTTCTTTTAATCTCAATGTAAACGTAGCACAATGGGTACATAGACAGATTACTGAGTCAACAAAGAATAAGTTTAGAAGAAATGTATTGTGTTCACATAAATTTTTTGGCGAATTGGGATATATGTATGTCACACTCAATAAAATTTGTCAATTATTATTATATAACTAATTATTTTCATATCACTGGCAGATTTTTCGTTATTTAATAAAAGACTTAAGTAATGTAGTCATTTATAACAATTTTTTTTTTACAACAATAACAATTTACATATTATTTAAGACGTTTTGAAAAATACATACATAGATGGTAGGAAAGATCTTAAATATATATATCGTACTACTGTGTGTGTATGTGTGTCGTATGATATTTACTTATATCGAATATATGGAATCTGTTTTCAATTGCAAATAACCGATGACAACTCAAAATTATTCATTAACATTTCTTCAAATGTTTCATAAAAATACATAGTGCTTTCTTATATATCTCTCAAGAATGTGAATATATAATTTTTTATAAAAATCTATGTACAATGAACTATATCATCCTACTATAAATATATTTTTTATTTATTATTTGTAAATACAATCTATAAACTCAGTATTACAAATGGATATAAAATAAACACCGCTGAAGATTAAATTCCAACAAAATGAGTTTGGTGAATCGTATTTTGGGTTCTATTTGGCAGATCCGACGTAGGTAATTTTCTTAGTCGACGTAAATGATTGAAATCTAATAACAGTAGTGAGTTCGTGTGTTAGTGAGTTCGGGTGATTTAATAGCCTTGTTCGGTAGTTTCTGCTGACCGTTTGTATTGTTTCAAACACTGATGGGACATAGAGATCAAGCTGTAAAGTACTATTCGTGACATACCATGGAGTAGCAGCACATAAACGAAGAATTTTTTATTCAAATCTCTGTAATATCGCTATATTAGATTTCACAGCTGTTCTCCAGATCGAGATACCATAAGTCCAAATTGGTTTTAAAATAACTTTATATGGAAGTAATATATTGTTTAATGATTGCTTTGAATTTTGGCAAAGAAGCCAGTAAATAGAGTGCATTTTCAGACCCAGTTTCGTAAATATATGGTGTTTTCAGGTGAGACGCCGATTAAGATCTTTCGTAAAATGGTAAAATAAAGTATAAGCAAGCGAAAATTCCAAAGTGTGATGTGTGGTTTTGAACCAAAATATTAGTTCTGTTCCCGTACTTTTTAAGTAAAAGTCAAGCAAAGCTAAAACTCAGAATAGATTCTTATATCCTCTTTAAAAAAGAAATACTTTCAAATAAAAATCTTGTGTTTCATATAAGATAAATACACGTGTATATAGCAAGAATAAAGAAACAAGGATATTCAAACATGTATTTTGTATTTATATAAATCTTAATAATTAATCATTAATTATTATTATCTAAATTATTAGCAATAGATTTATTTAATTCATATTTGATAGTATGAAGAATAATGATTATATTTGTTTTATTTATGTAAATATTATTTATTTTATATAACAGTATGTGTGGAATATTTTACAGCGTATTTTACATATGCTAAAGAATCAGAGCACTTACTAGTTACTCTAAAGCTTGTAGTATTGTGGAAGATAAGAGCTTAAATTGGATTGATGATGACTAAGATTTTCGTTGTATACATATAATTCATTGATTTTCTATTATATTTCGTAATATCACTGTTTAAATAAATTTTTTTTTGTGGGTCAATATTAAAAAAAAAATTAAACATTCTTTTGTGTATTATTAATAAACTTAAAGTAATCCCAACTTATAACAGATTTAATTAAATTAGAAAGTATTTCACCTGTTATGTGGACTTATTCCACATATTTACCAAATTATGTTTCGTCTTACTTTGTATCAAGACAAATAAAAGACAAAGCGCAATATCACAGTTTTCTTTTAGAAATTTGCCCTACACACAAAGTAACGCTTCCTGTTTACACTATTTGAAATGCATTGAAGCTAACTTACTGTTTATGTTGATTCAGCTACGATCACTGTAGTCAAACTGCACACAGTATTCTTTGTTTTCTTTATGAACAATGTTGCGCTTATGGTTCCTCCTATAGGAATCAACTTATATACGAGAAACACCACCGCACTTATCTTAAGAATGCAAATCTCAGCATAATTGATTTGGTTTAGTTAGCTTTTGCTTGATTCTTTAAATTTAGTTCGAGTCAAGCCAACTAACATCGTGGTTTAAGTTCTTAATGTATAACACACCATATAAATTTTACATCATAACGATAAAAACGTTTTTTAATGCTCATACTCATATTTATAATGCAAATCAGCTGTTTTTCTACTTTACTCAAATTTTATTTGGCTAAATTTTGCTGGTAAAATTTTAGTAAATTTTGTACAGCACGAAATGACAACTTGTTCTCACAAAATCTCTTATACTGGAGTCACACAAAAGTTTTGTATTTAATTTTAGCTGTCATGTTTGTTATTTTAGCTGTCACTTGTTGCTGTAAATACAAAATAAAAGTTTTTGACATCTAAAATAACAAACAAAACTCTCGTATGAATCCAATATTACTTTTCTTGATTTTGGGAGCGGGTGTAGTAAAATTCAAAATACTTTTTACTTGTAATTTGCTTTAAGTACATACACAAACAAAAATTATGAGCGTGGATATTTTTGTATTTTTATTATGAAATATTGTGCCAAATAATGTTTACAAAAAACTTCTGGTTAAGAACTATAATTATATTCGTGAATTGGAATTGTACAATATTACTAAAGGTACTCATAAACTCAAATTTGCTTAAATTTAAATATTTGTGTCAATGATTTTGAAAATTTTCATTGGTAAATCAGCTGTTCTGTTACCCAGTTGCACTTTAATGTAAATAAAAATAATGCCGAAAGTGAATGGAGCAATTTTTTATTAAATCAATTATATAAATATATCAGATTATTTACTTAAGTCTTATTTAACATATACATAATATACAGTTTATACATTTATACGTAATTGTGTTACATATTGGTATAAAAGTTATTAAATAATATTGTTGATTCTGCTTTTCGATTTCTGTTGAAAAATGTTGAGAGCAACGCTAATGCGATAGAAAATTTGATTTAAATAAAATACAACGTGTTCATACTATCGTATTTAACTTATTTCACAATTAGTTCGATAAATGTATAGAATTAGATTTTGTAACATTCTAATTTATATGTTTTTTAGTTTTAACTTATGAAATTCTGCTTATTAAAATCTTCATGAAAAAGAAAATTGACTTTAAGTCTTTTTTATACTTGTGAAATGTTTTGTAAAGTGGTGAGTTTAACAATTTATGACCTTTAGATCTAGCAAAACATTGCTTTGAGAAAAGTGTTAAAAGTTCCATGGGATGTAAGAAACAATGAAATCCATAATGACGAAAGCATTTTTTAATTAAATAGTATATTTTAATAATATGAAATCAATTTAATTCTCAATTCTAAGTTTTTTATTGTTTTCATTGTGTTTTTTATTTTTCATTGTGCATATATCATGAAAAAAATCGTATTAAAATTGAGATATATTTATATGTATTGGTTTATATTATTGAATACAAATTTATTTATTTTAAAATTGCTCTTAAAATTGTTTTTTTTTTATATTATGTATGGAATTGTATTATAATTTGTCGAATAATCTTTTTAATATTATATATATAGACTGGCAGTACTGTGCATATATTAAATTTTTAAATATATTTTTCTCACTCTAACTCGTGTAAGTTAAAAGCAGAGTAACTGCGTTGTTGCCAATTATACACAATTAATGTAAGTAAAAAATTGATTAATAAAATTTCTTGTTGAACGTATAGTTTTACATTTAATGTAAAACCAATTTTTAAAATATTTTTATAAGTTGTTAGAAAAAACAGCTCTGTCATTGTGAGTACAAATTCGTGACTTAACTTTTAAGATGATTCCATATCAATTAGTCGTCGGCTTACATTGTTTTGATTCAGTATAAATCAGTACTTCGCCTTCGCTCATTGTTGTCGTTCGCTGAGTTAGTGTCGTGGAAGCAGCGGACGAAATATTTTACAATTGTGTTTTTTGCGAACATTTCCTTTATTTTTTTTCAAAATATACTGTTTTTGGATAAATAAAAAAGTAAATATTGAGTATATTTTAAAAAGTGTAAGAAATATTTAAAACAAAAAAAAATATTACCAGAAATTTGTTTTAAAAGCGAAATAAAAAAAGGTGAAGCTTTATTTTCAAAGTTAAGCATATAATTAGTTGTGAAGAAATTTTGGTTTTTTTTATCTACCATCATCAGTTCAGTCATCAAATCAACGAAAACGTTGATTGTGTTCAAGGGGAAGAGAAAATTTTTAATAATTACATGCACAAGTGCAAATGAGTGCGCTATAAACTATTTTGTGCAAGTTATCATATGGGTGCGTTTATATTTGCCGTATGTTAGAGTGAGTAAGCAAAATAAATTAAATTTCCTATTATGAGTTCGTATTTGTGAAACAATGACGTTTTGCAGTATTTAAAAAAACAGCAGTGCTGTCAAGTGGTAAAAGTGCATTTTTGCTTATTTTTTTTATTTTGTTTTTGTTAAAAATATAGTTTAAATCAAAAAGAGCAAGTTCGAAATTTATTAATTAAAGTGACAATTTGAAATGGGTATTATGTATATATGTAAGAAAATTTAGATGTTATGCATTTTTTATAATAGTTGTAAGTGTGTGTAAAAAATTTAATTTAATTTTGTGGTGATTTTACAATTTTATGTTTTTGCTTTGCCTTTGCCTTTGCCTTTGAGATTTATACGTTTTTGTTTAATTCAATTTATAAGTTTGCTATAAAGGATTACAATAATATTAGGTATATAGTCATTTACTTGGCTTGGATTAGTTATAATATGTGTTAAAATATTTATTGTCTCAATACAAATAAAAATTATTTAAGATATTCGTTTGCTTTTGTTAAAGTGTAAAAATTTTATTTTGCGTCGTAAATTTTCCACTTAAATTTTGAAATTGTGTTTTTTTTTTTTTGAACTTTTCTTTTCTAAACATAATTATCATTAGATTTTGTAATTTTCACATTAACATTAACAAACGCAACGGAACCAAATAAGAATTACATGATTAAAAAGTACGTAAAAAGTGAAATTAGAATTTTTAAGAAAGTTCCGTTGTAATTGGTGGTCAAAAAATAAGTGACCGTTTTTTGTAAATAAAACCAAACTGCATGTGTAACAAAACATGCGTAACGTCCTAACTTGCAGTCATGTAGTGCCCGATTTTCATTCACTGTATACTTAATAAGACCAAATGACCATAGAAATCATTTAATTAGTTTCAATTATTTACTTTTTTTAAGAATACACAATATACTTTCATAGAAAATTTAAATTCAATACAAATAAAGCAATTACATAGCTCTGTAACTCTACTTCTTCTTAATGTTATGGGGAGTGTAAATAATTGAATAATTTATTTAAATATATATATGTACACATTAACCGGCATTTTTGAATGCTTTAGAGATAATTTTATCTTCATTCCAATGGGCCGGCCCTATGGTTACAGCTGTACCTAACGAAGAGATTCTGTTTAAACGTGAGTTTCGCACCTTCAAGTCCGTTGTGCGTGCTGTCGAAGCAGGTGGGTTCACCGTATATGTACGGGTACCACTTGGAGACTGTAATTCCATCGTGTTTAGATTCATGTTTTATTTCCAAAAGATAGTTAATGAAGGGAGCAAAGCCCTGATAATGTGTTACAAGCGCAATGTAAGCTTTGCACGCAGTGACAGGGCACATTTAAAAAGACCGCACATAACCTGGCGAACAGACGCTCATTATGAGTACCGACGCTACATTGTGAACTGCGCTTAGTTTCATTACTTCTCATTAGACCTAACCATGTTACCGCCGGCATCGCTCCAAGATTCTACGCAATTACTGAGCCTCTTCACCACGTCACCTCCTCCAGATACCAAGGAGGTTACAGTTAGAGACAGTTTAAGTGACTTTAAATAATTGTTGGTGTTCACAGTGCATACGACAACAGTTGATCTTATAGAATGTGTAGAGTATGCAAATGACATACATTAAGCTTATTCTTTGGTTCAACATATGTAAACTAATCGTGTATTACATTTTTTTTTCTTAATATTAACTGATATAAATAGCGTCGAACAGAAGCCTAACCCGATCGAATTTTCTATCTCTCTCTCTATTTCTAAAATTTCAGACATTCACATCAACTTCAAACTCCAAAGGATCAATCTTGATCAACGTGTTTCTACTACACCATATGAAGTTATTGTTGTACCTATGTGAACAAGCAGACTATATGTTGTTCTTGTGTTGTCCCTTTTAGGGATTTTGTACAGCACTTGGTCGTCGAACTCGACGAGTGGCTACGAACTCGACGAGACCACATCATATGTTGAGAAAGTTTGCTTCTCTAAATAATCCGGCATTAGATATAACAATAACTATTAATAAAACTAATACTTTTTATTTTAATGATGAATGATAATGAGGTTACTCTATAAAGCGCAAAACCTTGCCTAATGTTTTTATTTTTTCTTGTTCAGCGTTATAATCATTAGTAAAATTAAGACTTAGTAAGCTTGATATTAATATTTTTGAAGACAGATTAATGTTCTTTTTTTATTACATTAGTGTTTTGAGTAGTAAAAGATTTTTTAATGTTACTAAAAAATGGGAATCACATCTCTAGCTAGTTTTAAACCTCTTAGAATATATTTATTACTAAAATTTGTTACTTAAAATTTGTATCTAACAGATTATACTTTATTATTATATTATTCTTTTTAATGCTACATAAAAAATTTAAAAGGTTAAATAACAACATTCTATAGCTTCTTAAAAAAATTATGATGTGTTCTTTTTTTAAAGTGTACGGTAGATTTACCTCTTTCCGCACTTTTTTCTCTGACATTCTCAACCTTAATATCCCTGTCATGCTAGTTTTGTTGTTTTTATATGCTCTAGGTCCCACTAAGTTATGATAATAACAACAGATCCAGGGGCGATTACTGTTTGATAAAGTCTAAATTCTGGATTCTGTATGAATAGAGCCCCGTAGACTGTTATGTTTGTTGGCGTTATATAATCTTGCTAACATTTTATTGTTCCAGTTTATACTTGATCTCATATATGTGAAGTGAATATTGATGTAAGCTAGCTTTGTACAGCTACCTTAAATTTTGTAGTCTCAATAGCAGTTTACTATTTCTAAGTCACACCTTAAAAGTTAATTCTGGAATCGGCAGCTAGTTTAAGCTAGGATTCACAAGTATTTTTTTGGCTTATTTAATTAATAAATGATCAGTTTGAGTAAAATATATAAATAAAGAAATATGCATATATATAATATACATGCATATATAAATATAATTTATTAGAACAATGTGTTATTAAGGAATAAGACACAGTATTTTAAAACCGAACAAAAATCTTTTTCTGAAATTAACTTTTGAAGATCGTTCTGATAACTAGAAATATGTTTACAACAGTAATAATTCAATCCGTATAAATTGAATTAACAATGTGAATAGCCTTTAAATCAACTTGTAACAACTTAATCCTATTTTTGTAGATATTTTCAGTTGAGAAATATTTACAGCAGAATTTTATAAACAAATGCAGAGTATTATATTTTTAGTTAAAAAGTTATAAAGTAAAAGTTCTATATATATATATATAATTTAACTTATTTGGGTTGAAAGTCGGCATATACAAAGATTTACTGTAAGATATAGTTATCCTACATATAGTCAGATTATAGTCAGCTACTGAAACATATCGAATTAAAAGCATACATAAATGAAGAAATTTATACATATCGATAAAAATATTGATATTTTAAGTGTTGCCAACATTATTAAAATAATTAAGCTATAGTGATCTGTAAACTCGTACACATACATGAACCACACATATTAGAAGGCTTGTCCACCAAAAGTGCTAATTTGGTTCGCATTTCAAGTGCTCCGTGTTATGCGCTACAATAAAGCAAATTATCAATAGGGATATGCTGACATGCTTGGTAACTTGTTAAACTATAACGTTACCTAGTTAACGAATTATGAGCCAACAGATAAGATGGTTTTTTTTTTTGGTATTCGGTACACATCAGCTGATTCTTATTATTGTTGCACAGAATTTAAATTTTTTTCCACATTTTTTCGTTAATTTTATGTTTTTATCAGAGTTCGTATTTGCGTACCCATGAGCGGATCATTTTGGCTCATTCGGATCACGGCTCATGAGCCAGCAAAAAACTCTTTTTATACGATGGATCACGCTCACGAGCGAGCCCAACTACAGAGCTCACGCTCACGAGCAAGAGCCGCCATTAAGTTATAAATGGGCTCACGCTTGTGAGCAAGAGTATGAGCTGCGGCTCATGAGATCTCATGCGCCCAATTTAAGATTTTATTATTTTTTTTTTTATTGTGAAAACATGTCATTAAAAAAGATTTAAAATATTAATAATCATGAACTAACTATAATATGGAAATAATCAAAGTTCTTAAAACAAACAATAAATATATTTGTATTGTTTGTTTGTGTTTCAAATTCAAATTATTATTTCATTATATTGTTCTAATATAAATAATAATAAGCTAAATTAATTTCAAATTATATATTTTCACATATAACGTTTATAAAAATAAATAAAGCAAATAAACTAATAAATCGCTTTTTATTAAACAGTTAAGCTCGTGAGCTCTCGACTCGTGAGACCTCATGAGCAGCTCTTCAATATGAGCAACTTGAAGGCTCACGATGGTGAGCAGCTCTTCAATATGAGCCAATTTTGGGCTCACGCTCCTGAGCCAATTTTGGGCTCACATAAGAATTGGCTCTTGCTCATGAGTGAGCAAATACGAACCCTGGTTTTTATATACAACAAAATCAGTTTTTAGGGTCTTGTGAATTTATAATTTTCTCAAGAAAGCGTTCAAAAGGAGCATTCTTCTGACGTTTGTCATTTTATCACTACCGATTAATACCGAGCAACTTGTGGATACTCTTAAAGGGATCGGTGCGCTTTATTAGCGCTGGGGTGTTACAGTAGGTTTTCACTAAGGCAATTAACTTGATAATTGTGTAGCAATTAATGCCGTTTTTTGAGGTTTTATAATTGTGTGTGTAAACACAGTATTAAATTCTCTTAAAAATTGCGTTTTTACCACTGTATGATCATAATTTTTTAAAATATCAATTACCAAAAATTGGTTTACCTCTTCTCGCAGTGTATTGCTGTTTTTTTTCTCTCACATGTCACTTAATATTATAATAACACTGCGCAACAATATTTATGTTGCTTATATTATTTACTGCAAATACTAAAGTCAGTATTAAAAAAAAAAATTAGAAAAAAAAAATGCTACCAAATTGCCGCACTTGTTGACTGTATTGTTTTTTTTTTTGTTTTTTATTTTTTTTTTTTTGCGTGTATGCTTTGTTGCTTATATTCTGAATCGTGTTTATTCTGTTGCTCTTTGTCTTGCAGTGACGCATCTTGTCAGCTGTTAGGGTTTAAATTAAATTAAGTTAAATTGTTCAAATGTCGCCCGCCTTTCAGAATAAAGAAAATAAAATAAAAAGAAAAGTTAATGCGGTACCTGTTGTTGTTGTTGCTTTTTTTTTTTTTTTTTTTTTTTTTTTGTTTTAACTACTGCTGCTAGGCTACTGGAACACCTTTTGTTTGTTATCATCCATTAACCACCGAAAAAATTTACTTTTTAAAAAGCTGACGTCGTGTTTTTCTATGATTCATAAAAAGTTATCAAATTTTAACTATTTTACGTCGTTTGTTATGCATTATTTCTTATTATTTATTTATAAAAAAAAAATATTTTCAATATTTGAAACACTTGAATGCAAAAAAAGCTATTAATTTGGTTTCACATTACATCAAAGTATTTATTTGTTTAATTACTTTTTGTTTTTATTTATATTTAAGTGTTCAGTTAATAAATTTCAATAATAAATAAAATTCCATAGTCTAAGCAACTGCTTTAGAATTAGTTGATAGATTGATATCTTGAATTTTATTAGAGGCCGTAAAACATAGATTTTCGTTTGAAAATAGTTTATTATACTGACGTGATTCTAGAGCAGTGTACCTTAACCTAAAAAAAAATTAATGTGACCGGAAAAACATCCAATAGTTTTGCAAGGATCAATATCAAAAAATTGTTTTAAGAGACAATAAAAAAGGCTAAAACCAATAAAAAAAAAAATCGGTTGTGATTATACCACGCACTGGGGATTAATAAACATTATTCTAGAGTACATTGATACCAAGTTCATACACTCCTATTTCACTATATTTTATATTGTTTTCAAAAAAGTGTGGAGTACAAAAGATCTGTTAAGGTTTGGTTTAGGTACGATCGAGTCTACGTTCCGTTACTACTCGACGTTTCAGATAATTAAGCTTTTCTCTCCGCACTCAATTGGTATACAACACCAATGTTAAGATTGTGGTATTCTGCTGCAATTCTATTATAAGTTTTTATTATTTTCTTATTTAATAAAAATGAAAATAAAAATATTAATAATAATAAATTAAAATAAAATAACAATAGAGAAGTTTCGAACAGTAGTGAGCTACAACAACAAAAGTTATTGTTATATAATTTTTAATAAATTGAATTTTTGGCTGACCATACAGCTGTTTCGAGTATTGCCAAATACCCTTCATCAGTGGTGTTGGAAATATTTCTTGTATTTAATTATTCGTAAACAATTTTTTGAGACTGCAAGTACCAGGAATTAAATACTTTTTATTAAATACCCCATTTTCTGTTACAGTAAAAATAGTCACTTTTGTCATATTGACGCTGAAATCAAATTTATTATAAAATAAAATAATAAAATAAAATAAAAATAAAATAAAGTAATAAAATAAAATAATAAAATAAAATAATAAAATAAAATAAAATAATTATAAAATAAAATAAAATAATTATAAAATAAAATAAAATAATTATAAAATAAAATAAAATAATTATAATATAAAATAATAAAATAAAATAATAATAAAATAAAATAAAATAAAATAATAAAATAAAATAAAATAAAATAAAATTAAATTAAATAATAATAAAATATTATGTAGCAAGGAAATTTTAAATTTAATTGAATTATTGTGTTGATCATACAATTGTTTCGGATTTATTTACATCTAATAAATCTAAAATATTTGTATAAACAATAAATTTAAATTAATTTTAATAAAAATTGTCAAAGACGACGAGTCATTCTTCGTTAATAAAATTTTATTTATTTTTAAACGATTAAAACGACTGTTTTCGAAATATTTTTTGTTGTGATTACGATCGTGATTCACACATTAGATCCTTCCGGTGTCTCTATCTATGCTCTACTTGATTTGTCACATACTATATATATATATTTAATTTATACAATGTTGCAAAGCATAAACACTCAATTATTGTCTGCGATAAGAAAGTAACTCGTTAAATTTTGTTTTTTGTTTTTATTTAAAAAATTATATATTTTTATAAACTTTATGGTTTTAGTTATTACAACAAGCAACAAAATCAAAGAGCAATATTTTTATTTAATTATACAATGCATATAGGTATTATATACAATAATATGTTTTTCTTAATTATATTTCGATAAAGATAACAGGGTTTATTAAATTAAAATTATCTATTAAGATCTGAGAAAAGATCTAAAGAAAAAAACGTTTCTTGATATTTTTATATAATCTATTAAACTATTGAGATCACTATATAAATCAGCATTTTCAGTGTATTTTATTTCGGAAGCCTCGGTAATGTACTGTTAACCGGAGGAGTTCCATAGTTGATTTTAATAAGATCAATACGGTTTTAATATCTAATTGTATATAAGAGGTTTGTCATATATGGACAGTTTTAAGTTCTACCCAATAAGTTAATACATTTAAATTAATTTCAGATAACGCTCTCCGTTGTTCATCTTTATACATTCCATCTCCATTCGACTTTCAGCAATTTTTGACTATTAAACTATTTAGTATAAGTTTTCAAAATAATGATTTTAGAGTAAAAGAAAAATGTAAAATTTTCTTAATTGGGGTCGTGCTACAGGTTCCAACAATTGGATATTGCCTGAAATCACGTATAACGATTAGTTTTAGTTTCGATTAAGTGTACTTTGCAGAGAGTTTTCGACTAATAAAAGTAATAAAAGTTTTTTAGATTATAACCAAAACTTTATATAGCTGCTATATTAAAATCAAATCTTATCGCTACAACTTTTAATAATAACATTTGATTTTAGTTTAATTCAGCTTAATTTTATATGTTTAACAAGTAACTAAGTATGGTAAAATAATGTTAACAAATCCAAATATATTTTTGATAAGAATATGCATTTGAGGTAGAGAATGGGGGTTTCAGCAGTCTCTACCAGTGTTGATCTCACAGTGTTCTATTTGGAGATTTAATGTTTGCAAAGAAAGCCAGTAAAGTAAATAAAGCTTATCAAATCGGTTTTATTTTAAACTATAATGCAAAGTGTATTGCTAATAATAATAAATACTAAATATTATAACTTTTTGAAGGGAGTACATTAATATATCCAAAACTTCTCCATATAGAAACTTGTCCACTTATATGGTAGCTATTATTAAATTTTAACTAATTCGTTAATTTTTTTACGACTGATGTAAGATTTTTCCAAAATTTTAAAGTAAGACAATTAGAACCCAAGAATTTGTTTTTCTTTACATTATATTATTTTCGTTAAAAAATTTAGAAGAGTGGTTTTAAATTTCTTTGTGACAATCTTCATTAAATTGGACATTTTCTTCTATTTTTTAAATGTTCTCTACTTATTCCTATTTATTTGTACAATTCTTTTTTATAAATAATTATTATAATATTTTTCTATATATAAATATATACAATATTTATGGCAGTATATGACAGAGTTTGGGCAGAACACTTTAACGAAAGTTAATACTTGGGTGCATGGGTAGATTGTTAACTGTACATCTATGCTGGTTTAGAATGTTTTTTTTCCTGTATTGTGATCTTTATAGTGTTCAATGATTTGGTCATAATAATATCATTATGCATAATTTATAATTCTTTAACTTTCGAGAAAATTAGAATCTACTTTTGATTTTTATTTATTTTTATTCAAGTAATAGGCTATTGAAGCACCCCGACCTAAAAGATCTATTGTGCGCCTAAAGGCCCAACTAGGACAGTTTTAGACTATTTATAAATCTTGTAATTGCTGTGGACTTAATTTTACCTATTTGACTTGGGACTAATATCCCGCTTCCAAGGTAATGGAGTTTACGTCTTGCAACCGCTGGGCAGTTGCATAGAACATGTTCTGATGTTTCCTTCTCCTCATGACAGAGTCGGCAGGAGTCACTTTCTACCACACCTATAATTTTCATGTGGTAATCAAGTGTACAGTGTCCTGTAAGAAGTTCAGTATAGATTTTAATATCGTTTCTGCTAAGGCCAAGGATAGCATCAACTTTGATGTGATCAGGATCAATGAATCATTTTGACTGTCGCATGCCTGTTTGGGCTCTCCAGTATTCAAGTAGATGTTGTTTCTCCCGTTCGGATAATAAGCTATTTGTGAAGCTATTTGTTACCCCGCAGAAGGGCTCTGGACCAATAAAAGGAGTACATGCACCCTTCTTTGCTAGGGAGTCTGCTATTTCATTGCCCTCATGCCCTTCGTGTCCCGGTACCCACATAAGAGTAACATAGTTCCTCGATGCTAGGGTGTTGAGAAGTTGAAAGCATTCCCAGACCAACTTTGATTGGAATAAGGATTTTGCTAAAGATTTTAGAGTTGCTTGGCTATGTGAAAGGATGCATATTTTGGTACCTCGGGTGCCCCTTCGTATGCATTCTCTTGCACATATCTCTAAGGCATGGACCTCTGCCTGAAATATGGATGCAGTTTTTCCCATTGCAATTGCTTTGCGGAATTTCGGTCCTATAACTCCTGCTCCCGTACTGCCATCTTCTATTTTGGACCCATCAGTATACCATAATTGTGAGCACTGTTTTGATTTTTTTTAATTAATACTTTAACATTGATATGCACTCTAATAGATAATAGAATAACATACTCTGTATTAATAAATACTATAAAAATATAGAGAATAAAAATACATACTTTGATAAGAAACACTTTAGTAATATATGCAAGTTATAATAATACACATATTTGCATATTGTTTACAGTGTATCTTTTGCTTTCATCGTACATCTATTTTATTTTGTTTTATCTCAATACAATATTTGCTTTGTGCAAGTGCAATTCATAGTCTACTGCACTCCAAAAAGTTGAAATTTGAGGTTGCAATAGATTTGTTTTATTTTTTTTTTTTACTCTTAGTGTTATAACTTACATCTCCCCCCATTTTCCATTTAGTCGCTATTGTCATAGAATGTTAATTGTTGAAAGGTGAAAGTCGCTATTATACTAGTAGCAATTGCAGTGACGGCGTCAGATACATTTGTTACTTTTTTGTCATAAATAAACAATTAAAAAATTGTGAAAAAAGTGTGAATATTAGATGAATTTATATCGGTGTTTGATTAATCTTTAATACCCTTCACACTTGGTATATAATGCAGATATGCCAAATTTGTTTGATTAATATATATATATACAAATTTATATATATATACATATACTTTATTATTTATATTTAATGTCATTTTTAAAAAAATAAAGAAATGACGCCTCTGATTATTTAAACTTTTAACTGCTAATTAAAAAAAGAAACCAAAACTAGTTTTAAATTCATTTTAAATTAGTACGAGTATTTCAAAAAACTGTTTTAAATCGTTTTGCTCGGAGTCAAGTATTTCAGTTTACATTGTTTGTTATCTTTTTAGATTTCTCATAGAAATTCTCACATATTTTGTATCAAATCACATGACAACTTAAAGATTTTTTCTGATTTTTTTCTGATTTTTTTCTGATTTCTGTAAGCAAACACGAAAACAAAATGTTGTTTTGCTCTTGGATTGCGTTAGGAGTAGCAGCGCCTCTTTAAATTTTCAGATACAAATTTTACAGATACTCACTCTTACTTGAACAAACGGAGAAAGCAATTTAAAATTCTAATCTTTATTTACATAAATAAAATAACTTGTTATACTTATATCTCTATATGAATGGGCATTTATATTTATTTTTAATGATGAAATTTGAGCATTTTAATTTGTGTATATTTCTGAGATATTTATTTCAGTTTTTAATTTAATTCTTTATATACATTTTTATCTTTGCAACTCCCACATTTTAACATTTCAACGCCATAATGTTGTACTGAACTCCTGGTGCGTTTACAAGACGTGTAAAGTGGAAGAAAAATTCCATTAATTCTAGTCCCGGAGTATTGTAAATATCTGCATGCTTGTGTAATTTATTTAATTATGCATATCTGCCGGAGTATTAACTGCAATATTTCATTTGAAAAATTTAATACCATACACAGAATACAATTTGGCTCATGTTTGGCTTTAGAGTGCGATATAGATAGAGATGCTGGGTCTGCATTTTGGATATAAAGTTCTCTGTGTGTGTACATGCAGAATTATATATCCATGAAAAATTGTAGATAGTTGTAGTCACATACAATCACATGCAGTATATACATTTACTGACACGCGTTGCACTGAAGTCACTCAATGTGCTTCCATAAAAATGCACTTTTATTTAAGTGGGTGGAAAATATACAAATTAAATTGTAAACTGACACAAAAAGTTAATAAACTTTATAATAAATTGTGAAGCAAAGCAAGTTCTTGGTGGATATGAAACGCTTGTCTACCAAAACTTATATAAAAGTTTTATATCTCTCCTTCTATTTCTCTTTCGATTTATAAATGCAGTTCTGTGCATATCACTGCAGCGTAAATTCAGACAATCATAATTTGAAAATTGTGCTTCAATTGTTTGTTATTATCTGTGACACATGCAACAGGTTTGTTTTCTTTTGAATCACAAATTGCCCATTGTAGGAAATGGGCAATCTATCTGTAAGAACACACTTTGTTTCATCTGTAACATTAAGAAAATATCTAAGGAAATTAATTATCATAACTTAAAAGAATTTGCCGAAATACTTATAGGAATATACAAAAAAATACGATCGAAATATAAATTAAAATCCTAAAAAACAAAACCGATTATTAAATGGGATTTTGGATCTTTCGAAATAAATTAACGCAATAAGACATCTGCATAGACAGAAACACTCAAATATCAGTATTTAAAAACTATAGTAATATTCCGTAATCAAACGGTTTTCAAATTTTACCAAAAAATTTTCCATCTAGTATGCACCGTTTTCATGAAATTGGCTTTTAAAGTAAAATACCTACCGATTTTTTCAATAAACATATAAATGTGTAGATAAATTTGGTGTTTGTATTAAAAGAATCAATGGATAGTTCGCTTTTAAGGTGGATTGCAAGAAATCACACCCACTGAAAAAAGGAAATTATTTTGGTAAAAAATATTCACAAGATAAGGTATTAAATAATATGCATATATACGAATCAAGTACAATTATGATTTTTTTGGTTTTCAAAAATTGAGATTAAAAAAAAGCAGTTTTTTGAAAAGATGATCCAAAATGATCCAAAGTGATCCAAAATGTTCCAAAGTGATTTAAAAAGATCCAATTAATCAAAAAAAAAAAACAAAAAATTTAATTGGACTAAAGAATAAATTATTTTTTGAGATATCTAAAAAAATGTGTCAACTAAAAATTTTTTTGTTAGATTGTGTTAGTTTTAATATCCTGTATTTCAGTTTATATTGATGCTGCACCTTCTTCATAAGACTAAGATTTTTTTTATCGTTTCTTGAACTAATGAATCACTTTTTGTTTTTATGCCGAACGAATCGAAAACACCGTGTACATAGAAATTAGTAATACTTTATCCATTATTCCAATCTCTTCAATCTTTATATTTCCACTAATTGTTAAAATATGTACAAATTACAAAAGTGATATTTTCTTAACATATTATTTTTCCATTGTGCTCAGCAAGATTCAAATGAATTTGCTTCCGTTCATTGAATCAATCAGAACCATAATTTATCTTTGTTCCTAACAGTAAGCGAAGAACGTTTTATTTTATGATGATTCACTTGCTCTCCATACTAGTTATTGTTTTCTTTGTTTCTATATGTCCATTGTTGTTTCCGATTAAGTTTACTGTTATGAAGGTCAACAATCTTTAAAAATAAATTTTACAATTACGGGTACCTTTAAAAAAAGAATTGTATGTATTTGCTTTGAATTGTTTTTTATTGGTCTGTACTTAAAAAATGGAAATTGTTTATATTTGCTCTTAACAAAAAGTATGATTACCGTATATTATTTAGAAATTAACCAATACTTAAGTTTAAGTACATTGAGAGATAAAATAATAATAATAATAATACGAGTAAGAATGATTTATAATATTTTTTTTATCATTATAAATATACGAGTCTCTTATATAAATATGTATATAAACTTTAAAGATACTACTTCTATAAAGTATTATAGATTTCAATATAAACTCATATTTTGCGTATATGTAATCCATATTGTATATACGTATGTATTTCATTTAATGTGTATTTATAAAATATATACCATTCTTTATTAGAAAGTTATATTTCCATAAATTTGTATATTACTCATATTCTTTTTTATACATAAAGATATATACGTATATATTTTGATTATTCTTCATTTTATTTTCAGTTTCTTAGATCTTTTAATTTTATAGTTCTATTCCCGATCCTGATTAGCATTGGGACTAGAAAAGCACCACAATATTGCCGTACTTACGGTTACGAGATACATTAATGCTACGTTATTTATTACTAAAAATGCTATTTATTTTCATTAGATTTCATTAGATCTAGTCCCGGGGTAGATTAGCATCACAACACTTAAGTTTAGGTGCCAAAATTTCTGTACTATTAAAACAACTCAATTTATATTACACTCACACTCACACTCACGTATAGTTACGGATAACTTTTTAAAAAAAGAAACAATTAATATTATACTACTCGTATAGGTACCGAAGACCCTTTTCTTCGTCCTGTAGGTCTATATAACCGTCTGTCCGATTTGTCGGCTGGAAAAATTTTAAATGTACTTGTAAAGATTTAAGAAGGGCATGAAAGATCCAATTCCTTTTTAGATGTGACTTGAATATTTAATAGTGGGTATAAGTACTAGAAATTGCTATATGTGGGTCAGAAGGCCTATAAAATCGATTTGTTAAGATTTCTTTATTTCTATTAAGTGAATAAAAATTCTCAATTATGAATAAAATATTATTAAATAAATTCAATTCATTCATTTTATTAATAATTTATATCAAACTAATAAATAATATTGTAATATTTTTAAATTAATGTTTTCAAAGTTAGTAGCTAATTGAAGCCATAATTATATATTGCTATAACGATTTAGTAGCTGAACTTAGAAACATATACATACACACATATATAGAATCAGGATGAAACCCGAGAATGGTATGTTATGCTCAATTAAGTAATTTGATAAGTAGGCGTTTACAGACTCATACAGTTAATTGAATTGTAGGAAATATTTCCTTAGCCCAAGCATTGGAAAAAAAAGTACGTGATGAGTTTAATTTTTAATATTAACCAAGACATAGAAATGTATTCTGTTTAATTTAATGCATTTTAATTTAATGAATAATCCTTATAATCTTCATATATAAATTAAAACTTTATACAAGTACACATATATATTCTCTCAGGTGGGTTGAAAAACACATGGGTTTATGGTATGGCATATATTTTGATAAGATAATTTTGTTTTACAAATATTTTACAAAAAAATTTTTAAATATATTTAATTTTTTTATTATGATACTATAAAAACAGCTGTGATTTCGCAAATATCACAAAAAAAAACAGACATATTTTTCTTAAAATATTTTTACAACATTTTTTATGATATTTTTATTTGGTAGTGTAAAATAATTTGCAATTGGTTTTTTTAAACAAAAATTAATTAATTAATTTGTTTATAATTTATTGTTTTGACACTGGCTAATTGGTCACACTAGCTAATTCACCTATATATATCGACTACAGTCATCCTTAGAGTATTTATTTAAGCATTAAAAAAATATTAAATAATCTACATAAACAATAGATTTAACATTAATTTTTATTTACATATGGTTTTAGTATATAGATTTTAAGTATATTAATTATTTTTCAATTACCTTTTAAATATAAAAAATTATTAAATAATTAATAAAACCTTTTCTGTTGTATTATTAATTTTTGTAATAAAAAAAACCTGGCGTTAAGATGTTACTAATATCTATCGGGATTTATATTTTGTGAATGTATTTTTACTCCTTCCTGGTATGCTGATATCAAATCTTATGTCTATTTTAGATGTGTATATGGTTGAGTGAAATATATACTATATAACTTTCTTATATGAAATAAATATCTTTGTTTTATATAATATATATATAACTTTGTTATATATTTGACAACAAAAATGGTAGTGGAATATCGAGAGTCCGTATTTGTTTTGAATGAAACCTTTATTGTCAGAAAAGAAAAAAAAACTTATTCTCGTATTATCAACACTTAGCTTTGTATTGGTGATAGCTTACTTAGAACAGTATCATTATAAAGTTGTTTTCACTAAATGATGAATTCTAAGTAATAGACCCTACTATAACCTGGTAGATACGTTTTATGTTATATTTATGAATCTGTATTATACGAGTTAGATTATACAAATATATAAACCGTTAATAGCATTAAGCAATTGTCTTACTTATTATATTTAACATAACTGTCATTTATAATTGTGCTTAAATTATCACATGACAACAATTTGTATGGCAGTTACAATATAAATATTTTTTTTGAAGAAATGCACGTGTTTCCCCTGTTATACAAACACAATCACAATTTTCCAGTCGTGTGATACCAATCCGTCTTATTTGTATGCGTTTTATAGGGGATCGTTTCTATATACTTTTTTAATAATAAATATTTGTCAATCCTTATTATTTTTGATTTATTATATGGTTGGTATTATTTGGTACATATTTTATAATGGCTATTTATAGAATGTATGCCAGATCTTGGTATAGCGTGAGTACCAGGTCTTGGTGTAGCATGACTGATAGATCATCTTGTTATAGTCTGAATACCAGATTTTGGTATAGATCTTGGTGTAGCGTAAGTACCATATCTTAGTACATCGTAAGTAGCAGATTTTGGTATAGCGTGAGTAGCAGGTCTTGGTATAATGAAAGTACCAGATCTTGGTATAGCGTTAGTATTAGATCTTAGTGCACCGTGAGTACCAGATCTTGGTATAGCGTGAGTATCAGGTTTTGGTATAGTGTGAGCACTAGATCTTGGTATAGCATCAGTAACAGGTCTTGGTATAGTGTGAGCACTAGATATTGGTATAGCGTCAGTAACAGGTCTTGGTATAGTGTACGTTCACAACATTTATTTCCGTGAAATTTGCAATTTAAGTGCAATTGGTTTTCTTATACCACGATAGTATAGGCCTTTGTACATTATCTCTTAAAAACTTTTAACAAAAACTCTCTTAATGTAGGAAAAACCAAATTACGGGGTAGGGTTTATATTATAATAAGGGCCATTGATTTTCAAATTAAAATTAAATTTTCCTTTGATTTTTAATATTATAGTTTATTACTTTTTTTTTAAATTTATTTTTTTTATGTTAGTTTGTTTTTTTTGTTGATAGAATTCCATTTTTTTTGTTTTTGTTCTTTTTTTTTTGTTTTTGTTCTTTTTTTTTTTTTTTGTTTTTTTTTTTTTGTTTTTGTTCTTTTTTTTTTTGTTTTTGTTCTTTTTTTTGTTTTTTTTTGTGTTTTCATTTTTTTTTGTTTTACTTTTTTGTTTTTCTTTTTCTGTTCTTTTTATGGTTTTTGTTTTTTTTTTATCATTTTTGTTCTTTTTGTTTTTGTTCTTTTTGGTTTTGTTCTTTTTGTTTTTGTTCTGGTGTTCCTACTTAACAAAAAATAAAAAAAAGACAATATAAAAACATTGTGGAAAACACTGTTAGGCAATTCCTCACATAACAATTAAACAAAAAACTGCTGACCTTCAGTGTGTAGTATGTCTGGTAGTGAGATTCTCTCACCTCTGCTTTTTACTTCATATTATTGGAGCATTTCCATTAAGAGCAACTAATTGTATTGTTATGTGCAATTAGCACAATCAACAACTACAATATCGTCAAAGAAAAACAATAAGCAAGTGTTGTATGTATGTATGTTTGTGTGTACAACACATGCATGTACAACACATGCATGAGAATATGCCTGTGCATGACTTAAGTTTTTACGCTGGCTTATGAAAGCAACAATAAAACAGCAGCAGCAACAATAACAACAACAACAACAACGATACATAAGTAAGAGCGGCAACAACAAAAACAATAACAAAATAAATGCAAAATTCTTAATAACTCAATGAATTAATCTTGCTTCATTCCACAAGTATTCTGTCTGTGCAATGGCGTTTTATTCCTCATTCTTCTGTCTTGCACTTCTGACGTGCTTATCCTACTGAGTTATTATTTTTAATAATTCCTTTATGTTTTTAATATAATTTTACTTTTTTTTCAATATTTTTTATCGGCTTCTCTTGTCTACTTTTTCATATTTTTCTAATGTCAGAGTTAGGTGCCGTTGAATTTATTAGTTAAACATGAACGTTTCAATTTTTCTTTGGATTTTTCGTTGTTGTTTTTGTTGTATTATTTTCATTGAATTATATATGCACCATTTCCCGCACACACAGCGTCGTAGCATCGTAGCGAAAATTCGCACGTTTCCAGGAAAAACTTTAGTGTATTTCCAGAGACCGTAAAATAAAAATGTTAGAGCTTTAAAGCAATCAATATTTGCTTTTGTGAAATCAATCAAAACCAATAATTAAATATATACAAAATGAAGAAGCATTTATTTAGGTGGAAAATTTATTTAATTCTCTTTAATGTTAAAAAAAAATTCTGAGCATCTAAGCCGAAATCGATGTGGATATTTAATAATTGCAATATTTAAATTAAATATTTAAATAATTCATCGCTTTTTATAGTCACAAATGCGCTTGTTTATTATTGTCTTCAGCTGTCATTTTCCAGAGAAATTTTGTTTTCTTTTTAAGTAATTAGATTGGATTACACAGGATCCCACACAGTTGAAAAGCTAATTCCCAAGAATCTTTACATATTCTGGTTTATGATATTTTATCTTAGTTTTATTCAAATAAACAACAGAAGTTAAAATTAGCAAGAAATTTGTAATTGGAGAATGTATCATATGTGGGATGATGTTTGTTTTCACAAACAAAAAGAAATTATTTTCCAGAAGTTTGCTTAAGGGTTCCAGAATCACATAAAAGTTCTATTTTTATTAAAGTTCTCGAAAAATTAAAATTAAAATTGAAATATAAGTTAAATCTAACATATGTATGGTATATAGGTTTATACCTGTAAACGTAAATAACTCACACTTCTGAAAAAAAATACATATTTTTTAAAAGTTAGGCGGATTCGAATAGCAATGAAAAGACAAAGACAAAAATTTTAGTTAATTTATTGAAATTCGGCTGACCATACAACGCTGTTTCGATTATTGCCATGAAGTACTCATCATCAGTGGTCTTAGGAAATATTCGAATTTCTTTTTAATTAGTTTATAGTCCATATATAATTTTCGAGAGTCAGTGTCAGGCTTAGAACTCGTACCTGCCAAATTTTTATTTCTATATAGTGTTTGCACTTTGCTTGCCATTAGATATAATGATATACAATATTAGATCTATTAATACTGGACTCTTTTATAGTAATTTTTGATGACTTGTCGGTGCACAGCTGGCAAAATCACGGACATAACTTCAACATAATAACCTTTGTGTAAAAAAGTATAGTAGTGAAACGTCGAAATATATTGGTGAGCAATAACTTCTTTATTTCCGAAGAAGTAGAGGTCTATTACACTTCCAGAGCAAATGCCACAACATACATTGACTTTTTGTAAATGCAAAAGTGTATATATAGCGTTCTATGATGTACATTGAGTTTCAGTTTAATAATAATAATGTTTATTGTTTTATAAAAGTCAAGTATATTCAACTTTGATCTGTCAAAAAACGCATTACAGTTAATGGTTCAAAAACTAGAGTTTATCCTTTACATTATTGCTTTTCATTGAGTAGGTGTATTACTGCATAAATGACCTTTAAATGTTATTTTTATTCATAATTAAGTGGTGAATAATCGCCCACTTATGCTAGTAAAATACTTATTACAGAATTTCTCTTAAACGTATATCAATACAATATAAGTAAGTTGATGTATTTTATGTCATTTAAAATTATAATAATATTGAATTATAACAATGCGTATTTTGCAATTGATATATTGTAACTAACGTCTATCACACACCCGAGCATATCAATGATAAAATTAATAAACCTTTTCAATATAAATTGAAATATGTTTACAAATATTTTACATAAATTTATTTGGTTTATATTAAATTAAATGGAAATCATAAATATTGTGTTTAATGAAAATTGAATAATACAATCAATCACACATTCATTCAACACATAGCTAGCTGGCCTATATTACGAGTATATAGAAAATATTTTACATATAAATTTTAATTAGAGATGTGGGTAGAATATAAGGAGCTTTATTATGAAATTCAACCTGTAGGCTTATTTTGTTTATTTTTAATTAAAATGTTTTATGTGTAATTAAAGTATTTAAAGTCTTTAAAAAGTATACTATAAAATTTTGCTTAAATATAACTACAATATAAAATGACTGCATAAGTGTTATCGTTATGTTGCTTGAGAATAAAATTTCATTCATATAGATAAAGTTAATATAAATATATTTGTCATATATTATCTGACAAATTTAATTATATTGTTGTTGTTGTTTTTGTATTCTTCTTGGGCGGTGAGGGGCTAAACTGAGTTATATTGTAAATATACGTGATTATTTCAAGTTTATTTTTTTCCAATTGCATTAAGATTCTCATGATACATCCTCTAGGTAATAATATTTGTTTGGTAGTAATTTTGTGGTCTTCAAACTTTGTAAAAATATTATATTTACGTTTGAAGACCCTGAAAAGTGTATAAGTTTTCCAAATGTGAGTAGGTATGGGTAAGGTTTAATGTATTGCTGTACTGTCAAAATTTAATAATAGGTAAGTGCGGTCAAACCTTCTATTTCCAATTTTATGTATCGGTGAGGTAGATCCTTCGTTGATGTACTGTCAAAATTTAATAATAGGTAAGTGTGGTCAAGTCATCTATTGGCTATAGATCAACCATTTATGCACTGTCTAAAATTCATGATATTTAAGCGTCTAGAAGAGGAGTTATGGTGTTTAAAATGACAAAGTGTGACAAATTGCTAGTACTATGTTTTATTTAAAACTTGGTGAATCTCTAATTGAATCGTTTCTCAATTGATAAACCAAGTCCATGTTTTCTCCCGTGGCAGATATTGCCGCTTTATGATAGTCTATATACAACGTGCATTTCTTTGACAATAGCTATTTGCAGTTAGGCCAACCATTGACAATTACATGTGTTGATATGGTCAACTACTTTAGGTATTCACTTACATTGCACCAAAGTCATCGTGATATCGCATATTATAGTTGCAAATTTTTAAATTTAAAATTAGAAGTAGTCGTTTTTGTAACCAATGTTAAATTGCATATATAAGTAGTGTTTAGGTGGGAAGTCATGTATACTCTCTACCGTATTGTTCTGTAATATTCTCATAATATTAATAACTTCCTTCAATGTGACTGTAGAACATTAACTATTGTCCCTTTTGCAGCTTACAAATTTAATTAGTATTTTAGTTTTAGGTTACACACTGCTTCTTCTATTTTGGTCTCTTTAATTATTTTTGTTTATCTAATTAAAATATTTATTCCTCATAATTCCCTCAAAGCCTTCAATTAAATTGAACTGCTATGTAAATCTTTCAATTTAGTTTGCGAAGTTTTTTGGTTCCAAAACATATTTCGATAAATTATTGTATATCTTTTTCACTTACAAAAATAAATCTTCTATTTAAAGAACTGAAAAAATCAATTTCAAATGGTGATAGCGTGTCTAACTTATTTGTTTTTGATTCCTTTTTTGAACCAAAAATAAGCCGGGCACATTGCAACGAATGAGTATCTTTGTTGGTTGGGTTGTAGTCAGTCGGTGGTTGTTTTTCAAATTATATTTTCAAAGAACCAAAATAGTCTGCCTGCCATTTATAGTATTTTTGTTTACTGTCATTAGATGGATACTTGTTGCTGATGTCAGTAACGAAAAGTGCTTAGTAGGCACAATAAAAGTCACAAAAAATGCTCAAAAAATGATTTTCGTTTTGGAACATTTTCATAAAATGTTGATATTTTGCATTGGATGTTAGTACTTTTGTTGTCTTTTTTGTTTTTGGATATATAATACTTTAATGACGAACTGCAGGAAGTCTTTATTATTCTTTAACATACCGAATATGTTTCTTTTTATTTATAGTATAAATATTGAAGAATTAGTTTCGAGACACTTAAAAATTATTTAAGAAGTATATATTAAAAAAATTTTATGGTCTTTTTTGTTTGATAAACAACAATATTTACAAATATACTTAGTGCTAAAAAAAATCTATCTAAAAAATCTTTAGACGCGGAATTATCTCCGAGTGCTATGGAATGTTCGCAGGAAGCCTAAATGATGAATAAACAAAGTAATAAAATTTTGAGATATTCTAAACAGTTATTAATGTTTACTACGTGTTCCCATATACGTAAATTTTCTACCGTATTTTAATAATTTTAATAATCGATTTAAGTAAGTCTTTGGTTTCACTTCAGACTTGTATATATGTATACATATACTATTATAATACTACATTTATACATTTATAAGTTGAGGTATTTTAATATAAAACATACGTTATTCAATAAGCAATAAAAAATAATTTTTTCGTATTCACTTGGCCCAATCCTATATATATATATATTTTTGTAGACTCATTGAAGTATACCTTATAATTCTTCCAACGGTTTTTTTTTTGTTTTGTATGACCCCAATCTCCTCGAAGTGACTTCCTCCTAATAATAATTTTAACAACACAAATAATTCATGCAGTGTATTGCAAAATGGGTGCTAGTGGTTACCTTATTTTTTTTGTCGGAAATATATGCATAATGGTGGAGTTTCATGATTGTAGAACAGCTCAAAAATATAGTTGCGAAAATTGGTTTCTGTTACCCAATGTTCACAGATCGCGTTTAAATCTCTGATTATAACATAAAGCAGCGTTTTCAATTTATAGATAATAACGTTACAGTATATTTTTAGCATATATTTTTAAATTCATCATTTTTGATACTTTTATATGGAATTAATATGTCATAACCACTATCTAGCCCGTTTGTGTAATATTTTAATATATTAGTTGTCGCTTCAAGCCTCGATATCTCCAGAATCAAGCTATATTTGCTCAGAATAGTGAAAGTTATTACAGTCATTATCAAATCGTGTCATTCCAGTAATTATAATTACACACAAAATTTCTATTTTGGTAAAAATAAAGTAAAGCTTTAAAAAAAGTGCTGGCGTAGAACATTAAATTGATTTTTTACTGCTTAATTTTATCACAATATGTTAGGACCATCTGAGTCGTGGTGCTCTCATAATAATACTGACTGACTTGTCAAAAAATCTAATATTTTAGTTTTAATTTCTTGTCATTTAGTAAACACTAATCTCATTTTGCATAGAATCATATATATATATAATGTATGTCATATAATTAAATTACTATATATTTTTTTTATTTATTTTATAGACATTGCGTTCTCTTATATATAATACGATGAACTTCACGCATAAAACTAATGGTGCTCTTGACATAACAAAATAAGCTACTTTTTCGTTTTATAATCGGTCTGTTGTTTCCGACCTTATCATTATTTACTTAACTATTTTTAAGAGTACATACATATGTTAGAATTTTTGAAGACTTGACGTGTTTGCGTAGTAGTTTCACTCACGCCTTTGCCTTTCCTTGCCTTAGCTACAAGCCCACAAGTTTAGATGATTCATACTTTGTTATTGCTTTATTCCTCTTTCGCTGACGTTAAATTTTACTACATTTTATTACCTAATATAAAGTTCAATTACAAATACATAGTACAGTGCAAGGCCATACGTGGAAAATATGACAGACGGTCCGTAGTCAGTCTGAAAAATTTCTTAAATAAAAGTTGTAAAATTATTCTAGTATCTGGCAGTGATTGCAATTTGATTTGTTTTTCTCTCATTTATATATAAACAGGGTGTTTCGTATTAAAGTGTTGTAATGAGAGGTAATTACTTGGTTTAAGACCCGAAAAATATCGGTTTGGTAGTGGTGAGATTCATACATACCCCATATTCTAAGAAAATTCTGTATCTATTAAGCGAAAACCCAGTCAAAATTTCGGTTCATCTAAATAATTGTAATCATATACTTATGTTTAGTTAATTAAATATTTGGTTTAATATACTTAATTAGTATAATTAATTTATTAAGTAATTAATCAATTTTAATGGATTTAAAAGTTATGGTGGCTCAAAGTAGACTGTTTGGAAAAAAAAAAAAAAATAAAATTGAAACTTATGTCTTAAAGAAAATCTTATATTGTTATGAAAAAAAATCAATGTTGAGACAATTCGGATAGTTAGAAACAGATCTAGTGAAATGCAAGAGCAACAAGTTGAAATTAAAATAATGTAAGATACATTGATAACGAAGCAGTGAAACTGCGAACCGGGCCGCAGAAAACTAGTAACTTTATAGATCGCCAAATATATATTCCAGATAGAAAAAGTACTTTTCCTGGGCCTTAATTTCGTGCTTGTACTAAAGTACAGCACACTACTCCAATATTTTTCGAACACTATATTGTGTTCCAGCTATTGCTTCTATGTGTATTTGTAAAGAGTGATAAAATAATAAAAAAAAATAATAGTAAACATAGTAGAGATTTGCTTGCTGTTCGATATACCAATATTATTAAAAGGTTCTTATATTTCCGAAAATATGAAGAGTTCTCGATCCAAATATTAAAATTTGAGAATATTGAAGTTATTCCAGCACCACAATGCTCAAAGACTAAAATATTATATTGAATTGATTAGTAACTGAGAGCATTTACACTGGCTGAACTTTGATAAGAATTTTATGTTCGAACCTATATATACATACATTATTTTCTAATTTTGTCCAGAACCAAAAATTTATATGTTTTAGTGAAATAGTAATTTTAGCCCATATAGAGACGCTGGATTGGTATGTTTACATATACCATACAGTAGATTATCAGTTTAGCTAATATCTGACGTAATAAACCCGCTAAATAACGAACGATCCCATATTTGTAAATAATAAACGCACTAAAAATATATGGCTTTTATGATGATATATTTTTAATATTTTATTAATGTTTCTGAGAGATGTATTTTTAAAGCAACTGATTCACTTTTAAGTCGAAATTCTAAATTTCATTTACATAGCTCTCCATATCTTCTGATTTTTATGCTTACGCTATATTCATAGTATTTGCGACTTTATTAGACTCTGTGAATGTGTCACATCCCCATTTTTACATCTCAAAGTCACCGTAATTGTACATTTCGAAATCGGTGATCTTTTAAATAGTCATCATCGTTTTATGTTTCGAAATCGGTAATCGTTCATATAACTTTCCATTTTAGCTGATTTTTATGCTTACATCATATAGGCAATATTTGTGACTTTGTTAGACTCTATAAATGTACTAAATCCCCATTTTTACATCTTAAAGTCACCGTCATTTTCGAAACCGGTAATAGTTTATATAGTACTCTATATCAGCTGATTTTTTTGCTTACATCATAAAGGTAATATTTGTGGCTCTGTTAGATTCTCTAATTGTACTACGTCCCCATTTTTACATCTTAAAGTCATCGTCATTTTATGTTTTGAAATCGGTAATAGCTTATATTGCTCTCTGTATCAGCTGATTTTTATGCTTATGTCATATAGTCAATATTTGCGACTTTGTTAGACTCTGTAAATGTATCCAGACCTCTTTTGTACAGGTCTAATTAAGTCAACTAAGCTCCATAAATAATTCCTGAAAATATAAATTTTCTTTACATTTTTCTTTTTCTCTTTCCTTCTTTATTCAAGTCAGATTTCGGTTTATTTATTTTTTTTTTTTTCTGCTCATAGTGTTTGGCTGTCTCAAATAACCGATAAATTCACAAAGTATGAACGCACTTTGATTATGGGGGGCGTATATGTGTTCGTGTCTCTAGAAGTGCCACATATTTCAATTATAAAAAAAAATAAGTTAACTCTTCCGCACTTTAGTGTAATTTTCTTATTAAGAATCTTCATTCAAAACGAGCCAGCAAGAGATTTTTTATTACTTCTTGCTTTGCGTTTTTGTTTTTGTATTTTGAGTTTTCTGTTTTGTTATTGTTTTTGCTTTTGGCTGAGTTGACTTTTAATTTAAATTTGACAGTTGCTTTTACGCTGTTATTCTCTTCTTTAGTATTGCAAAAGCGGTGAGATAGGAACAAGTGAAAGCACGAAAGCACGATAAAGTGAAATACTGCGCTCATAATATTTTGTTGATAATGACGGCAACGTCGTGAAAAAAGTAATATCCGTAGAGTTTAAAAAATCGTAAAAAAAGTGTTATTAGTTAAAGAACCAAAAACAAAAAAAAAACAATAAAAAACAAGATTTTATAATATTTCAAATAAATAAATATAATTTTATGTTAATTTAAGTATTTCCAGAATTTTTACTTTATTTCTTAATCAATCAAGATAAACAACGGGCGATCCATGCTTTTTAGTTTTAATATTTCTACGTTGTGATTTGCGCTATAATCTATTCGCTTACTGCAATTTCCGTAACGCCCATAATAGAGAAATATTTGCTGAGTTCTTAATAGGCTCAGTAGCAAGCTAAACTTACTTTCTATTCTTGGAAAAAAGAGTAGAAAAATGTTCAATGTGAAATTAGTCGAAGAGAATCTCTAACAACAAAACTAAAAATTATATATTTTTTTTTACATAAAGTTTATTACACAACTAATATTAAATAGATTTTTTTTTTAATTTTGCAGAGCTGTCTCGAGTTGATCTTTAGAAGCCGTCCTTTTTAAAGGCCTGCAATATAGACTTTATTTAATAAAAGCGCAGATCAAATAAATAAGCCTTATCAAGAGGTTAACAATAGTTTAAAAAGTTTTAAATAATGGCAACAACTCCTCGTAGCGGTGGTGGTGGTGGCGGTACTGCTACACGCCCCAATGGCACATCCACAAACAAAAGTTGCCAATTCAAATTGGTGCTATTGGGAGAATCGGCTGTTGGAAAATCGTCGCTTGTATTGCGTTTCGTTAAAGGACAATTCCATGAGTACCAAGAGAGTACGATAGGTGCTGCATTCCTGACACAAACCATTTGCATAGAAGATACAGTGGTTAAATTTGAAATTTGGGATACAGCTGGTCAAGAGCGGTAAGTATATACGGTGAAAGCTCTCTTAAGCAGAGGCACTCACGCGAATATACTCACGTTAATTGCCTGATTAATAGTGAGTTGTCCGTTTATGAGAATGTTCACTGTAAATTCCTCATTTATAAAAATTAATAAAAAAAACTTTATTGTTTATATTAATCTTATCGTTCATTCTATAGGTATCATAGCTTGGCTCCCATGTATTACAGAGGTGCACAGGCTGCTATTGTCGTTTATGATATACAAAATCAAGACAGTTTTCAGCGAGCAAAAACCTGGGTCAAGGAACTGCATAAACATGTAAGTGCTATTTTAGATGCCGCTCATATACAATAAATCCAATGATCTTTCTTTGTCTCTCATTCTGCTCTGTTTTTTTTTTTTATATTTTATTTTCTATATTCGCATACATAACCGTTCAATTTAAAATTTGTGAAAGAAAGATCATTGGTCTTATAAATGAAAATTTAACAATTCTTCTTCAAAGTACATTTACCCTACAAATTTACGTTTCTCACTTGATTTAATATTTTTCGTGCATATTAACACAAATTTTCATATATCAAATTTCTTTTAAAATGCATTTTGCTGATTCAGCAAATGTTTTAAATTCCATACATTTGAAATATTTGTATAATAGTAGTTTGATTACTACATTTTTAATTTTATTATTGTATAGTAAAAGCATGTAAATATGCTAATGTGGGCCGAGGAATGCATTGCGTCCTTAAGCTATTATAACGGAGCCCCGGAAGTTTATATAAATGAAAACATATATCAGTTATATTATATATATGTATGTAGTATATTTTTATTAGTATGAGTAGGCTTTCATAAAAATAAAAACATAAACGATTTTGTTAGGAATATCTGAGTGACAGAGTCTGACCTACGTATTGGTTATCACCAAATAGGGAACAGTATGAGGTGTATTTATTTTTATTGCTACCCAAATATGAAATCTCACAAAAATAAATTAACTTTAACTACAAATGAATTATTGAAGAAAGAATTCAACAACAATACTTCCTTTATAAGGTCTTCAAATGTAATTTAAGCTAATCGCGATCCGCTTCAAAACTTTCAAAAAATATATTATATCGACCTTACTATTATACATATTATACGCATTTGAATAAAACAAAACAAAACAAAAATAAAATTAATAATTACCAAGCTACTCAAACTTTTTCACTGAGAATAAAAATAAAACTATATTCGCAATCTTCTTCGTGGTTAGTTTCCTCGGTATTGGTTTTGAAATCTACGTAGGTACTCTAAAAGCAGGACATGAATCGGTTACAAGACAAATAATTTTGGGTAGAATGGGAATGAACAAGTGGTTGCTGCAATATGTGAGGGGTACGAAGACTGGAGAGTAAGAATAAGGTTACGTTCTTTATTGAATTTAGCACAGTTAAGTTCTTACGAAAATTTATTTTTATGGTCTTCATAAAGGTATTCAGCGCTGATTGAAAATATGCTACGTTTTCTAGGAACCTCATAACGCTTTCAACAAGTAATATATTTCGTATATCATGATGGATCCGTAGGGTCTAGAAGAGTGCCATACTATTTTAACCAACCTTACCTTCATTCAATATTTTTAATTTATTTAATCAAACTTGTTATATGTATTATATATTCAATTGTTTTTTTCTTTCTGTTTTGAAGGCCTCACCGAATATTGTAATTGCTCTTGCTGGTAATAAGGCAGATCTATCAAATATACGTGTAGTTGAATATGAGGAAGCAAAGCAATATGCTGAAGAGAATGCATTACTTTTTATGGAAACATCAGCAAAAACTGGAATGAATGTGAATGAAATCTTTTTGGCTATTGGTAAAAATAATAAATAATTAAGTTTTTTTTATTCTTTAATTAATATTACTTTTCTTAACTCCTTTATATCCTTAATATAGCCAAAAAATTACCTAAAAATGATGGAGCAAATAATCAAGGAACCGCCGCAGGAAGAAGGCTAAATGAGAATGAGAATAACCGACAGACGAACAATTGCTGCAAGTGATGTTCTTTTGTAGGCAAGTTTTTTACAATACGTAAACAAAATACTGCAAAATAAAATAATATTTTAAGTGTTTAATTGCAAGCAAAAATAAAAATATTATAATTATTAAATCGCGAATATATATATGTATATACATATATATATATATTATTCACTGTTAATATGTGTAACTGAAATGCATTTCGTTAGAAAAAAATAAAATTTAAACACTTATGCTCCGGTTTTATTATTATATATTATTTAAAATTAAATAAATAAAATGTATTGCATTCGTTTAGGTGCATTTTTTTGTAAAATAAAATTCGTATTTTTCTTTTCACACATAGCATTTGTTGCTTTTTATAGTTTATATTAAAAATTGTTCTCAATATAAATTAAGTTATTCTCCTCTTAAATTGTACTGAAATCAAGTTAGAATAATATACATAAGTTTAATTCTATGTCACTTTTATAGTTAAGTTGCTAGTTTATAGTTAGTAAATATTTAATATTTTTATATTCTTTAAAATGTATAAAGGTGCATACAAACTCTTGTGATACGATAAGATACACAATATTTATAATCACTGCAGTATGTGGGATAACACAAACAGATGCTATCGATATCATATCGATCATATCGATAAGGCAGTCAAAAGAATTGATCGAACAAAAAAGTTGTTAGTGGATAATTAGGTGCAGAGGAACTTAGTATATACAAATTTAGTAAGATATAAATATTAAATATATATAGATCAGCAAAATGATAAAATTGCATAGTTGTTGTAGTTACTTATCGGCTCCTGGAATAAGGAATAGCGTCATGGGTGGCAGTAATAGTATCTTGTTTGGATTTAGATAGAGAAACCTTATTATACTAATGAATTGGAGCTATAAATCGATAGGGCTCAGATTATTATGTGTGCTGAAGAAAGCGAAAAGATAAGCGACGTCATTAGGTGTAAAATTGCAGTTAGGAAAATAATGTGGGCATTGTCATATTTACTAGTAAAAACCGACAATTTACCAATGTAGCTATGTCTACATATCAATTGAATCATGACAGTTCTTGCTGAATGTGTGAGGCGTTTCGCATCAGAGGGGGTACTGTTTAGAATCTGGTTAAGAAGCAACTATGGTTGCGAAAATTATACTGCCTTGTTATGGTAAGCTAAAAGTCGTTGTCGATATATGACCTCAATGTTATTATATCTATCGCGATAGGTGTTAATGTATTTTTAGTACCGATTGAAAGAATAAAAGGGTTAACGTCCCGAAAGTACTTGTCTACAAAGAAGACTAATCATCGGTCGCCACCCCAAACAGAAGCAATAAATCATGCATATGTTTATAGACTTATTTTGAAAGTACCCTACTGTGTCTTACTGTATCGTATCTATTTGTGTTTATGTCGTTTTTTCAACTCACACGGGTTTGTACTGTAACTTACTGCACCGTATCTATTTCTATGCCTCTTTAATAATTTGCTAACAATATTAAATATTTTATTAAACATATTAATAAATAATTTGTATTGTATCAAATTTTCTTTGGTTAGTAATTTTAAAAATGTATACATTGCTCTCGAGAACGTGCACGCTGAAATATTTGAACATTTATATAAATTTATTACGGTTTACGATCTCGACCGATGTCTATATATAACATTTCTAGATTGTAGTATATATAATTTTAGTTTTTTTTTAGTTTAAATTGAATTTTAAAAAATAATTTTCTTTTTTAATATTAATTTTTTTATTTACGAACTCTCAGTAGACATAAAATTGTTATATATTCTAGCATTTTCCTCGCAATCTATTAAGATATTATGTGATATATTTATTTTTAAATATTTTAACGAGTAGACTTGAGTAAGTTTTGTCCGACCTCAATGCCGACTTCTTTTAGTTTTTGAGTAATTGGATTGAAATATATATCCCGAAGTTGCTTTGTAGATTCAACTATTTGAACTGAACTTTATTTATATACTGTTTTAAGCTGTTTAGTTGAAAATGGGTATATAAAGTACACAAATGTTTTTTTTCATATGAGCGCCCAATTTTATTTAAATCTGTTTAGTTTTAAATGTTTCAGTAAGTTTTTTAATTTTTTGATGTGAATAATATTGTGTTGAATAATATTTTAAGCAAATAATAGGTTGTTATTGTACTGAAAACTAGCATTTTTTGATTTACTAGATCTATAAGTCGAAGGACTCATGTAATTTTTAGGGAAAATTAATTGGTTGACGTAGATGAGAGTAATGCTTAGGGAAGCAGAAATTTTTTTTAGACAACAATAACTAAATTACTAAGGGTGAGATATCGTATTAAAAAACTTAGTGAAACGCAATAGATCCATAGTTGTTTTGCATAAAATCACACATAGGTTCACCCATAAATCACACCTAATCAAATAGTATAAAACAAATTTAAAGATAGTCTTTATTAAGGATCTATACTTAATTATTAAATAAGCGTAATATTTGGCCGATTACATATTTTACATATTCATTTGTTAGACTTGATAGTGGTTAAATGTGAATTTTTATATTTTTGAATTATAATACCATCAATAGATTATTAATATTCTGTTAATAAGTAGTATGGGAGTGAAATTAATTTTCACTAAAAGGTTATTTCCAATGCAGGTCTAGTCACATGGTTTCCCCACCTAGCATGTGACTAGACTAATTAAAGGTTAGCTTTAATTAAATTTCCTCCCATCCTTAATCCACCCTTGTTGTCGAACAATCCTCTCTCTATTTGCACTTTCTTTACCCAATTTTATTCTGATACATGTATTCGTGTTTGTAATTTCTTTGATGTCATCTGTCATATAGATCACCATAGGTTGGCACAACACCAACAACAACACAACATATTACAGCCTATTATTATTACTTACTTCTGTTATGTTGTTGTTTTGATCCGAAAAGATCTGTTATTTCTATCTCTATTGAGGTATATATTGAAAGAGGCAAGCTGTAGTTCTGAGAAATATACCCATTTGTTTCTGGAAGCAAAGTAGATAGCTGGGGTGATCTTATATTAATATATTATTTGATAATATACTGGTTTGAATTAATTAGTTTTAAAAAATTAATAATTTTATCAACTTTATCAAGAGAGAGGAGTAGGACGTTAACACATGGAAGAATGTGTTTTTAATACAGTTCCAGATATATTTCTCTAATATATATTTAAGAAGCGATGATGTGTATGTAAATTTGCTTATGGTTAAAAAAAATATTAAATATTTTATTATATTTGCTTTTTTACATTTTACATTATATATTTAAGAATATCATATTTTATTAAGTTATTAAGTCTTCATTTTTATCATTAAATGGCCTATAAAATATTAAAGTTACGTAGTCTGTTATTTAATAATTTTGTTTTTGAATATATAGTATTTGTATATTGCAACTAGTCTTTTTAATTAAATAATTAAAACATTAATGTTTTTAAATAATTATTAAATAATTTTTTTCGGGCAGTTATTTTGTATTGACTGTAAAAATTTTATACCGATTAACACTAAAGCTGAAGGACTGATTTGTGTTCTTAAAGATAAAATGGCAATGATTATCAAAGCAGGTTCTCTTGATGTATTGATCAAGAATATGTATGTTTGAATACTTGGCAATTCAAAGTTCTATTTGATTAGATTTACAATTTAGATTCTAGCTTCTTGACAAACAAACAAACGGACAGGCAAATAGATGGACATGGACTAATAAGGAACATGTGTGGTATTTTTATTTATCATTCCATGTATGGTATTTTTTGAAGTTTTTGTAGCATGTAGAGTCATGATGCTTTTCTTCATGTTGTGAGAACCGAGTAAACTATAAATGGATATCGCCAGAATGATGTGTGTCAGCATAATGAATAGAAATATACATTGTTTATATGAGATCCATGCCGTTCCTTCAAAACCTTAAGATGACCTTGATTAGTATATAATAATTTATATGTTTTTATATGTATAATAATGTATTATAATTTTTACGTATTTCAAGTATTCTATATTATTATGATAATACATTTCGTTAAATGCATTTAAGGTTAATCGTCATTTTAATCAATATAAGAATTGCTTATACGGGTTTGCCACTAAATGACGTATGTGGTTTTTTCTTAATTAATCGTTGAACGGCTTTAAATCTAGAAAGTTTAGGTTTAAAGCCTAAAAAAAACCAAATATTTCAACGTATAGGATAGCGCAAAAATTGCTCAAAATATTGACATTAACCGAAATTTGGAGTATTGGAATTTCCCATTTTTAATTGTTTTATTATTTAAAAGAAATTTCTTTCTGTATTCACAATTATGTAAATTATTATATTGATATTTGCAATTAATTTTTAAAAATTAAATTCCTGATTTAATTGTAATATATATAGAGTTTATTGAATTTATCTAATTGAATTCGATTATTTACTTTATAAGAAATTTTTTATTTAAAAAAAATCAAAACCACAAGTCTATGGCGTGTTTTTATAATTTGCATATTTTATCGAAATTGTTATATTGGATTTTATTATTTTATACATAATAAAATATTTTATTTTTAAAAATAATATTTAATATTTTTTTATGATAATATATTTTTTTGTTAAATTTATTATAATAGGTTTTGCTATGTTATACATTAAAAATTGTTAAATTTTTTAAAATAATATATTTTTTATTCAATTTGTGTTATTTCATTTCATTATTTTATTCATAATAAATTGTATTATTTGCAAAACAAATTTATATTCATTATTTTTCGTTTTTATTATAATTTATTCTTTTAATCTCAATTAGTTTTATTGAATTTAATTATTTTATAAGCAGTAAATTATTTTAGAGGGCTCGAACAGTAATAAAGCAACAACAACAAAAATTGTAATTATTTTTTTGAAATTTGGGTGATCATACAACGTTACTTCGAGTATTGTTATATGCTCATCGTCAGTGATCTTTAGGAAATATTCGAATTTTTATTTAATTAGTTAAATTATTAATTTATTAATCAGTAAATTATTTTATTTGTAGAAATAATGAATAATTTTGAACTCTTTATTAATAATGATTTGTATAAAAAATTATTAGTTGTTGATTTTTTGTTATTTTTGTAATTTACTTTTTATTGAATTTACAATACTGAATAATTTATAATGTTAATCATATGAAATATATTGGATTCCATTTTTTGTCTTTAATTAATAATTGTATTTGTAAAAATAATTAAAATTCTCAATTCTATGATTTTTTTTATTATATTATAAGTTTTTTTTGTTGAAAAACATATGAATTATTAATTTTTTGTTATTTTTATAATGTACTTTTTATTGAATTACTAGATAATTTAATATACTAGATAATTTCTAATAATGTTATTCATATAAAATATATTGGATTCCATTTTATGTCTGAAATAAATAATTTTATTTTTACATGAATGAATAATGAATAATTTCTAATTTATTGTATTTTATTATAATAAATTTTTTTGTTGGATTTCATTATTTTATTTATAGTAAATTTATTTTATTTTTGAAAATAACTAATAATTACTAATTCTCTGCTTATTATTTTAATATATATATTTCTATTTAATATTTTTTGTTAATATTTTATCTATAAAAAAAGAATTTATTTTTAAAATAATTAATAATTAATAATTACTAATTCTTTTCTTCTTTCTTTCTAATTTTTTTTACAGAAAATCAAATTTCCAACGAGAGATTCAAAAAGTTTATTATGCTGATAATTATAAATAAAAAATTATTTAAAATTTAACTTTAAAGTAAAATTAAAATATTTAAAGAAATTTTAAACAAAATTGTATGGAACAAAAAAGCAAAACAACTGATGATTATGAACAACCGATAGCGATAATAATTTAAAATGAAAATTTAATACTACAAATTATAAATACGAGATAATATTAAAAAATATTAAAGAAAAAGAAATTGTAGAGAAAAAGTCACATTAAAAAACTCCCATGCCCTTGTATCCGATTTACCTCCATATTATATCTAAATAACATTAAATAAGTAAAATATAATTAAATTTTAATAAATTTGCAATTTGTTTATAATTAAGAACAAAATAAATTTTTTAAATGTGTATACAAAATTATTGCAATGTAATTAATAAATAATATTAATTATTAATAATTATATATTAGTAGTTATTAATTATTAATTATTAATAATTATAAAATAAATTGTTGGCAAATCGACTAGAGAAAAAAAATTGTTTTGTTCAAGAGAATTGAACAAAGATTTGCTTGTATTAAAATAAAAATCATTATTTAAAACAATTTACAAATAAAATAAAATTTAAAAAAAAGAAAAACAAAATTTAATTATATAATAGAAAAATAATTAAAAATTAATAACATTAAAAAAAAAACTTATTAAAAATAATTCCAATTGCAATTATTTGCATATTTGGCCTCCGCTGCCGTAGCTGCTGCTGTTGTTGCCGCTCTGTTGCAATATTCTTATTTTATAGATCTGTGTTGGGGGCGTGGCGTATCGAGTGATAGATGCGTGTTCAACGTTTCAAATGAGTTTCCGTTTATATGAAAATACTTATATAAAATGAAAGCTATATTGAATATTAAATATATATATATATGTATTTACGCTATAATGAAAATAAATTCACGTTGCTTTTATTTATGTTTTCACTCTAGTAAGCAATTGAATGTCTTAAAAATGAATTATAATAACTAAACAACAACAAAAACAACAACATGAAGAACAAGAACATCTTTAAGTCTAATTGTTTATCTAATTTTCATTTTAATTTTTATATATTGTAATTAATTTTATTTTTATTATATCACGTTAATTTAAAAACATAAGAAAAAAATTTTATTTGTGAAATTTAATTAATTATATATATAATGAATGGCATATAAATATATTTTCAATTTTAAACAATTATGTTGATATATGTATTAAATAATAAATAAAATAAAAAAAACAGGAAAACTAGAAAAACAGCAAAAAAAATGATATATATTAAAATTATACATTTCAAACAGAAAATATAAAATTTGATAATATATAAACGATAAAAATATACATTGATATATTATATAATATAATTAAAGCTATGGAAATGAAATAATTTAATAAATGAAAATATACAAACAAAAAATAAAATAGTTATTTATTTAAAATCATCTTAAATTCTTGTCCAACAGATGCTGGATAAACATATATCTACTGAAAGCATATTACTTAAATTATGTTTTATTAATAGGCTTTTACGTAAAATGAACGGGTTACTACTAGTTTCATAGATAATTATTTCTAAATATTTCCTAATAAAACCTTACAATATTCAATGCTGCTCAATGATTTTTTCACTTGTATGTTGGGTCATCCAAATAGTAATACGATATACCCAGTTGGTACTTCACATGAGTAACAGAATGATACTAACAACGTTATGACTCTAGGGATAGACTAATATCCCTAAGCCAATATAACTCTAAATGCTCTCAAATCATTATTACATAGTTAGATGAAAATAACACCGCTGCTTAATTTTTTTTTTTTATTTAATTTAAATTCAATATGTATTCTGTCACATAGTACGGTGACATTTTACAATTTTTTAATAAATACTATTTGAGACTTGATCATTTACAATTAAAGTAGTTCTCCCTGTAGAGAGCTACTCTTTTCTTTTTAATTTAAGATTTCTTTATAAAAAAAAATTTGATTTTTATAATAAAATTTGAAGCGGCGTTTTCCTTTTCAGTCTCGTAAATATATTTGAGGGGGACATCAAATTCGAAGCTAGGATGTTGGGATGAATTTGTATTCGTTCATGGTATTTTCTAGCTACCTTTTTTACTTCATCTCTTACCGGGATTATCCCAAGGTCCCGATGGATTTGAATGTTAGTTACATACCATGGGGCATTTACTATTTCCCGTAAAGTTTTAGATTGAAATCTTTGAAGAATTTCTATGTTGGATGTTGAGGCTGTTCCCCATAATTGAATGCCATAGGTCCATACTGGTTTTAGCACACTTTTATATAAAATAAGTTTATTCTTTAGGGATACTGAAGATTTTTAATTTAGTAGCCAAAACATTTTTCTGTATTGAATCCCAAGGGATTTCCTTTTGTTAAAAATATGTGTTTTCCATGTCAGACGTCTATCTAAGTGCATGCCCAAGTATTTAGCGCTATTTGATTGCGGAATTATTATATTATTAAGTTTAATTTCCGGGCAGGTGTCTTTTCTCATTGTGAATGTAACATGAGTAGATTTTGTTTCATTTGCTTTCATGCGCCAATACTGCAACCATTTTGATATACGATCAAGACCAGCTTGTAGTTTGAATGAGGCTACAGAGGGATCGTTTGCACTCGTCAGGATAGCTGTATCATCTGCAAATGTACCGGTTACAATTCCTACCGTCTTCGGTAAATCGTATGTGAAAAGCAGATAAAGGGTTGGACCGAGTACACTGCCTTGTGGTACTCCAGCTCTAATATCATGTAGAGAAGACATTTCATTTTCATTGTTGACATAAAAGAGTCTTTTCAATAGATACGATTTTATGAACGTATAATAGTTAAGTGGCAGAAGCTGTTTACATTTGTAAAGAAGTCCTTGGTGCCATACTCGATCAAACGCTTGAGATATGTCCAAAAACGCTGCTGAGCAGTATTCTTTTCGCTCGAAAGTGGTCTGTATTTTTTCAACAATTCTATGAATTTGCTCAATGGTTGAGTGTTTTCTTCTAAATCCAAACTGGTGGTTCGGAATTATTCGTTTCGACTCAATTACCGGCATAAGACGTTTTAAAAATAATATCTCAAGAACTTTTGAAATAATGGGAAGGAGACTTACTGGACGATAGGATTTTACATCTTCAGCTGGTTTTCCTGGTTTTAGTATCATCTTTATTTCGGCAACTTTCCATTGATCAGGGATGAAACTTTTTAACAAGGATGCATTGAAAAGATGAGTAATAAATATTAAAGCAACATCTGGAAGTTTTTTAAGAATTTCAGCAGTTATGAGGTCATAACCAGGTGCCTTTTGATTTTTAAGAGATTTAATTGTAGAAATTATTTCTCGTTTTTTAAATTTCCTAATTGGTAACTCCATTTGGTGAGTTTCTTCTAAAAATTTGGAAACATTGACATCTATTTCTGAATCGCCAGTCATATCATGTGGAATAAAAACGTTTTTTAGATGGCTTGCGAAAAGTTGAGCTTTTTCAGACGGTTTTTTCGTCCAAGTATTATCTGTATTTTTAAGTGGGGGTCGATAATCTATTGTATTATTTACTTTTTTATTTGCTTTCCATAGAGAATAATGAGATAAGTGAGACGTGTCGAGGCTATGTAAGAACTTCTGCGTATTTTGTTCCGTCTGTCGTTTCAGCAGAGTCTTTAGATCTTTAATAATTTTGTTAAGTTTCCTCTTGTCTTCAGGAAATCTGGTACGATGCCATATTTTTCTACCATTTCGTTTATCCTTTAGTTTTTTTGTGATCTCCCCAGTATACGTTACTAGATTCTTCATATAGACTTTTGGAGGAGGAGTAGCTTCCCATGCTGCCTCTTGAATAGATCTGGTTAGGTATTCAGTCGCTTCAATTATATCTTCTTCAGTTTTTAGTGGCATTTTGACGTTTAGAGACGATGACAACATTGTTTCAAATATAGGCCAATTTGTTTGCTTGTTGTATAATTGACATTTTTGGATCTTGTTTCTAAGGTCTTTATCTATTATTACAATCACTGGTGAATGGTCCGATGATAAATCTAAGCTGGTCTTACATTGCACATGTTCATAAAGGAAGCCTTTGGTAACGCAGAAATCAATAAGATCAGGAATTTTATCTGTATCTGATGGCCAGTATGTGGGCTCTCCTGTGGAAAAAACTTTAAGTTTCAAGAGTCTCACTGCTTTGTATAATTCACGTCCCTTTGTTGTGATTAGTCGTGATCCCCAGAATATATTTTTCGCATTGAAGTCGCCACCAGTTATAAATCGATTCCCTAATGTTGAAAAAAATTTTGTGTAGATTTCTTCCTTCACATTATGTTTTGGTGGACTATATATGGCAGATATAAGAATTGGTCCGACTGAGTCCTCGATCATAATATTTGTGGCTTGAATTTCATCAGTGCTATAGTGAGTACATTCATAATGTTTAAGTGTTCTTTTAATTAATACTGCAGAGCCTCCATGAGCTTTTCCGTCCGGATGCGGAGACTGATAGAAACAATAGGATGGAATTTTAAAAAAACTTTTTTTTTGTGAAATGAGTTTCCGAAACTAATAATACATCTACGTTATTTTTTGATAGAAATAATCTCAGTTCAGAGGAATGTTTTGACAACCCATTGGCATTCCATAAGACGAGCTTTATGGGCATATGGTTTGTTTAGAAACAAGACTTACTAAAAGATTTGTCATGGTAGTTATTTGATTCATTACTTCCCGCATTAGTTTCATCAATTCTTTCATTTCACTCACCAATGCATCGCTGTGAAGATTATTTTTATTGGAAGAAATTTGATCTATTTGGTTGGCAGCAACTTGAGCGTAAGTTTGCTGAGAGTTTTTATTTGGAGTAGTTTGACCTGGTTGAGCGCGTGCAGGTTGAGCGAAAGTTTGCTGTTTTTCGTGTTGTTCTCGATGCTGATTAGTTGAGGATACAAATTCAGCATCAGGTTTTAGAAATTTTTTTTTAAGTGGTGGGAAAGTAGACGCTTGCAGTTTTTTATACACTAAGCAGCCCTAGTAGTTTGCTGGGTGGTTACCTTCACAAAGAACACATTTAACATCATTTGTTCTGGATTTTCTTTCGCAGTCAGCCGATGCGTGATTACCAGCACACTTAATGCATTTGGGTTGTCTTCTACATCCTGATTTAGTGTGGCCATAGTGTTGGCATCTTGAGCATTGAGGTAACTCACGTTTAAAATGGGGTGGCTCAAAGGTAACTCGACTGTGGAGTAAGCTTTTAATGTTGTAGATATCTTTGTTATTTGGTTTTTGCTTTATTTCTACAACGAACATTGGAAGGGACCTTTTTGTTTGGCGATGTTTCATATTCCATATATTTGTAGTAGCATGTCCAAATTCTTCTAGAGCTGTTTTTATATCCCCAATATCGACGGAGGGATGCATATTTCTTAATATGACCTTAAAGCTCCTTTCATTTTTAGGTTTGTATGTATAAAATTCCGTGTTCTTACTTTCTAGCATTTTAACGATTTTTGAATAAATTTCCGGTGCACCGGGCTGTATACGAACCCGAGTAGATGAAATCACTCTTAATAGACAATTAATTATATCTCATCTTGAGCACTAAACTGTGTAGCTTACGGTAATCTCATTCCGATCTAGACAATTCAGTTAATAATACTATTTTTATAAAGAAGGGATATTGAATTAAGATTTTAAGATCTATTGTGTTAGTTGAACTTAGAGTCAGTAAATCCTATTTGTTTAATAAATAGTAGTATCTGTTTGATGCTTTGAAGTTTTCGTTCATTCTCAGGTTTTGAGTATATATATCTAAGGTCCTTCTTCGTTCATGCATTAGTGCATGGCTCCTTCGAGCATGTATATGGCGTTTTCTTTTAGTTAACTGTAACTCTTAACAGTGTTGCAGATATCATATTGTAGCGATGTCCTCCATGTTTATCAAGATTTGTTTGAAGTTTCAAAGTTTAATCGCGATATTGTTTCTTAATTACAGTGTATATGGAGACTAGACTTTTCCATTTTTAATTGCTTTATAAAGCATCTCAGAAAAATAAGTTATATGTTCGATGCGACTGTCACTAATTTTGAAAAATTTACTGACTATATTTTGTTGGTATTGTTTTGCCAAAGTTCTACAAGCGTACATACTAACTTTTTGTCGAGAGAGGGCTTTATTTCTCAATTGCCTACTTAGTAACATCTGTTAGCAAAAGTGATTTTCCGTTGAATCTCTAGATTTAGATATGTAAAATCCTGAAACTTTTGATATAAATAGTGCTTCCAATCACGGTGCCGGAAGTCCAATACAACTATCGTTAAGCAATATTCTTTAAGTTGACTATATCTAAGCATGTCTTGATAGTAATAATACTTAGCATATAACAGGTCCAAAATCAAATTCAAGAATTTACTATATAATACATCATTTTGCTATGATGGAAATGCTCAACGATTAAATTTTGCCAGAAACTTTCTATCGAGCTGACATCGATAATCGATGTTTTTAATCTTAATTATGTTTAATTTTATTTTTGTTAATGGTATATTCTTTCTGGTAAAGAAGAATATAAAAATAAAAATTTGATTTTTCATCGATAATATTAGAAAAAACATTTTCAATGTCGAAGTTATGATAAAAATATATTTTATGTCTAATTGGTGTCATTAAAATCCTAAATAGTAAAAAAATAATTTTGTTCACAAACTAATTTATGGAATTAGACATAAGGAGTCGTGGATGAATTAATAACTAATATCGAAAAATGTAGAGTTTTATCACTGAAATCTTGAAACTCTTACGATGTACAGGTCCTCCTGCAGGGGATTGATTATGACCTGATAAATTATTCCACAAATAATTCTTGTCCGGTAATCTTAAAACAAGCATCCGAGCGAAACTCTTCTCCAACAATGACCACGCAATGAAATGGACAAAGTGACTACATCGATATGGGTATATATATATATGGGTAAAATTTTTTAAACTTCTCTCTCATAAAACTTTATTAAAAAAAAAACAATTATTTTTTATCCACATTTATTTTGAAAGTTTTAAATAATATTGAGTTCAATAAATAAACTTCTTAAAGTTTGGTTACATTTAGTTGAATTGAATCCAGCGTTTCTGTATCATATTTTTGCGTTAATGTATATTTTTATTTTATTTTATTAATTTTTAATTTAACATTCATAATTCAGTTGTATAAGTAAGTACATTCAATAATACATATATAATTTCAAATGTTGTTCATTTATTTTTATTTTTGCTACTTAATACATTTAAATATTGTTATATTGTTTCTAATGTATATAATTTTTTTTTTTTCAATTAGGTTATTATTATGTTTTGTGTAATTTTTTTTTTTGTTATATACTCTAAAGTATACAATACGAATTATAAGAAAACAATTTAAAATTGCTTTAAGGCGACATAAAAGGCTGAAAGAGATAGATCATAGGAAGGAAATAATGGCGATATAAAAAATTATTATACATATTAACTTATCAAGAAAAAAAAAATTAAATAAATAAATAAATAATTACACCTTGAAGAAAATTAAAAATAAAAGGAATAATTCTATAATTTAGATATGATAAAAATTTTAATATATTAAAAATATTGTAAAAGCAATAAAATGAAATATTTTTAAAATATTAAAACTGAAAAATTAAAAAAAAATATTCATTCATGATAAAAAAAAGTTGAAGATTTTCGTTGAAATTGGTAAATTGAGTAATTAATAATTATCAAAAAGTGAAATATTTTTTAAATAGTTTTAAAAAGTAAAAATATAGATAAGAATATATGTTGTTTAAGAATAAAATAAAAATTACACAAAAAACAGTGAAAAACATGAATAATTTAAAAAAAATTAAATTGTGCTATAACGATCAATTACAAATTAGTTAATTAAAATTTTTAATTTATATAAAAAATTAAAAAAATAATATAAGTTTCAATTGAACAAACTATTAAGTTTTTAACAAAACTAAAAAATTATATAAGAAACGATAATAAAATAACCTTAAATTAAAATTTAAAATAATTAATATATTTGTTAAAAAAAATATATTAAAATTATTAACAAATTAATAATCAGCAAAGAAATTGCAGCTTTAAAATAACAAAAATTAAACTAAAAATTAAAAACAATTAAATTTAAAAATAATAACTTAAATATTTAAAATAAAATCTTGTGAATATATAAAATTTTTATGATAAACGTATATTTAATAATTAAATTGGTGGTTTAAGTTACAGTAGCAAATTTAATTTTTAATAATTTTTAATAATAAAAATAATATTCAATAATAATAATAATAATAGTATATATATGGCAGAAATTGGGGGCAGTATAGAAGTAGAATTGTTTTTGTTTTTATAATTTGTTGTTAGTTTAAATGGCAGATTGCAAAGTAAGTAACAAAGAAAATATATAATATATATAATAAATATTTATATTTATTATTTAACAAAAGAGATCAATTTAAATTATTTAACATACAAATTTAACAAAAAATGTTTAAACATCTTCATAATAATAATTATTTCAATGGGTTTTTTATTCATTTTTTCGTTTATATTTTATTATAATTATATATAGTAGTATATACTTTTTCAAATATGGTTTTACAAAATTTCAGTAAAATGTCTCCAAAACTAGCAGCAAAAGAACTTAAATAATTCATACAGTTCCCGAGCAGAGTCTCTGTCAGTATAAATAGCTAAGTACTTCTGGTGTGGCTTGGTTCTTGAAGAGATTTGACTATACTTCATTGTCCATATATAATCAATTTTTTTTTATTTTTTATCACTTAATAAAAGAACTTCCACTTATGTTGTAGCTTCAACATATGTAATTAATATATATTTCATTTATTATTATTGTATTAATTTTTTTACCGAATCGCCACTTTATATTTCTTATAAACTTTCCAAAAAAATTTTTTATCTAGTTTCTAATGTTTGTCTTACCATATTCGGTTTAATTTTTTTACTTGCTCAGATTGCATAAAATATTTAAAATTTTTTATTTAATATTTTTTTTTTTTAGTTTTTTAAACATTTATAAAATTTACAAAATAATCAGTTATAGTTTTTTGTTCGCTAAGTATTCAGTTTAGTGTTGTCATTTTTATTATTATAATTAATTATTTTTTTCTTCATCTTATTTGTTTTCTTTTTGTTTTGTTAATTTTAGTCCTAACATATCCTTAATTATTAAAATCCAAGTACTTGCCGGAAACACATTTAAACAACACATCCAAAGTTCAAAGTTTGTTTATAATGGTTTGATTTATGTCGTAAATTCTTGTAGCTTCCAATAATAATCAATAAAATTCAAAAACATCTGCTTAATTCCTAATAATAGTTTCTTGCTAAGTTTTTTCTAGTGTATAAGAGTCTATTCCAGCATATTTAAGTTTATTTTTTTTTTTATACTTTTCTTATATTTTTCTTCTCTCTGTCTCTAATGATCTATGTGTAAGTTTTTTATTCGATTCTTGTTAGATGTTGCTTTTAGAATGTTTTTATACCATTATCACTGTCGGTTCATCACCGTGCAGATCACAAGAACCTATATTTTCACCCTGGTATCCAGAGAAATCGGTTATAACTGCTTTTGGTTCAGCGCCGAACTGTATGTCCTGTAGACAACCCTTGAAAGGTTCAGCAAAACGTCCTTGTGTACGCTTACTTATTGCTTCCATACTGGGGAAGCCACCTGTAAAATAGAACACAAAAAAATTTAGATAGTTTTAATAATTAGTTAATATATATTAATATATTAAAAAAATGTTGAAAGCTAAAATTTAATTTTAGATATCTGGAGACTGCCCTATAGAATTGGGTCAGATTGAGCTTCCCTAAAAGAAACTTTTTAATTCATGCTAAAAGTATATTTATTTCTTTATTAGATGAGAGTGTAATTAATATAGTTATATAAAAAAAATAATTAACACATATATTTATAATTTAAATATATTTAATCAGAATATCGCATCAGTACTCATTGCGTACAACCATATGTGACCATATTCTTAAATTGATAATATATATGTCAATTGTAAATAATCGTGAAAAGCAGAAATGGGCATCCATAATGGGAAAAATAATGCAATGAATAAGCAAATATTTTCAAGGTTCAAGGTAATCCTGATCTATAACGTCATTTATTAATTACAAACTACACTATAATATATTCGTAGGTAACAACGATTATATGTATATACATATATGTATGCATGTATAAATATGTATGTATATGTTGTTAATAGTATAACATATATTTTAGCGTAAAAGTAGAAATAAAGGTACAGTTAATAGGTTTGCCAATTGTATTTCTACCATTCTCTTAAATTAATATAACCCTCGTAAATACTTTATATACTTATATGTATATAAAAGTTTCGATGCCACATAATTGAAAGCCTATTCATATCTATTACAAATATAGCTCAGTGTTAGAGACTAGAAAATGTGATATTACACCGGATAAGTATCAGAATGTTAGATTTTGATGATTATTCATTAGAACCGATAAGCTAAGAAATTCAGTTCATCAAGAGAAAATAATTTTGAGTAAGATATTCCAAACGATATGCTATAATCTAATACTGTAAGCTTAATAGTTTCAAGATATAAAGGGTATTGTACTTGCTTAAATCAACCTCTAGTAATATACTTTGTTGTAGAGTCCGATTTAAGTAAAAGAAAAACACTACATCCTAGACTTATTTTATGTAGAATATTACATATTGTAGTCATCAAATATGCTTTGAATAAGATGGTATTCAGATAACTTGCTTTGTAAATATACATAACATTCAGAGGTTCAATGAAGAATCACTTTTGTTAATAGATGTTAATGTTACTCTAACCTAAGTAGACAAATAAGAATTAAAATTCTCTCCCGACAAACAAAAATCACGCTCTACAAATCTCTCTACAGCCTGTCTTGCTTTATGGTGCAAGACCTTTGACAATAAAAGTGGTGAGAAGGTGTTATGAGCATATAAGATAAAAATTTTTCAGAAGATCTATGGACGTTTTCGCGTTGGCAACTAGTAACGACTTAGATGGAACGATTCGATTAGAGCTACACCTCGACATTGACACAGTTAAGCGCATATTAATTGAGCTGGGTTGGCTATGTCGAATGGAAGACAGTATTGCAGTGTTTAATTCGATTCTCGGTAGTGGAAGGATACATTTTTGGTGGAAGGATCAGGTGTCCAGCGATATGACGATATGAAGGTATAATGATTGTAAATAAAATATGGCGTATGTATTAGAAAATATAAAGTCAATCAGTCCAATTGTGGTAATTAAGTATTAGCTAAGCTTTTACATATAATGTGTTTTTGTAAATATTTTTTAAATTAAAAAAAAAATTGTTAAAAATAATGAAAAAATGTTAAATAGTAAATTGTATTTAAAATAATTTATTTTTCTATATTATCAATTTTTTTAAATACTTGTTATTTTATGACCAAACAATTTTTTAATAATTTTTTTTATTTGTAATCATTACTTGCTGCTTACATAGCACCTCTTGGATATATCTTTGGAAATTATTTCATCCTAAAGTTGTACGTATAATACTTTTTTAATGGACATAAATAAATATATATAGTATAAACTAAATATTAGAATAAATTTTTTTTTATAATAACTTTTATATAATAAAAGTTTGCACTAATAAAAAAAAATCACGAAATATGGTTTTTTTAATTAAAAAAAAATGGTAAAATTTAATGAATAATGCTTTAATCTTGCATTTCCAGTTTTATTTGCTTGCTTCTGAAAAGCTCGTCAGCGAAGCCAATAAAACAGCTGACTTCACAGCAGCTTAAATTTAGTATTCAAAGCCGGCAAAGTTGAACAAAAACAAAAATATATGTTTGTATATATACAAATGTAATAAAACCGGTCACATAGGGTTTACAGCACATAATTGGAAATGTTATTCTTGTAAGTAATTAACATTATTATTATATATGCATGGAATATGTTTCCTCATTATAACGGTATAAATTTATATTGAATTTATGTGAACTTCAGCAGACCTGTTGGTATGTACTAGAATTGAGGCATATAGGGTTTAGGTGCAAACTGCTGTAAACGATTGTATTTTTAGACATATAAAAATTTTTAAAAATTATTTGTCAAAGAAATAGAGCTTTAAGTTAAGTTTAAATTTGCAAAAATTGTGATTATTATACATATTTTGAATATAATGAAGTTCAGATAACTTGATTTGGAATTGGAACTTAGTTATAAATAATATTTTATGGTTTTTATATTTTTTTTATTCGTCTGCAGGTCACTTTTTGTTAAGTAATTCAACGTTTGTTTAATAGTTTTTTAATATATTAATGTATTGTACTGCAATATAGAGAATAGCATTAAGAGGATGATGTAGATAAAGTTTTATTGAAATTAATTTATGTTAGATCGTGATCCTGATGATGAGAGTCGAAATATAGAATGTATTAGAAAAATATTAAAGAAACGTTGAATTATTTAACAAAAAGTGTTCTATAGCTGGATAAAAAAATACATAAAAACTATAATAAAAAAACAGGTCGATGAAAAAATTTAAAATGTTATAATAATATATTATATTATGTGTGCCTTACATATTGTATATGTAAGTCACGTAATTATTATATATACGTAAATGTCAATTGTTTGTACGTATGTATATTATATATATAATAAATGTGTATAATATATGTACTATATGTTGAATGCATTATATATTTTATATTATATATATATATAACATATATGCTTAGTGTTTTATATATATATATTATAATATGTTTATTACTATATTTTAGAATTTATGCAATAAACTTCTACTTAATTAAAACTGTTTAAATGAAATAATAATAATGAATATTGTTTAAAAGAAATTCTTACTATTACTAAATTCGGTTGCTTACGGCAACCCTGTTGCCTTATTCTCATTGTTTTTTCACACACACAACCAAACATTTGCTTCACTAATAGCTCATATCGAAAAAAATCTGTTTCTTGGGTATCAATACGACAGGAAAATAGAATTTAAATTTGTTAGTTAAAAATCCGCATCAAAGAATTCTTTCATAAACAAAGTGAATAATAATGAAAAAACACTTGAGTGCGGTTTAATTTTCTAAATAATTAAGACAAACCGATATAAAAAGTGTATGTAGTAACAAAGCCATAAAATTGAAAAACTACTAAAATGTGTTCTTGTGTGAAAATAAAAAATAGAAATAAAAACAAAAAGAAAAAATAATCAACTGAAGAATAGAATATAACAACAACTAAGGCAGCAACTTAGCAGTACCGTACGCCGGCGCAGACGTCAACACCGGAATATTGCTTAAGCTTCAGTTAGTTGAGTTCTGCCGTCGCAATGGTAAAGAAATCAGATGTTTTTTGTGTATGAAACGTGCAGCGTCTTTTTGTGTGTGAATTAAAATAAAAAAAAAATTAATAAAATTAATATTATTAAATAAATTCAAATTCATTTCTTTATTCATAATTTCTATTGTGCATAAATTTTTTCATTCATAACATAATTATTTAAAAATAAAAAAAATTTAAGAAACTAAAAAAGCTCGACTTGCAATTAAAAGAAAAACTTTGCCAAAAGTTGCAGAAATGAAGTTGGTAAGTTTGACATTTATTAATGTTTGTTGTTGTTATTATGAAATTGTAACAAGTAGAATGACAAATATATCGCATGCGATATTTTTATTTAATCATGTCTAGCGTCAATATTTATTTATTTTTTTTGTATTTATTTTAGGAACATAAAAAAAAAATATAATATTTAATGTTTATTGAATTTTTTTTTTACGTCAGTTATGACGGTAGTTACTATTTTTTCTTAATAGAAACTATTGTATTTAATATAGATGTTTCGAACCTCTCTTATTGTGAACTCCAACAATAAAATTGATCATTCAAAAAAATCAGCCTAAAATTTAATTAATTAAAAAAATTATATTAAAAGAATTTTTGTTATTGTAGTTCATCACTGTTTGAAACCCCACTATTAAATCCAATAGTTTATATTAAGCAAAACAGTCACTACCGTCATAACTAACGTTAACAAAAATTTAACGTCAGCTGCATTTAATGTTTGTAATTTATTAAAGTTTTAATTATTAATTAAATATATTTTATAATGTAAATGTTGCTATAACAATATTTGTTATTATTTCAAATGTAAATGCTAAGTAATAAAATAGATCCATTACATAGTGGGTCACCCATCTTCTCCTCTCTCACACAACCATTATCTAATCGCATCTCAACCCATGCACACGTCTTTGTAACGTCTTTCATATTATCTGCATTATAGATTCCTTTGAGCTACAACAATAACATTATATATGCGGTCAATAACAACTTAGTTCTAAAACCTTAGTGACTTAAGTTTTAAAGCTAGTATACTTGCACATTATTTAGAATCTCTTCGAAAGTGGATTGTTTACTGCAAATTTGTCACAAACGTCATATGGGAGATCTCAAAAAAATGGGTAAATTTGATAATATTTAAGAAGTTTCAACTTTCAAAAAAATAAAATTATGAGACGATTTGTCTGATTATGAGATTAAGCAGAATTAGGTATAACATGGAATCTACACCAATGACTGGAGTAGTAGTTAGTATGTCACTAATACAGAGTTTTCTTTGCATTGAATACTGTTTAGTAACGTACAGTATGAAGGCTTGTTCAACACACGTCATAATATAGTAATATCATATATTGTGTAAATCCAGTTCAGCATATAAGGTACATCATACGCCTATTTTCAACAATAGATTTGCTACAAAAAAGGGGTGGTATTAAGTTTTCCGTTAAAGACAATATGTTGAAACTTTATATGAACATGTACCTAGAAGTACAAATATTATATATTTCAAAAAAATCATATTTTGCATTATTAAAATATATTGTTCATATTTTTGAAATTTTACTAAATGTCTGAATATCATATATATACTACGTTGGGCACACATAACTACCAATTAAAGTAATATGCATATACGTATGTCTATTTAGACACATCTTTGTAAAAAGGTTATAGTTATAATAACAACTTACCCAAAAAGAAGACATCCTCATAGGTAATGGATGGCTCCTTGCCTCGTCGTAATGCTAATGATGTACGTCGTATTGTAGCTGCAGTTGTTGAGATCGATGTTTCTACCAATTTCTCAGTGAATATAATTTCACCATCCAATTGTAATTCCATACGTGTTCGATCCAAGATTATTTTCACGAAATGCCAAGCTCCATCGGATATAAAACCACTTGAGGGCATTTCAACGGTATCATTATTGGTGCCAAGTAAATTACTAGCAATTTTCAGATGTCCATTCTCTAAGCCCAAACCCAAAAATTTTACACGATCATGTTCGCTCCACAGTAACAAACCATCTGGTTCAATAGTTGAGAAATTCAAAGAAATTTGTATGGCTTCACGAGGGCGCATATACATAGAGGGCCCTTTACGTTTGTCTTTCATCGGTATGCGTGGTGGCGGTAGGATTAAATAACTATTACCACGGAAACTTGGAGTTGTTGGCTTGCCCATAGCTAAAAAAAATCATAAAAAAAAAACAAATAAAAAACGGAAGATCGGTTAGAATGAATGTAGAGAAATATCTCAAAAGAAAACAAAAATTTAAGCCATAAATGAACAATAAAAATCTAAGTGCTGCGTTCATAAAAGCGTGAATTGGATTATTTTTTGTTAAGTTTTTGTTATAAATACACAGTCGTATAAATTTATATAAACTTTATCGTATACTTAAGTACGCATATATGTATATATATATTTAATTAAAGATTCACCTTTCCATACTAGTTTAGTTGTAATTTATTTTTATTTTTATCACTGTTGGTTGTATAGTTTCATTATTAAACACTAAACTGAAGAGGGAAGAGTGAAAAACTAAAGGCTTTAATATCCAATTTTGAATCTCCACTAACGCAGTTTCTTCAGTTCACTTCACTTGACCCCAACGTTACAAATTCTAACATAAGTCGTGACCCGTTTTGCTAAACACTGAACGTCTTGATGATGGGCTTTTTAGGTTTATTTTCTCTTTCTATAATAGGAAATATCATGACTGTAAGGAAAGTGTTAATAAAATTTTGATTAACAGAATTTTGATTTCCTTTCCTTGGTAGTGCTCTTTCCTTTTGTTTTTTTTTGAAAGAAACTTTATTATCACTTTAATTTTTCATTAAAAGTACGTTTAAATAACTGAGTTATGGGCTTTATCAAATTCTTTGGAAACTGTATTGCGAAGTGATTCATCTAAATCTAGCCCTTCATCTATACATACTCATATTCCAATCTTACAATGTATAATAAATTTATTATTTCGTGAATAATTGTTTAAGAGATATATTAAGATGAAGTTGTTTCAAGATTATTTATGCTAGACTTGCTTAATATTTTATTGTACAAAAATTTAAAAACTGCATAAAATATGGTTTTCTTTTTTGTTTTTATAAAACAAAATTATTTTTATTATAACTATTAATATTCATGTTGAAATATGGAGTACGATCTGTTATAAGGATACTTATTATACAGAACACTACGTTTATATACCTCATTAGAAATCATCAAATTCTTTTGATTGTCACGTCTTAATTCCTATAATTTTTAATCGCACACCTAATTCCTCAAATCTACTTTAGAGTCAGTCTTGAAGAAAGTAATTTTTCTAAAATAGTCTTTAAAGAGACACCCTAACTCATTTATCAATGTTTATTATTATCCAGTTTAATAGTATATTGTCTTAAGCTTGCTTTGCGACAATGTCTTTAAATCATTTATCGTTGAAAAAGTTATTCTCCGAGTAGGCCCGTAGAAAGAAACTTACTTTGGGAGCTTACTTGGGATGATTACAGCATTTAAAAAAAAAATGTGTCTTATGAATCAGTTAAGACGCATTAAATATGAAAATACATAATAACAAATTTAGTACTTGGATTCATAAAGGACGACAAAAGGAGATAATAAATTCTGCCGTTTAAGCTCTCTATTTCTGGTTACATATCTGCCTGTAAGCCTTGAAAAATAGAAAAAAGTTGTTATGCTTGCACGAACATAGTGAATTTCCAAACATTGTGTTCTCTGATGAGAAAAATTTCCAATTGAGCAGTTCATAAACGTTCAAAATGATCTTGTTTACTTAACTGAACGCACTGCCGTTCACTGCCGAAAATTTGAGACAACGAATGGCCACCTAAAGTAATTTTACATCTCAAGTAGTGGTATAGGCAGCTGTAACCACCGATGGACGCTCTCCAATCGGTTTCATCGAACTTGTGTTAAAGTCAATGCGACTTATTTTTGGGAAAATGTTTTGGAAGTTGCTTGAGAGCCGTGAGCATGCGAACGTCTTAGTCGTAGAACATGGACAACTCGGTCCAGATGCAAATCCAATGAACTATTTCATCTGGGCCATTTTGGATAGCAAGGTGAGATCTAAAAAATATGCCAGTATGGATGCGTTGAAGAAAGCCATTTTTCAGAAATGGGCTAAAATACCAGAAAATCACATTCGTGAAGCAAGCAACTTATTTTTTAATCATTTGAAGGCCATAGTCAAGGCAAAAGGTGGCCTCGTTGAGCTAGAGTGAATGGATTCTGAAGTTTTGATTATTTCCACAAATTTTTGTGATTTGAATCAATAAAAAATAATTTCACATAAAAAAGATATGGTCGCTTGAATAGGTAACACTTCAATCGTCGAACCCTGTATTAACAATCTGTACAATGTCAGAAATAATCTTTGAGGATTACAAAGCGTTATTAACTTGACAAAAATCTAGAGCAAATTTTTATTTCCAGAAGTACTATTAAATTGTTTTTCCTGCCTATCCCAGCAGGCAATTTATAATACAATATATATTTATTTAATATATGTTTCTTTGGTGAAATATAAATACATGCATTTATGTAAATTGATGTGTAGTTCTTTGCAATATATACTAATTCGAAACCAATCATTGCCCATGGCTTGCGGCATGGTTTTTGTTTTTGTTGTACTTCAATATCATTTGATTAACTTATTCCATAAATTTGTTAAGATAATAATAAACTTATGCTAATGAACTTTAACACTGCTAAGCTCAATATTTTGCAAAATCCCCCCAGGAAATTGTTTTACGAGTATTTTGCATAAAAGTGAAATTCTATCTGTGCTTGTGTTCAATACAATTTGAAAAGTATCTAAAAGCAAAATGGTCACAGTCACAGCCACAGTCACAGTCACAGCCACAGTCACAGCCACAGTCACAAAGTTGTTTTTGTTTTGCGTACTGAAAACTGAAACCTGAAACCCAAAATAACAAAAGTAGAAGCAATATTGACTCATTGATTGTTTTTGATTAATTAGTTTTGCTGATAATTAGTAAAATGTTAAGTATTTTTCAAAATAGAAGAAACACATACATTCACACTCTTAGGTTGGCATTTACTTTAGTATATAAATATACTAATTATTATCGTTTCTTTTCACTGTACACCTACCGATTTCACAGTAGAATCCGCCCCAACCGTTTGGACAAGAGCAGCGACCGCTGCGTAGGCAGCGTCCATTATTCTTACAAGGTATTAATTTACACGTTTCTGAATATTCGCAACGATCACCTTTGGCATATTCGGGACAAATGCAATGTGGCTGTAATTTCTCATCCAACCAACAATGTCCGCCGGCTTCACAGGAGTCACCACCACAGGCAGTGCCATCGCAATCGCGTATATTACGTGACTCTATTGCAAATTAGTTGAAAAATTTGTTAAGCATTCAATTTTTACTAAGAAATCATTTTGACTTACCGACAATGTTGGTTTCGTTGAGTACAATACGTGTACCGCTAACAACTAAGCCACGTACACAACCACGGAATGGTATTGGGAAGCCTGATATGGCGTTATGTGGCAATTTCGATAAATCTTTCAAACCGCCAATGTAGAGTAATGATTCGGGTTCTACAAGTACTTCGGCAGAGGGTGCTAGCGCAGATGAAGCGCTGCCTTCCACCCACAAAGTTAACCAGCGTCCACGTTGTGCCATTTTGATTTTATGCCATTCGCCTATAGCTAGCATACGTACGCTACGTACTACTGTAACATGATTACTGGGACCTGATATACGGAACTCCACAACACCGCCTTGAAGTGATAAGGACACAAAACCAATCTTTTTATCTTGATTATTATTCAAAGTGCCAAAGTATAGTAGTAGACCACGTTCTGATAGTGGGCGTAGCTGGAATTCGATAAAGAAGAATTGCACACGGTGATGTTCTTCGAACGATTTTGAACCCATTAATGGCACTGGTGAGAAATTGCGTTGTTTTTCTACTTCGTTTAGTAGTTTCATGACAAAATGTTGACTTGGTGATGATATTGGTTTAGGTGGCATTAATTTTTTAGTAAAGTTACGATAGCTAACCATCTGCGAACGTTTTGAACCAATTTTATCTGTACTATCATAGAGATATGGCCAACGTACAGCCAAATATGAGCGACGTCCAGTAAGTGACACATCACTTAGCGAGCGTATTTCTGGAATTATACACAATAAAATTTACTATAATACTATTTAAATTGAAGAATTTATAATCTTCGTTGTTATAATAAATATCTGTTATTAGAGATAAGGGCGTGAAGTCATATAGTCTTCATATAGTCTTCAATATATGAGAAAGAAGGTAAGCAAACAAATAACAAAAACTTTTACTTTTTAGGTTCACTAATTATTTTTCGTACCAAAATTCTGGTATTACCTATATTGCTCTGAATCGGAATATATTTTTATTATTTGCAGACCTATGCTATTATTTGAATATAAACACGTATCTACTATTTTATCTTAGAGTAACTAAGATGTTCAATCAGAAACATACTGAAATATCTCCTGCTATTTATTATGATTATAATCTTATTGTAAATTAGTGCTTATTTAGGCAAATACGTCCTAACAAATGTTTCAATATGGTTATAAACTCATTGTAAATTAGTGTTTATTTAGGCACATACGCCGTAACAAATATTTAATTGTGGTTATCAACTCATTGCAAATATAATACATATTATATTAAATATCATATACTTTATAATATATTATATATTTTATTTTACACTGAAAGCTCTTTTAAGCGAACTAGTCATTCTGTTTGGTTAGGGGAACAACTTTGTATATAACAAACTGAGACCAAGCAACTTTGTAAGGCTAAATGTCCCATCAGATAACAATTTGACCGTATTTGAATTTTTCGCTCTTCTGTTAATACCTTTCTGATCTTCATTTCAATCGTTACCTTAAAAAATTATTTTATTCGTTTCACTAAACCCATATACTACACTTGAAATTTTCATTGAGTCCCTATTTTATTGACATTTGCTTAAATTATGCTTTATTTATAGAAAAATTATTTCCATTAAGATTAAACATTACAAATAGTAAGATTTACTCTATTTATATTGTTTGATGAAGTCTGAATTGAGACCTTCTTAATTTTAACAAAGCAAAAAAAAGAATTGAATTCACCTACCTTCTTCACAATTTTTGCCAGTTCTACCAACTGGACAATCGCATTCATATCCATTAACTAATGGGACACATGTTGAGTCATCAGAACACTTATTATTAAATGAATCGCATGGATTTGTGGGTTGTGCACATAAAGGACCATACCAGCCTTCCTGACAAATACAACTACAAAGAAATATTTAAATTGTGATTTTAAAAGAAAAAAAAACTAAATTTAACTTACGTAAATGTAGCGCCATGTTGTAAACAAGCGCCATCATGTTGACAAGCATGTCGATGGCATTCTCGAGTACCACATTGACCTACACCACGTCCGCGTACACCACGTGTTTCTTGCAAAGGCACCGTTACCTGTCCTGCCTTAAGGTGTACATCATAAATACAACCCTGGAAGCCGGAATGTAATGGTAAATCATGTGGTAAAGTATTAAAGTTTGCTATCTCATGTCCACCCAAATACAATATGGGCATAACATCCATACGGCTAACGCTACCGGGTGAACGACCTGTAATATTAAATTTACCGTCAACGGAAAGCCAAGCTTGTCGTCCAATACGTCCAATTTTGATTTCGTATGGCACACGAGGAGCATCTAATCTAAAATCGATCGGTTTCTGTGTAAATATGCGTCGGGGTCCAGCACCTAAATTCCATGTTAGCATTATATAGCCTTGTATGAAGCTAACTGCTAAATGATCGCTCTTCTCATCATGATAACCGGCTTGACCCAAAAACGCGAGTAAAGAAATTTGTGACATTGTTTGTGGTAGTATCTTAAAGCTAAGCTCTATGGAATATTCCAATGGTATTGGCACAGTGTAAGCAACATATGAAGATAAACCATTCACGCTGCCAGAGAATGATGGTAAAGCAACTTCCAAATCTGAAATATTATTTTTTCACAATGTTAATGTACAATTTTGCATAATGACTAAAATGGAGATATAAATTCAATATTAAAATAAAAATAATATATTATTTATATGAAACTCATGGATAGATAGAGAGATCGTAAGAATTTTGGTATAATACCGTAACGATAAAAAATGATTTTCAATGATTTTCTCTTAACTGAAAGTAGAAAGTAAGTAGTTTAATAGGTAAAACTCCTATTTACCTTCGTATCCTCCTTGAAGAGTAGTAACAATGAAAAAATATGTAATGCGACTAGAAGTCAAAGATTCTGTCACATAAGACAGTCTCAGGATAGGCTGGCTCCGAATTTAATACATGAAAAATGTAAGATCTTGACTGTGATTACTTTTGTTTGAAATACATTAAAAATATCTTAGGCCAGGCATATTCTCTTGCTGGACAGAATTCAAACGCCTAAATATCATTCTTAAACATGTAATAAAGCGTTAGGAGGTAGGTCTTGTAGCTTACTAAAATCCTCTAAATATATACTTCGCTTCATGTTTAATATATAGTATATTCCGTTTGGACTAGACAATGGTATATCTAATGTGTTAGACTTTCTTTATAAGAATCATTAAAGCAAATATTTATTTTCTTAGCATGATTGCCGAGTGAGTACTTAGTACACCAACTATTACAGTTATATCGTTCGGGGGAAACTCAATAAGATTGATGAATTTTCTCCTATTTAAGAGTGAACAATCTCTGCATTAAGCTGACATAGTACATATAGTTTCGAGTTAGCTCTTTATTCTTCGACTGTTAATATCGAGAGAACTGTCTTGTTACTCTTGTCTTTTCTGTATAGAGGAATATATACGGTTTCGTATAGTTTTGTCAGATTCGACTGATTTATATGAGAATTGAGCTATTATATGATATCGATGCCGAGTGTGTAAGTCATTCAGTCAGATTGTACTGACTTATATGAGAGTTGGAAAGGTTCCAGGAAAGGTTCCCATCGAGTAAACAATTTATTGTGTTTGCTGCTTTGAAACTATGGTATAATCGAAAGTCGATTGAAAAAAGTTTAAGTAAGAGCTTTCGAAGGAGTTTTCAGCAATAAGAAAATAAATTGTCCTTTGTATTGAATATAACTTTTCATGCTATAAGTATTACTTCTTCTTATCGTGCATTAAGATAAACTGTCCTTTGTCTGGAAGCTAACTTTACATGCTTTGAGTATATTATTTATTTAATACACTGCAAATAAATGTTTCAAATATCATTTTAAATTTTTTATAAATTCATTTTTGTTAATTTATGAAATAATATTGAAATCTTTGTTTATTTTAGTAGTTTATAGAGATTATTTTTATTTTTGTTCACTGTATTGTATGAATTTTATATATTAAATTATTTTTTTTACAAATATTAATTGTCTTATTTTTATTACTTAAGTTTATAGTATTATTATTTTTATTTTTATTTTTATGTAATATTTAATATGTGCAATATATTTATTATATATGTTATATTTTAATGTATTCATTTTTTATTTATTATTTAATCTTAAACCAATTTTCATACATAAAATATGCTCTGTATTTGAACTTATAAATTACTTACTCCAATATATAATTTAAAAATATATATATAATTTCAATTATTCTGCTCTTAAATTATTTTATTACTCTACTTACTGTGTTCACAGTAATGTCCATGTTTTCCCAATGGGCAAAGACATAAATATCCGCTGCCTGGGAATTGTACGCATGTTCCACCATATTGGCATGGATTATCTTCACAAATGGATATTTCACACGTTGGCCCCATATAACCGGTAGGACATTTACATTTCCACTTCTCGGCTTTATCGCCGTTCTCGTCTATTTCATTCGATTCAATTTTAATACAAGCAGCTCCATTTCGACACGGGCTTGAGAGGCACGCCAACGAGCCACATTCGGTGATTCCGAATCCATCGAGAGCATCTCTAAAAAAGATGTAAATAATTAATTTATGTTGTAAAGATGTAGGATAAAAAAGTATGCCACATTATTATGCTCTATAAAAAATAATTGTTTGCTTATATATTGTATTTAATTTTTCCGAAAGTTAGTCGTATGGACAATAGCGCAGTACTTCTGTGAGATTATGCGATAGTCGTTTGATAAGTCAGTGATAAATAAAATAATAAATTAAATTTTTGCTTACTTTTTAATTTATTTTGGTACATGAGGGATAGTTTTATACACTTAGTGCATATATTTTTGAAGTATATTATACCTTTTTGTAAAAAGTACGATTTTTTGAATTTCTCGATGTATGTATCAGTTGTAGAGATTATATAGGAAGTTGGTTGCAATTTTTTTCCAAGAAGATGCTTCTTTAAATTTTCAAATTAATACAAATCAGTTGGGGTCAATCTGATGAATACGGTGCACACATATGTGATTGTAAGTCAGAAGACGTTTTTAATTTTTTTTTTGCACTTGCTGACGAATGAGTTGACATATAATGGTGAAAAAATATTTTTTTCACCACATTAGCATTTTAATTACCTCACATATAATTAATTATTTTGTTATTGTTATTGTGTTCTTTAAAAAAATTAATCGAAGTTATGCCATTCGTATCCCAATAATCAAAATTATACCATAAGTATCTACTCAATCTAAATCAAAAATATAAGGTCATAAACAGATAATAAAAAAAATTTTCTTGAAATTTCTTGAAACCCATGAAGAACAATTATCTTTAATATATCAAAAAATCCTCGTACTAATATACTTTATTTATATATATATAATATATATATATATGTATCATTTATATATATAAATGTATGTGAATGCGAGTCTATATTATTTCTTTTTCACATTGCGAACTCAGTGATTTTTTGGTTCTGAAAGTATTCAATTATATGAATTATTGTATTTTTTCGAAAAAAAAAAAAAATTAACTTTTTTGGTGTAGAAAAATTAAATTAATGAAATTGGCACAAAAGTCCTTTTGCCTAAAACTCTTTTGTTACACTCTCGTTTCTCCCGGGTACCCCCCACTAAGAACTTACACAAATTTAATTTAACTTTCAATTGTATGCCCCACTTGACCTCGCCGCTAGAGGGAACATTATCCACGCTAATTTAAATGTCAATATTAACAGCACAAGTATTTTAGAATCGAATACCAACGCCATTACTAGCACAACCACACCGACCTGCTAACACACTAACACATCAACCTATTCTTTAGTTTTACCAATAAGAACAACAACATTTGAAGCAATGGGGTTTCACCAATAATTTTACAGGCGAAACCACCGAAAGTGCTAGATGATGCATTTAGTGCTAGTAGTGCTTCTTTTCTATGCTACGCTAGCATCACACATACACGTAGTACTTTTACTGGTGAATACATGTGTTTGTAAGAGGCATTTGTGTTATATGTGGGGGCTGATATTGCATCATATATATAGATTCACATTTCGCAGATCCTTGTGTTGGTGCTTAAGTGAATGGCGCCATTCATTTCCATATCGTTTAGTTGCTTTTCATTTTCTATAAATTTGTATGAAAATTTTTTCCTCTTTCTTTTTTCTTTTTTCTTTTTTCTTATTTTTATTTTTTTATTTTTCTTCTTCTTCTCCAACTTTTAGTGATTTTGGGTTTGGTTTTTTCCTACTGCAAATCGTCTTATTTTTATGCTAACTTATTATGCTCGTATCACCGCCTGCTCGGCCCTTGCCAATTGTTCTATTACCATGTTGTATAGGTAATTTTTTGATTTAAGCACATACCGCCTGACTGACTGATGTCCTTTTGGTGGTACCGAAATTTTTCTGTTTTTGAATTGAAATTCTGCTCGTACCGAATACAAATTCCTTACTTAGATTTTGGTTGGGGTCGTTGCTTGTTGTGGATGGATTCTGACCTCGATATTCCCATTCATAGTGCAGCTTGCTCAAAACACTAGCTTCATGCCCAATTCACTTGTCCTTCCTTAGCTAGTACATTAGTTGTCCTTTTGGATGGTGTCGTCGTCATTGATGTCGTCGATGTCGTCGACGTTGTCGACGCTGTTATCGTGAGCTTATTTTGTTCTGTCAATTGAAATGAAATAAAATTTTTAACTGAATCCTTTGTCGTCGTTTATGCTTAAATAATATTTTTTCTCATTTTTAATTTTAATTTCTTTTCATGTTTTATTATAAGTTTTGTTGTTGAATTTGGCCCTATATATGTATACGGTTTATATATATAGACATGCATATATACTACTAAACATTTTATTACCATCAAAAGAGTTATTTTTTCTTAGTTTTCTTGCTCCCTTTACAAATTGCTTCTTTCACTAAAAAAGGTTTATTTCCATTTTCATTGAGTGATTTTCCTTAAGGATAATTAAGCTTGTGTACAATTTGAATTTGAGAAATATAATTGGTTGCAGGGATTTTGTGTAATTGAATGCAGGTACGAACTTGGTTTCGGATTGTTTTGTTGGATTGTTTTTACTGCGTTTTATTTTTTAGTAAATTAAACATTTTAAATAACAATCATTGGACAATTAAGCACGCAAAGGATTCTAATTTCATTTGTTTGACAAAGCAATTTATTTTGGCAATGTTCCTTCTGCAGCGAAGGATATGTGCACATTTGTAGAAACAATTTGCCTCATTCATTTCGTTGCTTTTCAAAATTGAAATATTGTATATCTTAAAATTTATTAAATTAAATGCTTTAATTTTTTTTAAAAAGTTTAGTACGTCCATCTTAATGGAATCCAATAAAATTAATATATTTGATGATATAAAAAGTATTAGTCGTTTTTTCATACATTTTTGAACACAAGTTTTCTTAATTGAAAACTAATTTTAGTAAAGATTATATTATCCATGATTGTGAATTAGGACATAGCACATTTCATTATCTCATAAAAATAAAGCAGAACCAGAATAAAAAGGATTACTGGGATAATATACCAGGATTAACAAAGTCTAAATCATTAATTGGTACCTATAACAATAAGAGATACCAGGATTATATAAACCTATCAAAAGAAAAACTTAGAATTATTACAGGAATCCTAACAGGGCAGTGTAAACTAAAACACCACCTTACGAGACTGGGTATACATACGGATGCATACGGATTCTGTGAAGAGAATAAGGAGTGTGATATTAGAATGCCTTGCGCTAATGCACATACGAAATAGACTCCTGGGAAAGTATTGCCTGGGAAAGAGGCAATAAAATTCTGTAAAGTAGGTTCTATAATACTTTTTAGTGACGCAACAGAGCTTAGAGACCTACTTTAAACCCAGTAGAGGCCACAATGGACCCGACGGTCACAGCGCCATATCCCCTAATAATAATAATAATAATTTATGACTAAAGTTTAATCATACATAAACTTCATTGAAGCGGACACAGTAGTCTATGATGTTTTCTCATATACGTAATAATTTATAGTTCTTATACCTATTTATTTTAAATCAGCCAGGTTATTTAATTGGAGTCGTTTTAACTGTAATAAACTTATAAATTCTTTGCTATAGTATTGAGACAAGTCTTAAAGTCTTAAAGACGTGTATGCTTTGTCACAAAACGGGTCCTACGATTCCATTCAAGTTTGCCATTGAAAATATTTTGGGTGACACAAAAACAATAACATATTTTAGGTACATTTTTTTCTACAAAAATTTCCTCTATTCAAAAATAATAATGAATAAAGTTTTTATAACTCATTATTATATATTTATGATCTTTTATCATTTTTCCAGTATCATCATAATTCCATTGGTGTAGAAGTTTTATATTATATTGACAAAAAATTTGGACAAGTGGTTTTTAGTAACTCTTTGCTTAGCTAATTTTTACAACTAACAATGTTTTACAGAGATCGAAACAAATGGTAGTAAGTTAATGTAAGGTTAGGGTTATACAATGGATGTATCAAAACTTCCCAACCAAGTTTTATTAATTTATTCCGAGATTTGAGTCATCAAAGATATGTGTGCCCTAGTACTGTCATGTTGAAGCGTAACTCCTTTTCTCTTAGCCTACAAGAGGTGGAGTTGGGAGCAGTAAAGAACTGAATTAACCGTTGTACTAGATTGGAGAAGTTTGTAATAAATAATTCTCTTCCGATCTCACCAAACTCTCACCTTGTTTGCCATCAGTCCAAACTTTGAGATTGTTTCACTGAGCTTTCATAATCGCTTGCGTTAGATATTCTAGTATAGAATCCATTTTTCAACGCCCGTAACGATTCGCTTCCTTACGTTAATTTTTTACTACTAACAAAGTTTTACAGCGACCGCAGCAATTCGTATTACTACTATGTAAGGCTCAGATTATACAACGGATGTATCATGTATCTGATGTAAATCTAATAATGTTGCAATGGCAAATCGTACTGAACATAAATTGTTTATGTTGGAAATAATAGCCATTAAACAGTATTGCAAATCTCAAAATCAGATCTTGATGAAATACCCTCTAATTCACTTACTTTTCAATTGACAGAGCATTCAGTTGAGCGCTGACATGTATGTGCGAAGCAAAGGGGTTTGCTTTATAATTAGTGGAGAGTTCTGGTGAAAGTCTATTTTTATTGAAATAACAATATGCTGTCAATATGAAAATCTAACTTAAATACTTCTTTAAATTTGAGTGGTAATTCGTCAATCATCAAATCATAAAAATAAATTAATTACTCTTCACTGGGGCGTAACTTGAGGTAAAGTAAATTAGAATTTCCTAGGGATTTTTTGCACTGCACTTATGTAAATATTTATTTATTTATTTATTGCACTTATTTATTTTTTTTTGGTTAAAAGTTTTCAAATTTATTTATTTACTTATTAAACATCGTATAAAATTTTCACAATGGTAACATCTAATTTAAATATTTGAGGTTAGATTTTACCAACATTCGCTGCCATACCGACATAATTTACTATTTCCTTCAATTTACCATCAATTCACTTGAACTCGCACACGGCCTAAATTAACAATGAATTCTATCAACAAATGCGAGTTTGTTTATTAAGCATATATATTTTCACATGTAAACAATATACAATATATATATGTATGCCTAAATATATATGTATATATTTAATTTATGTGTATACTTAATGCTTTATTGCTTTTGGGAATTCATACAATTGTTCGTTAAATTTGCTTACATCCTTCCTGTACAAACTGTCAAATTAATTAATAAAATTTTACCCAAAACATTTTAGTTTTTATTATTTCAAATAAATTTTAGTTAATTTCATTTATGAAAAATTAGGTTAAGCTAAAAATTTCAATACATTGCCGAAAAAGTTTTGGTTGTGAGTTCACAATATCTCTGTAACCTTCTCGTTAATGCCTATATTATTCAGATTTTGCTTTTTTTATAATATGGTTTAGTGTTCGTTTGGTTAAGCCCTTGCATATAAAACGAAGAAAAATGCTGCACTCATAATATTAATCCACATTTTCCAATCCATTTTCCAATCTGCAAAATATTTCTAAAAATTACAATTTATTCTGGCAGTTTACGAGATAGTTTTTCACAGAGATATTTTATTGAAATTTCACCGTGTGTTGGAAACAGTTTTGTGATTTTTTCGTAGTACGAGTAGTTTGTTTATTTTTTAATATGGATGATTGTGATGTTTTTTTTACTTTCGTATTGTTTAGTAGAAAATAGAACTTACCCAAATATTTCTCTTGCTTCCTCATTGATACGCAGCGAATGCAAACAGCCAGTAAATCCGGTACCACTTTGTGCTGGTGGCAATTCAATGATTAGGCCAATTGGTGCTTGTGGTGCGCCGCCCAAATGCAACCATGTATTTAAAATCGCCTCTGTGGTATGTAAACGAGGTGGCAGCAATTTAAGCCATGTTGGTTGATCGCCTGACATGGCCAATGTATCGTTAACCAGCAGGGATGCATTGCAGTGTGTGTAGTTTCGACTGAAATCCAATCTGTGTTTGCATAAAGTAAAAATGTATTTTTTTCGTTAGTACAAAAGTAGTAAAATTCGATTTTATTTTTGATTTGAAATTTTAGTTTTTGGTTATGCACATTTTTTGTTCATTTTGATTAAGCTTCAAACTTCTGTGTTTCCAAAGAGAATATATTCTAGTTAGTTTTAAATGAAATGTGGGCTTTTAGGTCATTAAAACTCAAAAAATAATTTAAGATTATTCCATCAAATTTTTTAATCGCTGTAATTAATTTGAATTTCTTACCAAATGATTTCATTTCTACAATTCTTAATGCTTCTATTGTATGGATTTATATACCATAAATATGTATTAATAAATAATAACATACTATATATGCATGAGGAGCAATTCCTCCTCAATTACCTAAGGGAGCCGTTTCAGTAGTAGAGAGGAGGTCAAGCTAGAACCAGCCAGAGGCATTTATAAAGGCAAGAATCTGGCCATTGTTAATGCTAGAGATATCGCTGAGTGTGTAGAAAAAGGTGGCCCCCAGAAACCTAAGCCCAGTTTTGGCCAAACCTAGACATAGACACAGCAGGCGTTCTGGTGTCCTTTCTTCGAGAACTGGTAGACACGCATTGCAGGAGATACCACAGCGTAAGCCAAGCCTAGTTCCATACTGCCCTATGGTCAAGTGGCCTGTAAAGGCAGATATTAACCTAGATACCTGTGATTTGTTTCTGTGTATTAAGTCAGAGGTTCTATATTTTGAATAAATTGATCATGTAGCCCTTGACCTAACTACTGAGGCAGCAAGGACTAACTGACTATTTTCCTGTCGCAAAAAATGTTCACAAAACAACTTCCGACTGTAGCTGGCAGGGGCAGGAATTGAAATAGGGGTATTCATGGAAGAGGTGCCAAGTCTAGCAAGCTCGTCTGCATGCTCATTTCCTACAATATAAGAATGTTCGGGAATCTAAACTGGAGTTAACTTGAACCCCTCGCTTAGTGCATTAACAGTGTTCGTTCGAAAATATAAGAATTAGTCTATATGAATATTGGAATACGTGAACAATTTTTCTTACCATTAACCACTCAGAAATCTCAGCAAAGATCTTTAGTTTTATTTATTAAAGAATCTTATCCGTTATTAAACTAAAAGTTGAAAAGTTGCCGTAGCTTCATCTTCAAAGTCTCCAGTTCCTTTTTAACATTTATTTCTATCTTTATGTCAAAATTAGACAGATATTCTGTTAAATATTAAGAAATCCAGATACTCTTAATAATCGGTGGGTTTTTGATTAGAAAGATCAAATGATTACACTGACAATTCTAACATAGGTCAGATAAGATTTTAACAGTTCCAGAGAAACTAAATACTCGAAAGGTTTATAAGTAGAAGGATATTTAATCAATTCGTTGACAGTTCTAGGACAAGTGAATAGTGACAGATCCAGAGATATAAAAAACTTGAAATGTAGCATGTTTAATAATTCTATTGAAAATGCATAGAGAAAAACGGCATAGAGAATTATTTTTTTTAATTTCAAAAATCTGCAAAGCTATATGAGATAGCTGAAAATGTGATAGAAAGACAATCTAAATATATGGAACAAATAAAAAGAAAATGGAAAGGAACAGCAAGGTGCACACTTCTGCATGCTAATTGGCTGTTTTTGATATAGGAAAATACCTATCGATTTTCTTATAGCATTTAGATGCCTCTAAATGAGACAACAGTTTTATAATGTTGGTAGATGACTGTCTGTCCGAAACTTAAACTGGAAGTTTGAATAATTCTTTCAATGATTATTATTGTAGCTGTGAGCAATATAAAGAATTGTTACACATCTATTTTTCGGTCCGATGCGGAAGATGGATTAAACATGCTTGGGTTATAGTGTCTAGAAAATAATAGTCAGTTATAACACATCATCTCAAAGAATATGTTAAAAGATTCATTTAAAGATTAAAATTGATTTTAAATGCTGTGATTTTTATACTTCAATATAATAGTCGTGGATTTCTTATTATTATTCTTTCCTTTCATTTCACATCTAATTGTATGACTTAAAGAATGTGTTGCTTCAGTCACCGCTGTGTTTTATATCATTTTTTTGGTGACAGAACATACATTATCCCCGATTTTTACAAGAGTTCGAAACCTTTGTCATAGCTTTTTTTCCTTTCACTTCAGATACTTTTAAAATATGGTTTTTGAATTTATCATGGAAATTTCTTTTGCGGTGGAAATGTCTATTAGTACCGCATAATACTCATAATAAAATATTAATAATAATTTAAAATTTTGAGTTCGTTTATAAAGGTTTTTCGTATTCGTTACTATATTTTTAAGGAACTCATAAAGAAATAAAATTGTATAGCTTTAAATTCATAATTCTTAAGCCTTTAGATTGTATGGATTCATTTTGATTATGCTAAATACTTCCCTTGATGTGAGAAGTGTATTATTCCTACAATTCTATTCAGCCACAAAGTCATTCTGATTAACTATAATATTCCATTATTTATTATATTTTACATACGCACATTTCAAATCCCCAGGGTCCAATAAATGTTTGTAGGCTACACATTACGCTGCAACGCCTTAATTCGTCATTATTATTATTATCGAATTGTGGCCTTAAGTGAAAATGGCCTTATTGGCCTTTAGGCGAATGGGAAACCAAGCTATTATTGTGCTTATGCTATTATGTGTTTACATTTGCACCCACACACCCTACACACGCATATACCCACATCGATTGCGGATGTTCGCATATAAAAGTAAGTGTGTTTATTTACTTTGACCAAGTATGTTGACAAAAAAAACCATTAAACACGAAACGCAAATAAAATAAAAATTCGAAAGAACCGGTAGAACCAAATGAATATAGTAAAATGAGGAAAGTACATGAATTTGTTGCTCGTAAATCCGCTAAGCCTTCAGCATGGTCACCACCAACCCACCGACCCACCGACCCACCGACCTACCGACCGACCCAACACCCAAGAGCCTCGCACACCACCGAGCGTTACAAGCCTTGCAAGCGTTTGAGTAAAAGTAAAAGTGAAGTGCGAATCAATAAAAATAAAAATGTTTAACTAAATATATATGTGTATTATATGTGCTGGGGATTGGGATTGGTAGGGGATAGTAAGCGGTGGAGCAACATGGGTTGAGGAATGTGGTTTATATTTAAGTGATATTAGATAAGCTTTGGTTAGTTCCAAACCAAGATATCAATTTATATATTTATCCAACCACAAAATGCGTAGAACTGGTTTATTAATCTGACATTTCAATTGTTCGGTCCTAGGTAGATGGATGAGTGACTGTGTGTACAAGATGCGGTTTGTTTATTTGCACTTATCAAACCACAATTTAATTTCGTTCATAATAATTTTCAATTTTGTGATTACATAAATTATCCAATAATAATTACAATAAATATTTGAATTTAGTACATGACAGGTTGATTAGGCCGATCTGATAGATTGTAAGTAACACATATACCTATTGGTTGATAACGCTATTAGATAGTGCTATGTAGATTTGTGTAACACTAGTGTGGAAATGCCTTCTACTTCTTAAATATCTTGCTGAAAGGAACAGGTTTAATGGACAAACATGGATTCCAAGACAGAGCGGATTTCAGGGATAGTTATCAGTACTTCTATCGCAGACATATATTATTGTGATTATATTGCCTATTGTGATGCCCTCAAAGATTTTACCGGTAGAGTTATCTATGGGTAGTATCCTTGTTAAAACATTTGGTGTTCTAGATGAAGTTAAGGAGATCTAATAAGTTTGCTTACGTTATCTCTCCCAGTTCAGTGCAAAAGCGATCCCCAAGTCATTGAATTTTCCTTGTCTGCAGTCCTGGACAGAGGCACAGAAAGTAGTAGAAGAGCCGTAGGCCGTAGATAGATTCCAGTATCAACTGTGCATATAATTTGCGATACTAAAAACTTGATATACGTACTAAATTATCGACTTTGTATTTAATGGAATGCCTACAACTTCCATTAATTTTCTCTCTATCAACTGATTATCTTCCAAAAATCATATATTGTTTTTCTGCTATAATTTCTTGATCCGTCACATACATTGCCCGGAAAGCTTTTACTAGCAGTTTTAAAAAAACTAGACCACTACCAAAATTTTTTTTAAAGAAATGAATTCATCAAATTGAAATCTTTTTGTTTAGAATTTAATTAGTATTCGATGTTAGATTATTCGATGTTAAGAATATACAGTTTCTCAAGCCCGAAATGTATGTGCTTTCTGCTATCAATTTTTTAGTTTAAAGCAGGACTACTCCTTTTGAAATCAAATATTTTATTGTCTATTCATCGTTAAAGCACTATGACCATTCATCTAATTCTGAGATGATTGATTAGCGACGATGTTAACTGCTGTTATATTCTCTTGTAGTGACTTCACATAGGTTTCTCAAAATAACTCTTACTAACTCTTGTACTTACAAAATCTTCTTATTCAGTCAAAATCATTATTAATTCCTACATGAAAATTATTTATAGATAGTTCCATTTTTTTTATTGATGTGCCACCTTAGATTTGTGAAGAACACAAATCGTGTTCAAATGATAAAACATTCTAAATAAAATTAATTTTCAATTGAAATATATGTAGCAATATTTAAGATTGCCTCGATCTATAAGTGACAATCTTAATAGTGACTTTTGTTGGCGGTAGAGTTTATGACGGGAGACATTACAGGGACTGTGCAGCGAATCTGATCATTTGCTTCATATATTTAGTGCACCATGCGAAGCACATAAAAGAATTTTAATAGCATTTGATTTGAGCACAGTGGACTACTTGCAGGAGTTCGAATAAAATTTTTGAATATTGAATAATATTGAAAAACATCTACTGTTGTACGTTTTTTTTTACAAATTAATTTTCGAGTAGCTCCTGTCATCTATCTACTTCATACAACTGACAATCCAACCTCAACTGATGCAAATGAAATGATTGCTACCTTTGCGGACGATACTGTACTACTCGCGTCTGACTTCAAAATTGACATCGCTAGAGGTAAAATCCAAAAGAATATAAACATGATTTCGGAGTGTTTCTTGTATTAGGGTATAAATAAAAATACAGACAAAACCACACAAGTGACGTTTACTAACGGAAAATTTGTGGATTAGCAGTTGTTTCTACATGATGTACCAATACCAACAAGTACCAAAGCCAAATATCTTGGAATATTAATAGACCAAAAACTCACTTGGAAACATCACATTATCCAAAAAAGAAATGAAATGAAACAAAAGTTTTGGCAACTATATTGGATGATAGGACCTAATTCAACACTTTACTTAAAAAACAAAACACTTGTATGTAAAATGGTAATTATGCAATTAATTCGATATGGCATCGATCTATGGGGTGATGCCTCCGAATCCAACACTCAATTTATTTAAAGACAACAATCAAAAATATTAAGAACCATCGTCAATGCTGATTGGTATATACCAAACAACGAAATTCATAAAGACTTTTGCGTTGAGGTAATAACCGATATAATAAAGGCGGCTAGTGTAAAGCATATAACTCGACAACTTCCACATGAAAATTCGGAACTTCAGATATTACCGAAGTAAGAATCAGCTCACACCAGAAGAAAGGCTCATTTCCAACAGACTTGATTATACTTATATACTAAAATTCTCCCAATTACTTATTGTCAGATGTAATTACACACAAAAAAAAAAAAAAAAAAATAGGAGTAGCGTTGTTCTTCGAGTATCTTGAACATTTTCGTACATCTCAAGTGTTAGATCAAAATGCTAACACTTTGAGTATATTCGGATTGTTCGAACATTGTTATGCTCCAAGACTTTTGAGTACTAATTTACACAGATTGGTTAAGTTACGTTATAAAAAAATATTATTCCTACAAGTTTTTTCATTAGTCCTAAATATTGTGCTGCAGTTCAGGTTAGATGAAAAATTAGTTTCATTATAAATTTTAAGACTTTGTTTTGTTAAAATATTTTTGCTATTGTTTTCTGTATACTCTTAACATATTAATGCCTTCCGACCTTTTAAACCTTTCGAAACATTTTACCAAAAAAAAGAAAAACGTGAAAATTGAAAGCACCTAAGTCATTGCCATTGATTTGTCAGGTTTTCCCTTTCTGGGAAACCTTGAAAGATTTACTTGACACTGACCAAAAAGTAATCTTGAAATGTAATCAAAATCCTCCTAACATAAACGCCATGGCAATTTGACTTGATTTACAATATAAAAGCACTTAACTGCACGCAAATGTCATATAAAAATGTCAAAACAAAAGTTAAAGAAATAATAACAAAGTAGAAAAGGCAATTGAAATAAAAAAGTACAATAATATGAAATAAGAATAAAAAGAAAAAATAAAAAAAATGGAAAAAGGATAAAAAAGAAAAATGATTTAAAAGCGCGCGTAAATTCGCAATAACGTCTGTGAACTGTTGCCAATAAAGTTAAGTTCGTTTTGTTATTGGCGCGCTTAAGCGTCAATTTAGCCAACTTAAGAAAGCCTTAAGGAATACTGCAACAACAACAACAACAACAACTACTACTACAACACCAACAACTACACACTGCCAATAATAAAATTGCCAACGACAACTACAGCCATAATAACAATACAAAATTCATAAAAAAAGAAAATTAAAAACAAAAGTAAAAAGAGAAAGAAGGAGGAAAAAGAAACAACACCATAAATTGTAGCGTTCCTGTTCCTCTTTCCTGGTTTCTCTTTATGCATTTTTATTTTTTATTGCCTTGCCCGTATTTTGCAGTTCACCTACAAAGTTGGAACATAAGTAACATATGTTTCCGGCTCCTAAAGGTATGCTATATATTTTTTCATATACGATTTTTAACTTGCATCCTTCTCTTGGCCTTTTCTGTTTGCGGTGTGCACATATTGAATTCGTGATATGTATCGAATGTTGCACGTTTATTTTTGGTATACAATAAATTTTATTTAAGGTTAAGGTTTAAATTTATATTCCCCCTGCCTCTGAACTGTCGCCTTCTGCCGCTACTCTAGCACTATACAAGAATCAAATGTCAGATACACCAGCAGCAACAAAAAGTGTATTTTATGTGTTTATATAAATGCTTAAGCAATGCTAAAACCAACAACAACAGTAACAACAGCTACAACAGTAACAACAACTGTAACTAAAACATAAACGAAGCAATAAATATCAGGTTGGGTAACAAAAATGCACATAAAAATTGTGGCTCATGGCAACAAATGACAACACCTCAAGTAACGTATACATTTCTCCAGTCGTGAGCCTTGAAGACGTTTACAATGGTAATGGTCATTTTTTACTTGCGGTTTCTGGATAAAAGCCACTTTTGATTTGATTGTTCGTAGTAGCGAAATCAATTGCAAAAATAACAAAAAAATTTATCACAGCAAATAAATTTCAAGTTGATCGAACCATTAAAAGAAAGAATGGTGCCCCATAAATAATCCAATTATATATTAGGACCATTAACTTAACTTTTGTAAAAACTTTCACTCGCCATTACTTTGATTTGAATCCAGAATTCATTTGGAATAATTATTGAGGAGATTGTTAAGGATGTAATGAGTAATCCATTTCATCGCACTGATTTTGCGACATTGTTTTAGCGAGTGTTTCTATCAAACAGGATAATTATTTAGAACGTGTGCGAGTTAGACTAAATTGATGCTAAACCAAATGGGAGATTTTTTGGGATTTTTTGCACTGCACAAATTTAGCCATGTATCAACACGTATCGACATATCACTACATTATCGGCACAACTTAGAATTTCCCTAATTTAGAACGCAACTTAGCCTAACTCGCACACGATCTTAAAGAGGTCTATAGCTTAAATTAAAATTTGCCATTTTTTAATATGCACTCAAATTGCATAAACTTACAATAAATATGGAGAGTTTGTAGTTGATCCATTGCGCATCAAATATTTTTTCGATGATGGAGCTCAGTATATGTATGGTGATTGCTTTCATTAACTATTAAACTGTAATACTTCAAATGACGATCCAAAGTATTACAGTTTAATCTAAAATTTGCTATCTTATAATAATATGGGTCGTTTAGCAGCCGCTAAACGCACTAACATTGTCAAAGAATACTAAGAAAATAGAGATTTTGTAGCATCCGAATTTTTTGCGATAAGAGATCTCATTATTTGTGTAGGAATATGTTAAAAAACCAAATATATAATATTTGGTGCAGTGAAAATATGTAACAAACTTTCAAAAGATCTTTGCTTCCTGAAATGTCACTGTATGGTATGACACTAATTTGGGAGTATAATAGCCCAGTACTTTTTCTAAAAAAAAAAAAGCAAGTAACAACCCTTAATTCTGAACGCTTTTGGGTTTAAATTTATAATATGCTGGATGTGAAGCAACCTTCAATTCATGAGATCGGTGTACTCATAAAATGTTTTTGGATTCAAATTAAAGTTAAGTACGTGGAAGATATGTTACTCCAACAGAACGTTGCCAGAAATAATAAATCATATAATAAGTTCTCTTATGGGCTTTTTGGACATTTAATTTAATTGTCCGAATGGACTTTTTATAATATAGTCACTTATTTAAGAGATAATAATATTTTCCAACTCTCGACGCTTTGAAATATCTTGACGATGTTCCTTAAGTTATGGACATCAGTAAAAATTAACTCAAAAGAATCCAGTAATTTAAGGTGTCCTGTTAAGTATATTTAAAAGACGCTGTTTATCACATTTAATATTATAGTCCAAAATAACTGGATTAAAATTTTTTTTTGAAACCTTAGTCACAGGTGTGTCTTATTTACGTTAACTTTGGTAACCAGAAAATAGATAACCCTGCAGTAAGTTATTTTTTTTAACCTTACAGTACAAGGCTGTCAACACTCTTACTAATAACAATTATTTTTACAATTGACTGCTAAATTATATGCAGTACTTTATGTCAAACTTATACCAGTATACTGCAATAACTAAAAGTAAATCCTTTTGCTTCATTCAAACATGCAGTTAATGCACAACTTAACTCAAACGTTCTGACGTCTCAAACGCTTACTGTTTTTCACAATGGATAGTTTTTTAATACTTACTATATGCAATTTAAAGCGAATAAAGTCTCGTATGCTTCAGAGGCTGGTGAAATTATTACCCTTTTTTTTAAGTTACCGACAGTTGGAACATTATGGTCTATAGAGATAATTACAGGTTCACGACATGACTTTTCACTGGCGTTAATGTGCAATAGCTTCGATTATGGTGTGATATGTTATATAAAGCCTTAGATGAGCCGGTACCTTTATGCAGTGGTGTTTTAAATGTGACTCTATGATCGTCTAATGTTAACCCTCTGGATTATTTTCTATACGTATATGCATATAGTCATTCTTACTCGTATACTTATATAAACCAGAGTCATTAAATCAATTAACATTCACATAATAATTGTGGCAACACTGCTTCACCCGCGCAAAAATGTGAGTTTTAGATTACGTTTTGTCCAGCTAGTCAAGACTTACAGTCTTAGTCTATTGCAGTACTTTTTTTTTAAAGGGTATTTAGGATTTTATTAAAAGATTTAAAATCTAACATAACCAGAACGATTTTCAGAAGCTGACTCATTTTCTCAGAAATTGGACTTTCAAATTACGAATCATTTTACGTTGTTACGATCTTAGGCAATTATAAGATTTCTTTTTCGGGTATTATTAAGAGTTCAAAATGATTTTAAAAGCAGTGGGCTTTGTAACGTCAAAATAATAGACAAACAAGTATAAGTGGATGTTTAGAATCATAGCTATAGCTGCTATTAAACATAATTTGATTTTGTGACAATAGATATAAAATATATCTATTCATACATTAAAACAAAGGACATGATATATTTTTTATATAGATTTGAAAATCAAGAAATTTGACTCAATGTCTTGTTGAGTTCTAAATCAGTTTCCTACTGATCTTAGACTACAACTGTAGTTACAACAATCTGATATTTGTTATTGATTTATTGCCAGTTGAAACGCATAAATCCCTTCTTGTCTAAGTTTTTCAAATTTTAGGTTTGATGAACTTAGTTTGATAAATGTTGAGTTTATTATTTAATCTCCCTCTCTCTCTCCATCTCTCTATCTCTCTCTCTTCTGTGCCCTTGGTATGTTGAAGAGACCTTAGAAAATTTTCTCATAATTTGTTTATTAGAAGTAGTTTTGGTGGAACTTAGTCTGTGGCTTTTGTTGCTTTTCATATATTGAAAAAAGGATACTTTCTTCTTTTGGCAGAATAGAAAAAAAACAGGGGAAATCTAATACTATTATCATAGTGATAACTTATAAGCTACAATGCTTGCATTTGCTGATTATTGAATTTATCTTCAAATGGTTTTTTTGACTTGGTTCTTGGAGTGCTCTTGAAATATTATTTTTGCTAATATAGCTTTAAGTTATATAAGTTGTTAAATTCAATAATCAAAATTTTTCTGTAAAGCCTGAACTTATCTGAGAGTATTTCTTTTGATTTTTCTGCCATCTAAACATTTTTTTTGCTATTATTTTTTACATATTCACTTCAAAAGTACTTACGAGTACTAACTAATTCCCTGGGAAAATTTCTGGGTCAAAAGCACAATTACAAATTATCTAAAGAACGGAACCACTGACTTCATACCCCATACCCTATACGTAATATACAATGTACATTCTTTAAATCAATTAAAACGAAAATTGCAATCAAATTAATTGCGTTTATTATCATTTCTAGCTTACAATTACGAATCCATAAAATTCCCGATAAGGCCGAAGCGAATAGTCGTACATTCCTATATTCCTACGTGCACACAGCCCAAATCACGTTAGTAGAGAAGAAATTAACACAAATAGACCGCAATCACACCGTTGCTAACGGTATTGTTATCACTTTATAATTATCGTAATTACAAGCGCTCATCGCAGCGTACATTCACACTCTCATACGGCACGTGCGCCCGCAGCACACACAATACTTACTGACTTACATTCATACACTCGCTTGCAAGTAGGCGAAATGAAGTTTCATCTGAGGTTTCCTTAATTTTCACGTCGAAACATTTGCACAGTGGTGAACCCAAAAGTGAAGTAAACCCATCGACGACGTTTAAAATACTAAAACACGCGTTAGGCACCAAAACTCATTAAGGCCAACAAAATCGATTTAATAAAAGCAATGTTCTTTTTGGGTCTTGGGTGCTGCAAAGTGCTACCTTCCTTCAAGCACACACACAAATCTATATATGTACATACACACATACACACTCAAATAGACTCTTATGCCATATCATGAACGAATATTTGCCATACATAGATTCTATGGATAATGCGCCTAAAAGTCGACAAACAATTCTTGTACGAGTAATCTACTGGAATTGTTATTTTTTCTGGCGTATTCGGTTTTTATAGTTTCTTTTATGGTTTTTGTTCGATCATATCGAATTATGATAACCTCGGGCTTACAAGCCTATAAACATAGTCCTGATAAGAGTTTTGTAGAGCAAAGGATTCGTTTTTGATATAATTCAAGTTTCACATCTGAGGTATTTGGATAAATTTTACAAATTGACTAAAAACTTTTACACAAATTTATAACAAATCGTCAACAATTACTGTAAGTGGTTTGTTGTTGGTTAGTTCCCTAAGGACTTTTTTTTAGACTTTTATTTAATTAATTGGGAGCAGTTTTGTAGTTACAAATCAAAAAAAATGAAGTGTTTTAAGCATATAATTCAGTTTATTTTTCATTGTAGTTAAAGAAAAACTTTTCATGAAAATATACAACTAAAACTTTTTAACTAAAGCACCAACTATTCGAAAACAAAACACTGAAATGTTATTACTTCACACAAATGCGTATAATTTCATAGAGAAATATTAGCTTAATAACAGATTTAGATAGTTTCAGGGGCTTACTAGGTTAATTATTAATAATTTAAGTGGCAACTATTGTAATGATTGTAATGAGTTTTTGAATTTCTATGTATTCGTATAAAGTTTAGAATTCATTATATAAAAATAGTAATAAAAATTTACGTATCCCTACAATCAAAGATTAGTGCGAGCACTAGTTGGTATAACTAGATTAGATATTGATTTATGAAAGTCTCTAATTTTGACCAGATTTATCTAACGCCTACTGTCGTAGTTGCAGAGGGAAAAGAGGAAAGTAGCACCCATCGACTCTAAGCTCTCACTTTCTAAAATGGCTGTCCGATATCACTAGGCATAAATAACATTGTCTAATTAATTAAGGCTTTCTGTCCCAATTATGTGAGAATAAAAAAAAAACCAAAAAATTCAACAAAATGCACATGAAATACTTCTTTATAATACGATGTATTTCAAGAAGAGTTTTTGGATTGTAATATTGGTTTTCAAAGCGTTCTTTTCTTTAATATCTTTAACTGGAGTTATTTGTTTATAATATAGCAAATATTTACATGAAATCCAAAATAATATCATTCTTTGTGTAATCAATACAAAAATTACATATATTACGTACCACTAGATGGCGCAACAATTTATTTCTTGTGTAATCAATGTTTGCAACATTGAAACCTATACTAATATATAGATTATCTTTACAATATATATATAACTTTTTCCGTAGTGGGAAAAGTAGCTCAGAATTTTGAAACTGCACAAAATCTGTTGCCAAATCGTGTATTTTACAAAGTCAAAGTCTTCTCCTTTGACTTTTCAATTTGTAGTTCTTTATATTTTAATTAAGTTGATTTTAGTAGGTTTTAATACTTAGTGAACTTATATGGAAACTTATATGGGTCGGAAACCATTCATAGCGTATTATTTAAAATTGATATATGAATATAAATTTTTCTATTACTGCTTGAAATCTTCCTCTTATTCCCAGCATTCACTATATTTTGAAAACAATGCTTTTGGTAGGTGCTACTACGCAATAATTAATAATAATATATAATATATAATCAATAATATATAATAATTATTACTTACTCTGCGCGTATTGTTATTTCGTTGCCTGTATTGACCGGAGTTTCGAGTTCACTGAGTAACATTGTTTGTAAACCACAAGAAAATTGGAATTGCAGCAGACCCTTTTGCAAGAACAACGCCATATAGTGACCGCCTTTGGTACCTTGAGCTGCAGCCAGCATAATCAAACCATTTGTTGCGCGTGTACGTACCTTAAGTTGCACATGCATTGGCAGTACAGCGTCCAGGGATTCATAATTCGGTATATCCTTGTGTATACGATGTGAAACGTAGGAATCACCAGAGAAAGCAGCATTTCTGATAATAATCGGCGATTCACAGAGTGCACCCTGACGATCGAAACGGCAAACACACTGCAAAAAAAAAGAAGAAAAAAACAAAATAAAAACTATCAAATTTCCAGTAATAAATCATAGACAAATTGCAACTTTAATTACTTCCAAACATAGTTTAATATTTTAATAAAATTTCCAATTCCAAACAAACTTTCCATAATACACTTACATACTGTAAGTGTATGGTATGTTATATATGTACATATGTCAGGTTGTTGAAATGTTATTGTATGGATGAACGTTTTTTATTTTGTGACCATATGCAGAGTACACGCTTGGGTCACTGTTTTAAAACAAGACAAAATGTTGGCAAAACAAACTAAAACTTTTCAACACATTCACACATACATATATAAAAAAATGTGTGTGTGTGTGTGTACAACAGCAACAAATGTGCATATTTAAAGTCGTAAACAGTACAATAAACTCACACATTCACGCTAATATGCACTTACTCTTATGCTGTCAGTATGAAATTCATGCTTACTTACTTGCATGCATACTCGGTTATACAAGCACACTTGCACTCACACATGCTAACCACATGGAAAAAATTGCTTAGTTGCACTTCATTTATTTGCTGCAAGGAGTATTTAGAAAATTTGTTGCACTTGTGCGCTAACGCAGAGCCACTTCAGTTATGCTTTCGCATTGCCCTTTTCGAACTCAGTTTCAGTTTCAGCTTTAGCTTCAGCTTCCTTTGCATCGTTCGGTCTTAACGAGCGGGCGCGGGCGACTAAGTATGGCTCCTTCTTCCTAGTTTATGGAGTGCAGTTATCGTAAAAGTTTCTCACAATTTTACTTGCTTTCTGTGTTAGTCCTTTCGGCTCCTTTTGGTTCATTTTGACTCCTTTCGGCTTCTTTCTTGCTCGTTGTGTTAACTAAAAACTTACAAAAGTTCAATCGTGTTGAAATTTAATGTAAGCAGCACATGACACTGAAGAAACAATAATTTAATTTAGTTTTTTTTCTCTTCATTTTATTTCCATATTTCGAAAAGTTGAAAATTTATTAACATGACTTTGAGTTTAATTTAATTTAATTTAATTTATTTTTTGTTCCTCACGTTCTTGTTTGCGGAAATTAAAAATAGTAAGAAATTATAAAAATGTTTAAATTTGCATTGCCAGCAAATTGAAATGATAATCCTTTCTATCAAAATCGCTTGGGGCTCTCAAGTGAAATATGAGAAAATATTAATATCTTAAATGTAATAAAATCATCAAAGTGGGGGTTCTGAGCTTTGAACACAATTTCGTCATTGTAGTGTTAAAATAAATAAGAGCCTTTGGGGAGGCTCTCTGTTCTTAATAAAAACAGCATTCATTCTAAGGTTCAATATATATGCAAACACTGAAATTTTGCTTTAATGTATTTGCGATGTTAAAGCATACATTTGGCATCTGAAAATATCCACAGATGCATTTAAATAGTCCTAAGATATGAGCTCAAAGTGCGTTAACTAAAACGCTGAATGATTTATCGTAAGTAATGTTGAGCCTTTTCCGTCTTAGTGCATCTGGGCACTTTTACTCTTTGATAGCTGGGGAGTTTCTGCAGAGTCCCACCTATCTCACTGACTAATTTGAGTATTCCTCATAATCTTCGTGATTATTCAATGACTGATCTAAGATCTGCGTACCGCCCCGTGCGGTTAGTGATTACTCTGAGATTAGATAGTGCTAAGTAGGGTAGGCTGTCGGTTTTCGCATATAGCTTCAGAACTCTGTCCCTTATGTATTTTTTGACCGGATCTATTTTAGGGTCTCTTTGATAGCACTTTGAAGAGCCTTCGAAGAGCGCAACTTTGAGCAACTTGTAGCTTCTGGTAGTAGAGTAAAGCAGCTTTGCTATACGCAACACACCCATAAAGTAGTGCTTGTCTAATTATCTGGCTGTAGATCAGCTTTCTCTTCTTCGCGCTTTATGTTATTGTGTTTGAAACGTGGAGTATTGCAGTTTAAGTATATACATTTTGATAAGAACCTTTGAGGTTTTTGCTGGGTTTACACCTTACATCTTACAGCTTACACCGATACATTAAACTGGTTAATTCTCTTTTAAAGTTATTTAATAGTTTTAACGAAAAGTGTTAATCAGACGGATTAAACGAGTTTAAAGATCTGCCGATATATTTATATTTTAATTGTACATCTAGTTTGTTTAATCCAACACAGACTGCAGTTACTATAGAAAAGAGAGAGAAACTGCGTAGCTTGTACTTGGAAAGTGCCCGGTACTGATGCACAAGCGGAAGAAACACCTAGGAGGGTATTTCATAGATTATAAGGAATCAAGACTGGAAAAGATAGGCACTATACTGTCTTTCATTACAGAAATCAGAAGTATTATAAACCGAGTATATTTAAAAACCATATATTGGATGTGTCTAAAGAAGATTTGAAGAAATGCTTTGACAAATGATTCGAACGCATGCAAAAGTGTAATAATCATAAAGGAGAATACTTCGAGAAAAAATAAAGCAATTTTCAACGACAAGTTAGTATGTTTTTATAAATATAAATATAAATGATAACTCTCGTATATTTGTCAAAATGCCAAATTAATTTATTTCGTTTAACTGAACAAACGCGATGAGAATGTGTCGATCGGAACAGTATTTATAGAAACATGATATATTTTTATTATATTCGATATGTAAAGTGAAGACACCATTTGTCTTCCATAGCAGCAAGAGATTTGTTCACGATGTTTTGTTCACAGTTTTCTTCTCATCATCATCATCATAGAGGTGTTTAAGAATTCTAACAATAATTACTTATGGAAAAAATAAAAAAACGAACAGATTTATAAATAATGAATTTAGTCACTATTTTGCATTGACGACTACCTACTTTCACTTACTCGGTGGTTAATACAGTTAAATGACCAATTTCTTGACTTTTATATCACTTGTAATATTTCATGATTTAATGGTGGAGGCCCACATCTTTCATTTTACTTTGATTAGGTGAAATCTGTTTCCTTTTATAATTTCAGTTTTCCTGACCCTGATCATGGTGTTTATACATAACAAATATCCCGATGAGTTTCACAATGCTTTTCTTAACATCATCATCTTCGTTTTTTTGGGTTTCGATAAAATTAGATTTCTAAATATTTAGCCTATTTAGTTTTATTCAGTCATCCAATTCTCGTGAGCTATAACTCAAATCTTTATTATTTATTCCTAAGAGTTGGGTTTAACGGGTTAAAGTAAAGTGGGCATTTGCAATCACTGGCAAAAATCTGTAAATGGACGAAAGATAAACACAATGTTGCTATCAGTCTACTGAAATTGCGCTCTCAGCACTCTAATCTTCACCGTACTTAACTTAAAGCTTTACTATTTATTCTTAAGAGGTGGCTTTAGAGTCTTAAAACAACAAATTTGGTGGCTTGTATTGCTTCCATACATCAGCAAAAACTTTTAATTGCACGAAATATTACATGCAGTGTTGCCACAATTCTGAAAGTTATAGTGTGGAGTTGTTTGCAGTTAAAGTGGGTAATACCTTAGATTATTTTTATTTCTCACTGAAGAATATACTTCTAATACTTTCAAAAGTACAATGATTGTTAATACTGTTTGGTGACGAAGGACTAAGACCTAGAAGTAGAGCAGATTTTTAAGCCGGTTTTAACTTTTTTTTTCAGATGTTTGTTTGTCGTTCAGTGGCTTTTCTTAAATAAAATTGGGCATATGGAAGAGGTGATCTATTTTCTTTGATACTGTGACTGTACTCACATTTCATGAACAAAAAACATTTGAATGAAAAATTTATCTTATTTTCAATAAATTTTTCAATTGTTTATTTTTTTAAAAAATTTTTGAATATTTTAGTTATAAAGTTTTAAGTCGATTGCAATACTTAAGCTCTCCTAGACTTTATGTGACAAAGAAACAAAAAAAATAAGTCAGTTTCATTAAGAAGTATTGCATTGTTGCCAGCAGCTTTGATAGACAAAGATGTAATTATATAGAATAATATTTAAGATGCGTTTATAGGTCATGCGAAAAAGAGGATTACATAGTATTTCTTACTAAAAACATTGAATTGTTCTTTAACGCCAAGTCGCAGCGCTACAGTTGGTCTACCGTGTGCATTCAAAGAATATGATGCTTCTTATAAGCATAATGTACTTACTTTTGTGGCTTGCACAAGTAACACCACAGTGTAACAAAGGCTGATATAACAAAACAAAAACCAACAACACAACAACGAGAAGTACACCAACTATTATAACAACAACAACAAAGCAGTCGAACGAACGAATACAAAGCACAACAAAAACAAATAAATAAAAAACTTAGTTATATTATTACAACTTTTTTACTTATGAGTAATTTCCATGTAAACGAGTAGAGCGTGGTATAATACCCCTTTGCACTGTCCTCGCTAGCCCACTAAGAGCATTAAAATTTCAACACTAAAATAATATAAGAGCACCTTGTGCAACAGCATTATGCACAAGTGTATGCGCTAACAACTGAAACAACACACAAACAATGCACACTCCTCCTACAAACACACACACGCACACACACACGCAAAAGATTTGTAGTTCTTTCGGGAAAAATTTGTGCAACAATAGCGTAAAGAAGTACGCCTGCTTGCGTCTGCATTGTTGTTATTGTTAAATATTTTTTTTCTTGTGTGTTTTCGCTTCGTTATTTCATCTTTTCATTATATTCGAAATTTTTATTTATATGTACGTTAATATTTTTTTTTTTTTTTTGAGATTTTATTTTAATAGAGCACACTTTTAAATGCATTTATATTCTTCTCTCCTGTACTCTACAGTACTATTTTTAGAGCTATTCAAACTTTTGTAAAAATTTTGAGGGTCGGAACCTGTTGTTGCATTTCGGTTGTAACCTAAAATTATGCAATGTTATTTGTTCATGAAACACTTCTGGCGAATATGTTTTAAGTGCCGACATATTGTGGATTCTGTGGCAGATTTAAATTTAGGGAATTCCTACGCATAGGGAAATTTTAAAATATGTAAACGCTACAAATCTCAACATGTTTGTGGTTGTGTTTCAAATTTTCAAATTTAAAAATAATGTTAGTATGTAATTTTTTTAAAAATTACTAGAAAATTCTTTTCTGGTTATATTAAATCACAAAATATTCATACGATAAAAGATTACTCATTTGCATATAAGGTGAAAAATATGAGCGATATGAAGGAATGCTGTGCTTATCACTGAAAGAATGTAAATAATTAAAAAATTTATACAAAAAATAAACAGTTTGTCTTGAATTAGTTTAATACTCATTGCAAAAATATTACAGCTGGAAGGTTCTGCTTGATACTGACATGTCTTTAATCTAATGTTCGATAAAACCCCAGAAGAAGAACTTAACTTTACTTGAACTTTTCACATTAAAAATAAGTAATGGTGTGGATATGTGTCGACGAGATTGATATGGTTGACCTGAATACCCGCGCCAGTGTCAGTGTGGTATAATGTTTACCTATAATTTTCAATGTATTAAGATTTCCGCTAAGGGAACAGAATATCAAAAAGGAACAAGAATTCTCGCTAGGAGCAAAATACTCTAGTTTAAGCAGAATTCACGCGTAGAAGCAAGATATTCGTCTGTCAGTCTGAAGATCGATTTCAACTGATAATTTTATTGAAATTTGTTCTACTTTTATACAATTTTCTACCGATGACATAGTCTAACTCTATTACTTTTTTCTCCAACTGCTGTTTTAAACACCTTTTTAACCAGAGTATCGTTATCTATTCTAACCACATGATCAATCCAGCAAAGCTACTGACTTTTTATGCGATCAACTGTATCAATATTGCGATATAACTCGTATATTACAACGTTCCATCTAATTCGATGGATTTTACATCAATGAAATGCTAGCGCTCAATAAATTTGCTAAGAGCGTTGTCATTGTATTTAATGTCCACTACGAATCTACCAATAAGCTGTATAAAAGTTTATATAGGCATTTATTATTATTTACTGTACATTATCTTATTCTTAACACTTTTTTTCCTTTACTTTCTTCTTTTGTGTTTCTTTCTTTGTCTTTTATTTTTTTATTTTATTTGTTTAATTATTTTGTCTTCTTAACTACTTAACTAACTTCTTAACAAATATTGAGTGTGCCCTTGCCGCCTCAGCAGTCAGGTCAAGGGCTACTTGGCCAATCTATTCCAAATATAGAACCTCAGACTTAATACACAGAAGCAAGTCAGAGCTATCTAGGTTAATATTACAGGGCACTGGTTCATAGGACAACACTAAGCTAGACTCGGCCTACCCTGTGGTATCTCTTGCAGTGCGTGTCTACCAGCTCTCGAAGAAAGGACACCACAACACTTGATGTGTCTATGTCCAGGTTTGGCTAGTACTAGGTTTAAATTTTTAGGGGCCACCTTCTTAAATTCACTTAGTGATATCTCTAGCATTAGCATCAGCCAGTTTTTTGCCTTATAAATGCCTCTGGCTGGTTCTAGTTTAACTTTCTCTCTACTACCCACTATTACGTGGTTTTTGTGGATTCAAACGGCTTTTTTTTAGCTAATTGAGGAGGACTCGTCCTTCCTCCACCACAACTAACTAACTTGTCTTCTTAAATAGTTATCTTATTTTATTCCTCTTTATCTTTTTGTATACTTTAATAATTTTTTTTTTTTTTTGGTCATGCTATAAACATTTGACAAAACTAAGGTTCAAGTCCATCAAATTAGGCGCTGCTGTAATGCTTTACTCTTAAAAGCTACTCTTATTGAGTTCGAGACAAATTACTAATTTAAAACTGAAATGCAGTCGGCTTTTGTTGACTCAGTGCAATGCCATAATTTATTTTGCATTGACTGCATGCGAATCTAATCATTTTTATGGCACACAGAGAATTTGTAATTTACATAGCAATTCCGTTGGCAAATACACAGGCAAATACACGAACACGTTTCTCTGGCCACTTGTTACATGCCTCCCACTCCCTCACTCTGACTGACTGTGTGTGCGTATGCGTATGTGCTGCCGTATGTAGCTGCCTGCAGAGTTACTGCCGAACGAATTTGTTTAGTTTAAGCCGAACAGAGCACTAAGGTACATGTGTCGTGTGGTTATAAGTTTGAGTACTTCTCAAGCACTTAATGTTGGCATAGCCCTTTTATGTTACTTGACTAAAACAACAACAACAACCACCACCACGACAACAACAATAAAAATATGCTTACGAAGCGAATGAATTTGTGTGATCACTGCAGTTACCCAGCGGGACTTTCAGCGCTGAGGGAATCGATTCCCTCAGCGCTGAATGGTAATGCCTAGCGCTGATTATTCAAAGGAAACTCCTAATTACTTTAACACGTGCATGTCATTGCGGGCAAGCGCTGAATCGTTCGATTACCTTTTCGTATTTGTAATGCAACATATCAGCGCTGACATGTTCGCTTACTTTTTCGAATTTGTAATGCAACATATCAGCGCTGACATGTTAGCTTACCTTTTCGAATTTGTAATGCAACATATCAGCGCTGATATGTTAGCTTACCTTTTCGAATTTATAATGCAACATATCAGCGCTGACATGTTCGCTTACCTTTTAAATTTTACCTATGCTATTGATTTTTAAATAAAATACTATAAATTTTTTTGGATAAATTATATTTTATATTTATGTTTTATACAATTAAAATATTAATATTTACATAAAAAAATATAACATACTTATATATATGAATATTTTTCTGGAAATTGTTACTAAAACCTTGAAGAGATTTCCAGACTCGACTCGATCACTTGTTCCGGCTTACCATCTGTACTTAAAGCATCTGTAAATACAAAAGTATGTTATTGTATACGCTAAAGTTAATTATGTACAATATACTATACCAAAAAGTGCTGCTGTCACATTCTCTAATGCTCTTAAGAACTTCTTGCCTTGGGTACCATTCTCCAAAATTCCAGGAAATTTTTCGCGTAATTGGTTGTTTTTTAATAACGCGTCTCATTGATGCAGTCTATAAATAACGTAATAGATGAAAAGAAATGTATGAATTAGTAAAATTGTTACATGTGAATATATTAATAAGTTGAAATTGAAAGTAAGAAACATATATAATTTAACTTACAACTACTTCAACGGCAGTGATTTCTTCATTAAATTGAATTAAATCCTCCTCAGTTTGAATTGTAAAATTTTCCAATTGAAACAGCTGACTACATGACTACAGCTGATTACCCCTTGCTTTAGAATGACTGCATTCGCAGCACATTGGTCAATTAATCGTTCTTGACGCAGTAGCATCTACATAATACAAAACAAAAATTTCAATTATCATTTTAAATATATTTACTTAATTTTGCATATACTTACAGTGAGTTTATGTGAAATTACAAATTATATTTTATTTATATTTTTGTTTTTTATTTGATTTTAAAAATTAAAAATTGTTCACTGTTCGCACTTCACTAAAATGAAAAACAGACTAAATGTATACAATGTAGGCAAAACAAGAAATTCTTAACTCATATGCTTTTCTTCTTCATTCTTTTATAATTTCAACCCCGAAATTGCCTATGTCGAACACAAATGTTGAAAACAAAGAAAAATAAAAACGAAGAGCTATTACCTCCTCGCTTACTTTTTCAGCGCTGGCATAATGGTGCCGCTGGGTACATTCAAATCACAAAAACAAACACACTAACCATCTCATACACATTTACTATAGCAAGCAAACACATACACGTACATAGAGTGTACAGTGTGTTGTTTAAAAAAAAAATACATAGTTTCATAGTTCTATAGTTTGTTTTGATTTTTGTTGTTTTTGTTGTTATTGTTTTGTTGTTTTTGTATTTGAAACTTGGCTTAACGTTAAAAAGGCACACTCAATGCCACTTTACGGCAAGAGCATAATGAGGAGGTACTTATGCATCGTCTATGACTATAAGGCGTAGGTGTGTATAAAAAGTAGAAGACTAAGAAAAAAGTATGCTGTAAACTCTGGCTGAAGCAAGCTTCAAATGAAAAGCAAAACTAATTTAACACACACAAACAATTGCATGAGCGCACGTAGAAAGTTCTAAAGTGGCGGTACACACAATTCATGCGTGGAGTGCACATAGTAGGCATATGCTGCTACGGCTTAACCTTTAGGTTCGCCTTAAGCTGCGTACAAAATGTTGAATTGTTGAAATGTTAAAATGTTAAAATGCTAAACTGCTAAAGTGGTGAAATTGTAAAATTTTCCCAAATTGTTGCTGAAAAAAAAAAAAAAAAATATTGCAACAACGGTTAAAAACGGTATGCTAAGTATCTTTTCTGTTTTTTGACATATTTTATTGGAATTTTTTTACATATAGTTTCTTTTTTTGTTTTTTTTTCTTTTCACTTGCACTTAAGTACATTTTGGTAACTACGAATATAAAGCATCCACAAACTGAAATATGTAGTTTAATTACTTGCGAATGTTAAAGTGGCATGGCGTGGCATGACACGAAATGGCAAGGTATGGAACTACGTGTCGTGCCGTGTCACGACGTGTCATATGAAAAATAATTTTTTGCTCTTTTAAAAAGGCATTAAAAAGATAAATTCAAAAAAAAGAGAAAAAAACAAAAAAAAGGAAACGGAAGCAAAGAACTAGAATAGTTACATTGCCACGCCTACAAGGCTGAAATGTCACTCGACTGCAAATATTTAATGAATATTTTGAATGCGTACGTACCATTTGGTATTACTTGTATGTCAGGCGAGAGATCCCTCTGTGTACCGACACGTACCACACACATAAACTATGAATGCACATTTGGCTTTCATTTGATACTACGTATGTACATATACATATATATATGTATATATATGTATATGTATGTATATATATATATGTTACGTATAAATATCCGTGTGTGTTTTAGGTATAAGTGAAAAGTGTATATCTGACGATGCCATTTAACGCTGTGGCATATGTTAAAGTTTTTAACTGTCATAATTTATGACTTTACAGTAACCGAGTGGGTCCTCTTTTGTCTTTTCATATAAAAACTGCTCAACGTTCATTAAGCAGAGAAGCTATAATAACAACAACATAGCAGAGGCAGTAATTCCATTGCATATTTTCGCTTTTGTCAGGTGAAAAATATAAATTATTTTTAAATCTAGATTATGTGTATATTTTGAGTAGTTGTTGAGTTCAACTAATTAAATTACTAATTAAAATATACAACTACTTATGCATACATAATTATACATGTATGTGTACACATAAAACCAACTCAAGTGCATAAATATTTACACATATCCATTCATAAAGCATTTATTTGAATTATGCATGCACGTGCATGCATACGCTTGCATACGCATGTGCATACATGTCCGTTTGTGTATTTAAAATGGTTATGCACTTCTGTATTGTTTAATTTTAATTAATTGCGCAAATATTGAAAAAATGTGACACTTTGAAGTGTAGTGGCACCTTAACCAATATAAATTCAAATAATTAAAAAAAGGGTAAAAATAAATATTTTAATTTTTATAATACGAATATTTATATTCAATTTTCGATTTCAAGTGATAAATTACAATATTGGCGTAAAATGTAAATTTCAACATATTATTACTTACGGCTATATACATATATATGTATATATTGATGTATTTTGGGTAGTTTATACAGCTCTGTTTTGGACAAACAGGGTGCTCGAGGGTTTATACAGCTCTGTTTTGGACGAACACGGTGCTCGAGGGTGTACAACAATCAAAAATTTATTGTTGCAATTATAAATAAATTGCTTTTAAACAAATGCTTTTATACTTGAAAAGATAATTGTTTATATATAAAGAATTTGTATGTCATTTGTATATCATATGTATATTGCCTGCCCTGCCCTGTGCAGAAGTTTGGATAAATTAACAGTAACGAAAAAACGTTCTAAGCATTCGGGACAAAAATTCTTCGGAAGATTTACTCGAGTTGTTTACTCCGAGTTGTACTCCATATTGACATAGTTCACCTGCTTCGCTGGTTTGGTCATGCCATGTGAATGGAAGAAAGTGTTACGGTTAAAAAAGTGTTTGATTCGGTATTCGCTGGTGGAAAATGCAGTAATTGATATCCATATCTTAGGTGGCAGAATTAGCTGACCAACGATATATTCGGTACTTTAAATTGAGTACCGGGAGTATCAGTGAGCCACTGATTGGACTATTTGGCAGAGGTTACTGTACGCGGTCAAGGACGACTTACTTGGTAAAACAAAAAAGTAGCAAAAATCTGAGAAAGGAAGTTAATATTGCGCTTTAATACTAAGGATTAAAGTGTGTATGAACAGGAGGCTAGGTGATTAAGATTTTTGCTTGATGCAATTGCACTTTTTTGACATTTTTCTTGAAGATGGGTAGATAATATTTTTTATCCATAATACCGTCAATGAATTTCAACTTGCAGACACCTGCAGCGGACATGCATTTCCATATAAGCACCTGACATAGTAGGATTATATTTTTTACAGTTCGGTGTCTGCTTTTCTTCTAGCTGTTTAACGGCCATTACATCGAAAGGTTTTAAATTTTCTGTTATCAGAGTACATCAGTATATTGCTCCAGAAGTCGATTGGCTTGCTTAAGTATTCCTTTGCATAGAGTAAATGCTTCTGGTGGTTGACATGGAAAATAAACGATTTTCGTCTAGCAACACGTCAACTGTAATTGATTTCATGCAATATACTCCTGACTGTTATGCGATGAATATGCTCTTCAAATTCTTGCTTAACTTCAGCTGCGATCTGGGTTGAAGATGTTTTTGGGCTGATTTTAAGCATGCTTATTACTTCACTGCGTTTACGGTCGCTTAAAGCATTTGGTCGGCCTGTCCGTTTTGCATTTTGCTTGGAACGCTTCACAATGCTTCGATTGGTGTAACTTGTATGCCTACAAATGATTTCTAAATTGCAAAACATGGAGCTCAGAACAAGAAATTGAACTCAGCAAAATGTAGTATGTACATTAGACAAACTACAGTCATTGATGATTCCATTGCAATGTTGGTAGGTATAAACTAACCGCTTTATGATGCAATACCTAACGGTCGTTCCAAAAGGAATTTTCTTTTTGCCCGAATGAAATTGTTTCGATTGAAGTCATTTGCTATCTGAAGTCACTGTGTATTACTTACATAGTATATGGCTTTTATCTGGGGATAATCGTATTACAGTTGAAGCTTTTATTGATAAGAAATTAAACTTCCATATGAAGTCTCCTTATCAAGTCCTTCATTAATATATGTAAACCAACTTCTTTGAGTAATTAATTTAAATAATTTATGTTAGGTTTTATTGAAGTACTATAAATTCCTCCTTAATATAAAATTAATAAATCTATAAGTTCAAATTATGCCAATTAACTAAACAATTTAATTTTGTATTAATTTTGTTTAATTAAAAAGTACTTGAAGCCTGCATAAATATGCTCTGCTGTGCTTTTCTCATATTCGACACATGTTCATTTTTATTGACGTTTTGTGGTTTAAATAATTAAGCAAATAGCCAGATTAAAGTTAGTATTAAATTATCTATAAAACAGAATATTCAAAATAAATTTAATATTTCTCATTTCAGATAAATGCAGAAACCATAAACAAAATGTGGCTTTTATGAAAATGCAGGTATGAATTCGTTTATTATGGAAATTTGTATACGATTTAATGAATATTTCACTTTTATTTTATGAGTATTTATGAAATATTGTTAAATTTGTTAAACTTGTTAAAAGTGAGTAAAAAGGATTTATTGCTTATTCCTTCATTCAGCAAATTTATAAATTGTTATATGAAATAAATGGAAACAAATGAAAACATGTCTCAGTTTGGGTTTAAGGTGGCATTGTTTAGGTAATGAAAGGAAAATAATATGCCACAAAAGATATGAAATTTATATCTGTATTTATTTGAAGTTCATATTTCTCTTAATAATTTGTATTAGTATACTTTTGGTTTGTTAATGGTCTAAGATTATGGCTTGTAGGAATAAAATATACTTAATTGTTTAACCATTTACCAGAAGATGAAATAGATGCTTTAAATATTGTTTAAGAAATGATTGCGATGGTCACACTATTTGTATTTGGAGCTTAGTAATTAATAAATACTAACTCTTCACTGAAAATTGCTTTATTGTTTCTTATATGCATTCGAAACATTTGTTAAAGCATTTTACCAATCTTCTTCAGAGACCTCCAAAACATGGTTTTTAAATGCAACAACGGTTTCGTTATTGCTTCCGCCGACAAAAATCATGAACGCTGTCCACGCGTTATCTTTATGTGCCAAATCTGGACTGTAAAGCGAATGACCCCCAACAATTCGATTTTTCGAATGTTCAAATATTCGTAGTCGGTTGTTAGACTGTTAGACTTGACTGAGAATGATACGACGGCGCTTGTTTGTTTTCGATACGACTATTTCACTGAAGACTTCCGGTAAACTATTCGGAATTGACTGTTTTATGTTCCTTTAATGGTATACTCGTACTTGTCACATGACTAGTTTTTCCGAAAAAATAAGCAACCATTTGTTTCGAAATGCTACGAGTGCGGACAACTTTTGTTAGATTTGGTTCATTTTGAAACACCCATAAAGTCGACAGTCGAGTGCTGTTTACGTTCCGGCTCATACGCATATCAGAGTATCATGATTCGTCACCCGTCACCTGTTACAATCTTATACGAGTATAAGTCTTTTGAAGCACCGCCATCCAAATGTTGGATGGTGGAATCCAATGAGAACAAACCTTCCTTACACCTAAGTGATCGTGCAATATTTTATATGTGTGAAAATTAACAAACTTTTAAGCAAACAATAATCTATCAAATTACACCGATCAATCAAAATAAAACTTCGACTTAGGGGCGGTAGTTCCTTTTCGTTCGCAGATATAAATCACAATATTTGGTTAAATAATAAAGTTAAAATTTCTTAAGTTAATATTTTAGTGATTAGGAGGGCTCATCGGCTAATTGTATTCTACATCAAGAATGAATGTGCGGTTGATATTCTCAACTATAATGAAACAATAATTTAAGCTATTCTCTATAAACTGACTTACTGCTATTACCCTTATCTGGTTTTCTAAACAAAGAAAGCTTGGGGTTTCCTTAGATGTATCTCTAGCGGTACATATCTATTTTCCTTGGAAGGTCTTTAAAAAAGCACTTAATTCACTTTTTCTTTAGCTAGCTAATAATAGGTGACAGACACTTACGTTATGCGAAACTTTCTGGTCTCGCTTAGTTAATATAAAGGAATTTTGTTGTTAAAATTTTTTCAACAATTATTTCGTAGGGGTTTTTTTTTAGTGAATTAAGTGTCCCATCTGTCGGTTTTTCTTATTAAAATGAGAATCATTGCCTTATAATATCTCTTCTATCTGTTCACATTACCTTGAGCGGGATTACGATTATTATTGAAAATCTTTTACTTAGGAGTGGCTAGAAAACTTATGAAAAATTTATTGTTGCTTATGGCCTATTGTTGTTGTAAGTCTAACCATATCTGTCGCTTCGTAATAAAACTAGATTGCAGTCATAATCTATAACATCTCTCCCATATATTCGCGATTACTGCAACGGGATTTCGAATATTCGTTAAAATCTTTTTAGAATTTTTTTTCTAGTCTTATTACGTTTATGTCTATGACAATCAATTATTGCTATGAGTAGTCTAAATGGGATTATAGTAATTATGTTGAATAGGTCACTTAATATACTTAATACTGTTAATGAAGTGCTGGTAAAATAAAAGAAACTTAATAATACTAATAACTATAAATATATGAGTAATTATTTCATTGATTACACCATTATGTATATAATGTTTCCGCAATCACAAAGCCTTAAGGAGTTTTTTTTTTTTTTATAAACTTTTTTATATTAAATATTATAATAAAAATGCAGCTGACTTTATACGTTAAATGAAAAAATGATTTATTTGCTTTAATTAAAAGTAATAAAATTAATAGCAAACAAAAAGTGATGTACGAGGGTACCCAGACAAGTACGCAAGTATGTGAGTGTATTGATGTGTGATTATATTGTTGTAAATTTATGAGATTTTTTTATTTATGGTATTTATTTATACAACTCGTACTTTTTGATTTGATTTGTTTTATTTGAGTTAACTGATTTTATTTTGTATATTCAAATAAAAACAAAAACAAAAACAACAAATAACAAATAACAAACAAGTACAATAAAAATACAAACTGCAATTTTTACCCATACTGTACATATGGTAAACTTTTCGAAAAATTTCCGAAACTATTTGTATTGATAAAATGATAAAATGCTGACTATGTAAACCAATTCAGTGCATATATACTTTTATTACTTTTTGCTTGTTATTTGAGTATTATTCTACAATATGTATATATATCATTACATATATACAGATACAGATTCAGATATAGTTATATATACAAGTAGTCGTATCTAAATTGTGTAACAAGAATTTTGTATACATATATATATATATATGTATGTATGTATGACTATTTCTATTTTATTTATTTACATAGTTCGTTTTTGCCCTACAACAATAAAATACAATAAAAATAAAAGTTATTCCTTTGTGATATTTACTTAAAAAGTTAGATTTTTAATTGGCAGCAACAATTTTTCATATTGAATTGCAGAAATTTAATTTCGTTTCATCTTCTGTGTTCTATCAAATCATTCGTTTCACAGCAGATATTCGTACTCGTCCTCGTCCTCATCCTCATCGTCGTACTTGTACTTGGTACTCGTAGTCGTAGTCGTACCATGCAAATCACTTTTGTCTTATACATGAGATAATCTCTGATTCGGTTTGCAATTTTTAATGTTTGAATTTAAAATTGACAGGCAAGATTATCTCGAAACTTTGCGTAAAACTTTTCTATTTGCTACAAATTTGAGCAGAACACTTAAGTGTCACTTAAGATTTGATTTAGGATTATAGTTTTTGTAGGACATTTATGTACAAAGTTGCTGTTGGGCACTCTGGCTGGCCACTCTGGGGATTTGGGCGATTCGGGCGATTCGAAGCTGTTTGGCTTGACTTCAGTTCAGTTGAGTTGGGTTTGCCATAAAATAACATTTACATTTTCTGATACAACAAAATTTAATTTACTTAAACATGATCGTTACTAGAATGTGGTTTTCTCTTGTTTATTTTTCAACAAACAAAAAAGACAATGAATAAATAAATAAAAATAAAATAAACATCTGAAGTTGGGGAATAATTAATTGAGTGTAATTGAATTGTGTGGAAAAGTTGCTTTTGTCTTTTTCTCTTGTTTCAATAATTTTATTACAGCAGCTGAATTTTAATTGAATTCCATTGAGTTTTCAATGAAAATGCAATAACTGCACAAATATTTAACCACAAAGTGCATTTAATTTACGCAAAGTTACGAAAAAAATAAATTAAAAAGTTATTATTGCACTTGACTTACAGGTGGGCATAAAAGATATACACAGAGTCAAGGAATTCTTTTTTACTTCACTTTGCATAATTATTAACAAGAGTGGAACAAAGTAAAGTTAAAGAATAAATTAATTTTCCTGCATCTTCATGTTCGGATAATGAAGAAACTTTGCTTAAGGTAATTACTTTTGCAAAAACTTAACACTTTTGAGTTTAAGTTAAAGTAATTTCTATTTTATCCAAAGACCTTTACTGCTTGCCTTATGCTTTGAAATTCTCAGTTCAAATGCAAGCACTACAATCTTTAACAAATCAGTAAAGGAAAGTTGAAGCTAAAGTGAAAGCATCTTAGTTTGTCTGTCTTGGTCAAAAGCATCGCCAACAAATTTCCCCATTTACTAATTAAACAAAAATTTCTACTCTGAACATATATTATCATACAGGGTCAACCATTTTGTAGTGCCAAAAGTAAACTTTAATATACCTCATTTGTGTTAAAGATTTCAATCCACATCATTCAAATGTCCTCCTTTCAATAACTTACTAACACATATTCGGTTGTAAATCGGCCTTAACTTAAATAATGTCCCTTGCGTAACCCCACAGGAAAAAGTTCTGATGACAAAACGTAATAGTTTAGTGGTTAAGTCACATCCACTGAAGTGAAATCACACATCCTTAAAATGTTTCGTAGAACGCAACTAAAACAAGAATCCGATAGGGCTTATGGCTTGTGCTACCATATAGTTCCTACAACCATTTTTTCTATTTCGTATGGCTGTCGTTAGCACAATTCATGGAGCCACATAGCTCCAATAATCATATTTTCCATTTCATGTGGCTATAGTAAATGGACTATAGACTATTGACATAGAAGCCAATAAAGATTTATTTATTTCAGATTTATATGTTAGTTTTTAGCTTAAGATTCTCCAAGAGTCTTCTGTTTGTGTGGGTGTCCTGCATCTATGTAATCATTCAGTGTGGTAGTCCAGACTATTTGTAAGTCTGTTGCAAATCCTCAGCATTTCAAAAACACCTATCTGATAAGACGGTGTTAGTCCTTAGTTCTGAAGAGACCTGAAGAGTTATGATAATTCGATGAAAATTTTTATATTGCGCTAAGAATCGCGACATCCTATATACCAAAAGGCATTTGTGATATATCAAAGAATTCTGTGTTAATATCGGTATATTATTTATTTATAATTTTTTATATTGTATTGTATTATATTGTATTGTATTATATATTGCATTATATTATACCGTATTAATATCATTAGCTTGAGCTCCGTATACACAAATTATTTCATGTAATTCTAATTAACAAAATATATTTTTTATTTGTTAATTTTCTTTATATTTTATAAAAAAGAACATTTACAAGATTGGAAAAATTGTACTAACCGATTTTTCTTCAAGAAAATTTGCTTGCCAAAAATATGTTTGGAAAAAGTATGAAGTGCATTTTTGCAGCATTGAGCGAAACGAAACAACAAATTTGCAATAATAACGGTGTTGTTTTGTGTACTGTAGGAGCTAACGTGTGTATTTGAACTTCATTCAAGCGTTTAAAAAAATTGTGATTAATAAAATGAAATTTTGTTAATTTATTGCTGTTTGGCAGGACACAACTATTTGTGTAAAAAGAAACTAACACTAGAATCATTAAGTCCACTTAGTACTGAAAACCTTTTTTAATTAGTAAATGATGCGGACATTTTTTTTTTGCAAGAAACATGAATAAGAAAAAATTTATTATTATAATTAAATTAAATTAAGTTTAATTATTTATTTTTACTTTATAGACGTATTTGACTTCAAGTACTTCAAGTACTTGTATCAATTCATCGCTATTGGAGAAGTTTTTGGAGACATGCATTTCGGTTGGTGCTTTGTTTGTCGAGAAAATTAACAATAATTTTTTACATTTATTTCCTACAAGCTTATTTCCTGCAAGTTTTAATTGTAAAAATTAAATTGAATGTAAAACTGCGATGTCCTTAAACAGAATGTACATGTAAATTAAATATTTTTAAATGCAGGAATAAAGAGAATGTGCACGTTTCCCAGCTCCAGTGAAATGGTTCAGCATTGATTTGTGTGTAATTTGTGTACACAAAGCTTTAAGCCATAATTATTAATTTCGCAACCGATATATTTACAAATTACATATTTAAGTAATATACGGAACGGAGTCTTTATTATGACCCATCCGTAGTACCATCCATGGGTGAGCAATGTCGGAGTTGCTCCAATTTATTTCAGCGATTTCACGTTGTGATGGTGAAATCAGAAATCTGCTCTTTTAGCAGCTTATGTTGGTGTTATTATTTCGTTAGTGCGGGGCTGGCGGGGCTTAAGTTGAAACGCTTTAAATGTTAAATTGCTCAGTGTCAGCTGTACGGGACATTAATTCGACAACATTATTCTGTTTGTCGTCAGCTTGTGCACATCGGAAAATTGCCATAAAAATTAAATCAAAAGTAGAAAAATATTTATTTAAATATTTTAAAAATTTAACAAAAGGAATTATTGGCACTTAGTTTGGCTTTTAGGTTCAATGATTTTGTATGGTCAATTGGAATAAAGGAAAGAGGGATTAGAAAGGATGTAACGGAGGTTGCAACTTAAAGTAGAAATATAAAAAGCAAATGACTGGGAATGTTGTATTAGCATTAATTGCAAAACTTATAATAGAATAGTGAGAAAACTATTCAATCAATGTGCATTGAATTTGATACATTTTAGTTTATTTTATTCTAACATACCATATAGGTTAAATATCCACCTTGAGAGACAATAAGACAGTATTTGACAATTCCATACAGGTCATATATATTTGTATTTTTGTAAAATAAATATTTCCCTATATATCCATCTACTAATTTATATAATAAGTCCGTTTATACTGGTACAAATAGCAACGAATCTATGGATAGTTCCAGAAAATCTGTCACAGCCGCCTAATTCTACGCACTGGAAACTCATTGTGAAATTATTGACTCTGAGTGAAAGTTGGATATCAACCGGAAGACAGACTAAAGTAGTTAGTTTTTTCGTTGTATTTGAAATCCTAAAACTATCTATTTATTGGATAACTTTGAGTTATATATCAATATATCAATACAAGTATTAATTGAGTTTTTTTGTTGTATTCGGTTTTAGCCACACTCTACTGCGATTTCAGCTTCATTGCTCTTTTTAAGATATGTTTTTCTTTTTTAAGAATCTGAGTTTTGTTGTTGCTGTTGCCCTGCCCTTTCGGGGGTGTTAAACGGCACTTGGTCGTCGCTGGCGACGAGTGGCTCCGGGGCGTAAACCTGACCGTTCTTGAAACTATCTGAGTTTTGTCACTCATCCATATGTATTCAAATACTCACATACTATCCTCTATGATAGCTAATTTATAATTATGCTAACTAGATTCGTGAGGTGCTTTAGTTACTGGGTTAGTAGGCTTAAGGCTTCGAAATTTTCTTACAAATACTTTAGTATTGCTTAACCGGAATTCGCTGAGTGTGGTGAGTGGTCTACAAACAGCAACAATATGAGGGCGTGGCTCCGCTATGGGTAGCTGATAAAAGAGTTGTCAATTTAATTAATTAATTTTATATGAGTAAATTTTTTACCATAATATTTGAATTTATAAAAAATGATAATAAAATAAACTTCGTTACATGTATTTTGTTGAGAAAAAGAGCTATGGTTCATATTAACACTGTGTGCTTTAATATGCAAAAAGAATATATTGTACTTTAACCTTTTCTCCTGTATATTTCGCACACTTTTTTAATTCCCGAATAATAATTAACCTTTTTTTAAACGAATATTTTTTACAAGTTAAGTGCGCTGTTGTTTTTTCTTTTATTTGCTTAAACTGTATCTTTGCTATTTTTATTCAGTGCGGAAGATTGCAGTATGCAAAATAATTGCCACATAGGTGCCCATCGCAATACATACACATCCACACTTATCTTCGACCCTACCCCAGTACACCAGCACTGACTTAATAACAACAAGAAAGCCTTGTCGGCGAATAGACTCGAAAAAATAAACATAAAAATACTTGCATGTAAACTCGTATTCCAACATAAAAGATCAGAGCAAACTTTCAATAAAATATTTATAAAATTTATGAAAGAGAAAAAAGTTGCACTTACCCTCGAGCCTTCAGAAGTTGTTACGCAAGTACCACCATTGTAGCAGCCTTGCTTGAGGCAGTCAGCGTTGGTGGCATTATCAACACCAGTGACCGGACCGATGCCAGTACCAACGCCACCGGGCGCAACTGTGTTCGAACTGTCAACTTCTTCGCTGCTTGCTATAATCGGTGTTTTTGTGATGACGGGCGGATATGTGCTGTAAACTGGCATCGTTGGTTGCGGCGGTATTGTAGGATGCGATGGTAAAGTGGGCAGCTGTGTTGGTGGTGGTTGTGTGGGTGGTTGAGTGGGAGGTTGTGTGGGTGGTTGCGTTGGTGGCATGTAAGTTATAATGGGTTTGCGTTCGGTTGTTGTTATGACTACCGGTGGAAGTGGTGTTTCTGTTATTATCGCTGGCAGCTGCGGACTTACTAAGTCCTCTGTGTATAAGGGCTGTATGGTGGTAATATCAATTGACAATGGCGTTGTGCCGCGATGTGGATGCTCAGTGATATGCATACCATGATGATATGTAATTGACTCATGTGGCAGACTTGTGGTGTATGGTGTAAATTGTCTTGTTACATTCTCGGCGCTCGTTGTTGTTGTTGGTGTCGTTGTTGTTACTTCGGGAGTTTCAAAGTCATAAGGTGATAGCGTTGTGGCATAGTAGGGAGGTGTTAATGGTGGATGTGTGGTAATACGTACACCACTACCGATGCCAGTGCTTAAGTCCTTACTTCCAAAGTCATGGTAACGTGTTGTTACCGAAACTTCGGGATATTCAGTAAAGAATGGTGCTGCAGTGGTGGATATATCAGACCAGATTCGATGTGTTGTGGTAATATCATGTTCGGGGTAATCAGTGAATTCGGTGGGTGCAATTGAAATTCCAATGTCAATTGGTTTTAGTGTACTTTTTGCAACTGTTATTGTGGGATAATAGGTGGGCGAAACCCATGTTGGACGTGTTGTGGAGTAATCAATGGAGAATTTACTTTCAATCGTTGTAACATGATGTGTAAAAGTGGGTCGTGTAGAAACTATAATTGGTGGCTGTTCCTCGGATTCAGCGCTCGTTGATACTTCCACCGATTGTGATACCGGTGTGTAGTCTAATTCGGTACCAGCAGTAATAGGTTTAGCAGTTGTAGTTTCTTGGCTTCCACTTACGTCAAATCGTGAAATGGTTGTATATTCGTCGGAAGTGCCTACTTCAACTGAACCGCTGCCTACAGATGAGTAGGCCGATTCTGAACTACCGACTGAGTCCACCGAATACGGTATGGAAGCTTCAGTTGTGAAAATACTGCTATCTTCTATCGATATGGCTGGAGTTGGTTGTGTAGTAGTTACCGTAATAGGTACAGTTACAATACTCTTTTCGGTTTCAGCCGAAACTGCTTTATGCTCAACATCTATTTTCTCATCCGATACGGAAGCTGATGTTTCATCTTTTGTTGCAAGTGTAGTTAACTCCTGTACGCGTTGTGTTGTTTCAGTTGGTGCAATTGGTTTTGTTGTTGGCGGCGAAATTGTAGAAGGTGCTGTGTAGTTACAATCTAATGAATCCTCACCAATCATTAAGCATTCACACAGCATGCCCGTCAACAACGGTGGACATGAGCAAGAGAATGTGTCAACACCATCAATACAAACACCACCATTCATGCAGCGTGGTCCTAATTGACACTCGTCATACTGGTATTCGCATTTTTCACCATGATAATCAGGCACGCAATAGCATGTTGGCACAGTTTCCTCCATTAAGCAGAGTGCATTATTTTGGCATGGATTGTCTGCACATATAAGTATTTCTTCTTCACAGTTCGGACCTGTGTAGCCCATTGGACAGGCACACACATATGCAGCCAATTTGTCAACGCAAACGCCACCATTTTGACATGGCGCTGATTCACATTCGTTTATCTCCTCTTGACAAATTCGGCCTTTCCAGCCCTCAGCACATTCACAAGAAAACTCGAGCCCAGGTCCTTCGATGCACTCTCCACCATTCTGACAACGTGCACCGGTACCTGTAAATAAAAATCAAAAGAAGATAATTAGATTGCTTTTGTTCTCTATTTGATCCTTGCAGTTGAGTGTGTTGCACAGCATTTGAAAGGATGCGTTACTAGGGATTGTACTTTGTGAAAATGTCAAGCAATAATCAAAGAAAATTTAATCGCTTTAGAATGTGAAAAGAGACAAGTTTGGAATGTTAATTTTGCTATTGAATGGGGCCAATGGAATAGAGAATTTGCATAATATTCACTGCGGTGTGATAAGGTATGGATATGCTAGGAATGGAATAGAATGTTGGTAAAAGTAGCCCAACATGGAATGCGGGATTTGTTGTTGTATATATGCACTCTAATAAAGTACAGGAGTAAACTGTGGCACATGAGTGAATTCTGAATAGTGTTTAAACATCATAAGCCACGGTAGAAAATTACAATTTAAACACATATAAAACGGCAGATGTTATAGAGATTTGTGGAGCTGTAACATATTGGTGCTGATATGTTCTAATTCTTTTGTTTTCGGAAGCATATTGCAATCAGATTAATTCAAACTTTAAAAATAAAGAAAGAAAGTACAGCTGAGTAAGCCTAGAGACTAAAAAATAATGACTTCTTGTAATCCATTTGAGCAGTATTAAAATTAATATTGAAAAACAAGAAAAAATCATCAATCAAGTCAAATTTAATTTCTTTCTTGACTTAATCTGCGTTAAGGGAATGACCTTTAAGTGCTTCAGATGGTGACATGTCGGGTGAGTACGTTGTTTGGTTGACTACATTCGTAGAGATTTTTGCTAAATGCTCTTTCAAGACGTTAGCTTTGTGCCATTGCAGAACACTTAAAAGTATAATTACAGAAATATTTTTTATAAACACACTGAGTAACAAATTGGATTCATATCAATGCATGGTAACATAGATTGGTACATGTAGGGAAAGATTGTAGTGGTGTCTCTCATCTGTGGTTTTCAAATTATAAGAAGAATAATTGTTGTTATTTAATTTATTATTATTACCATTTGGTAAAAACTATACACCACAACTCTGGTGGTCTTTTAGGTTAACCTTAGTTGCTTTAACATATTATTTGGCTGTTTGGAACGTGATAGTCGTAGTTTGTTCCATATTTTTAAAAGGACAGTGAGTCTGTGCCTGAAATGGTTAAACCTGCTACTGCTCGGTTTTGAAATATTGGGTTTTGAAAAGACCAGTAATTGTTGTTTTTTTTTATAATATAAATTAAATATGGAGAGGTTTCAAACAGTAGTGAACTGCAACAACAAAAATTATTTTCATATTATTTTAAAAATTATATTTTATTTTGAAAATTATTTACGAATAATCAAATACAAGAAATAATTCCAACACTACTAATGATTTGTATTTGGTAACACTCGAAACAGCTGTATGGTTAGTCAAAAATTCAATTAATTAAAATAATATAAAAATAATTTTTATGGTTGTAGTTCACTACTGTTCGAAACCTTTCTATTTTTAATTTATATGAAAAAAACAACAACAGTTTTATATTTGACGTGACCATTAGTGTCTGCAAAACATGGTTGTAAGATTTATTGTCGGTAAATTTTTATATATTACCTTAAATTTACAAAAAGCAGTGCATTGACATTGTTACCGTATTCCATCGAAAAGCATTGGGGAAATGTTCTTTCTATAATTTTCACTTAATATACTCCCACCAAGCATTAGCAACCAGACATATGAGTCTTTAGTTTATTGGATCAAAGAATTTGAAGTCAAAATCTCACATCATTACTCACGCTTTTACACATATAAGTAGTGTATAAAAAGAACAATGATTTTTTTTTTGTGGAAACTTACCCGTATCGCATACAGCAACATCCTGCTCGCAATGAACGCCAAGATAACCCGCTTGACATGTGCATGTATACCCGTTAGTTCTATCACGGCAATGTCCGCCATTCTGACATGGATTTGACATACATTCGTCGACATTTTCCTCACAATTTAAACCTGCAAGTAGAGGAAGAAAACAAAATTTATTAAGTTGTGTGTCTGTAAATCGTCTTTCGAGTTAAGTCTTTGGATAAAGGAAAATCTGCAACTTTTCAAATCATTAACTCTTTGAGTTGACATAAAGTATTATAAAGGCATATTTCATAATTTCAACATTGTTATTCTATAGAACTTTTATACTTAATTAAATAAAATTGTATTTTCTTTGCTTCCCAAACAGCACCATTCTTCCATCCACTCTTCCATCCACTCTCCTATCCACATTTTCCATCAAACAATGTAACTCACTTCCGCAACTATTCGCAGCAGTAGTGGCTCGATTGCAAGTTTGCTGGCAACTTTTGTCGTGTAATTCCGCTTATATATTTTATCTATGCGCTACAATAAAATGACTTCGTTAAAATTTCAAGAATTTATAGTTACTTGTAGTAACGGTAGTTAAAGCTCACAATAGCTGAAGTTTTAAATTATTCTCCTCCTTCAACTTAAATGATTTAGAAACTATTATCTGTCGTACTTTCAAGAAATTACAGCACAGCAGATACGATTCCAAAGACAAATGTTAGTGTAAAATTATTTTAAATTGTAATTCTGTAGCGACAATAATTCGCAAATGGCAGAATTAAGAAAATAAAAACAAAAAAAAAAAACAAAAATAAATAAAATAAAATTCTACAAAGACAGAGAAAAACAACAAAAAAAATTAAAAACATATTGAAACAAAAGTGAAGTACTAAAGTATATCCGAGAAATTAAAAATAAATAAAAAACATATAAGAAAAACGTCGTTGCACAACACTTGAGATATAAAATGAGCTTGGAAAATATAAAGTTTTTAGTTTCTTCTCCCGAACAATCCCAACTTTTGTTGTGCAGCGAATATGTCGACATGTGTACATTGTTTGCGATTTATTGCAATTGCATTGGGTGCGCGTAATGTCCTTCCCTTTAAAGTCAGCCTTCCACTCTATACGTATATCACTTGTTATTCTAAGTGCACCGACACCAACTTCCGCCCCTCATGCATTGCCATTTAATGCTCTGCAATACCGGATGTGCTCTTGTGATATTCTATTTCCCCAACACCAATTTATTGTTTTGTATTTCTTTTATTTCATTTCTTTTATATTTTCTGTCTAATTTTTTTTTCTTTTTCTTACTTTTTTCGTACTTCTTTCTTCCTTTTTTATTTATTTTTGGTGTTGTTATTTTCATCTTATCATACTTTTTGTTCTAGCATTGTAGTTTTATTAAATTGTGTAAAGTTACACAAACGAAGATGAAGGAGTTCATGAAGAAGCATAACAAAATATAAAAGTTTAAAATGTGCGTTCTCAAGAGTCAGGACCCCAAGTTTTTACTTGTTTTAAATGCGTTATAACATGTCCTTTTCTCTTCCTCTTCTTCCTTAAACAGTTCCACAGCTGATTTCATTTCTGCAAAATAAATACCAGCAATATGTGCAGATTATACATATACCTTATGTACTGACAGCACACGCTCACTTTAATATTATATTATAAATGCAAAACTTAATACACATTGGATTAAAGTATTTCAGTTAGTGAAATATAGAAATATCTTATTATCATTTAAAGTTTGCTTTCAAGATAGCTTTCAAAATTTTAATAAAATATATATAATAGATATATATGTACATATTTATTCGACTAAAGCACGGCCTACGGACCACATGCGGCCCTTGGCATGTTTCTAATCTACCACAATTACTCAAATTTTCCTTTCATATATTTTTGTAAAATTACATTATTATATTTTTATGGATCCCGAAAAATTGAATTTAAATAAATAATTAATAAAACTAAATTTAACATTATGTTATCACCGTATTTTTATATTTTTTTTAAAAAAAAACTATGAACGTATGCGCTTGTTTCTGCGGCCCTCCCATCTGTATAGTAACTTGTATTGGCACGCGATTTTTATCTGGTCTGGACAGCCCTATTTTATTCGCTCGATTTGTAAAAACTTTTTTAAAACTATACTAATAATACTATATCAGGAGCATAGACTTGTTACATAGAATTTCTCACTATTTCTATCTCTAGCAATAATATAGATATATAATATAAATAATTAATATAAAATACATAAGAGATAAACAAACTGGTTCTTCCTTTATTCTTGTTTAAGGGTTTGTAGTTTTGATCTCAATAGTTGATTGACCTAAGGTAATCCAAGGTTAGTGATTGGGCTGCTATCTTAATATTTAATTTATTTTTGCTGCCAAAGCCCTCAAGTCTTAACTTTAGCACTGTTTATATCAGAAAAGCCCTTTTATGCCCTAGTGAGTTAGTGGAAGACAGCTATTTATAACTATAACTCTTATCTATTAAAATAAATCATTCATAATATTTTCCAAATTAGATTAGGTTGGTTAATAGTTTTGGGTAGAAGGTTTAATACTTTTAAAATAAATTCAATATTAACTCCTTATTCAGTTTTCGTTTTTGCACCTTTGACAACAAACAAACAAACTGTCACTTTAGATGCAATAACACCGCTTATATTCAATGAAATCTCAGAGTACAACAGCAAAGGATCTATTTGTCGTTATATGTAGTCCTCAATAGGTGGTCGTACTATAGATACATCTTGCAAAGAAAATTCTGTTTACTTCTGTGCTCTCCTTATGCGCCTTTTGTTTAATTACAATTTGTGATCTGTTTGTCATTATATGTAATCCTCAATAGGTGGTCGTACTATAGATATGTCTTACAAAGAAAATTCTGTTTACTTCTGTGCGCCTTTTGTTTAATTACGATTTGTGAATATAATTGACAATAAACATTTTATTATCACATACGTATCATATTTTTCCCAAAGTAAATTATTTAAATGAGCAACCATCATCACATTAAAATATCCAAAGTTCACATCTCTGTCAGAAACGTCCTCGAGAGAAAGGGTTTTCATTTTAAAAAGTAAATGACCAATTTTAAGTAATTTTTATTTTATATTCGTGCTATTATGCGCTTCATCAACGTACGAAATTGTCTGCTCCTTTATATTTATACAATTTCTTTGTAAATGTCTTCACATATAATAAATTTTATTTAACCGAACTCATGTTAAGTTGAAAACGGGCTCCAATATTAAACTTACGACCAAACAGTCAATAGTCGGAAATAGTCGGAAGTTTTTGGAAGAATGCGGAGACGACGCCAACAGCCATCGACTGCTTAACATCAAAATTTAATATTCAAAAGGTCATTTTGAAAATCTAATAAAGTTGTAAAAACGTTAATAAAAGATAGCCAAAAAGTATACGAAGAAACTACATCAAATTGCATTTTTATGCTATCATTGAAGAGGTCGTCTTCCCTACTACATATCAGCTACCGGGACTGGGGACAATTGTTACCGCATTCAAATTGTAAACAATTTTACGGTTCAATAAATTTCCATAAAAACTTCTTCCCCAATATTTTTTTTTGTCTTTTAAGTAAGAATATAAATTTAAATTTAAATAAGAGTGAATATCTCATGAAAATGTAAATAGAAAAAGTGTTATGGATGAGCAAATTAAATTTACTAAATTTACAACTTTTTCAAATAAAAGTACGAGTATAAATGCAAGGAAGTTTTGATAGCAAAGGAATGAAGGCCTTTAATGCCAATGAACGAGATGAGGTACTCGTAGATTTGTATATTTTCAAGTGTGCAAGTGTATAAATAGTAATTGTGTAAGTGTGTAATTGTGTAAGTGTGTAAATGTGTAAGTTATACTGATTTAGAGGGAAGTACCATAGCAGGGCATAAAACTTCTTCAGAATATAAAATGTAAAAAAAATAATATGAAACACAATACAATTAAGTGCGGTAAATGCGCTATAAATACACTTTATACCACGGTATTTGCTTTTGTCCGCATTTCAGTTAAAAAAAAATATTGAAGTAAAACTTTTGTGTTGTGAAGATGGACATTCATTGCTAAGAAAACTACAAAGAAATTAAGCATTTTTGCAGACCAATAAATTATGTCGAAACTTTAAAAATAAAAACTTGTCGTACACAAATGCCGCAAAACTTTGTCAGATTAATTTAGCGCAACAAAACGCATACAAACAATATACATATACACATACATACAATATACATATATATATATGCGCACACATACATACAATATTCATATAACATTCATGCGATATACATACAATAGTTATACGAGATCCATACAACATTCATACGATACCCATACAATCCCTTCCTTACAACATCCGCACAATTTGTGAATTCATTGTCAAAGAGAAGTGTATACTTCTATTTTTTCTATTTTCTTATTAAGTCCTTTTGATGGCATGGGTCAAAGTCTAGTATCTATCAAGCATCTTTTCATGCTCTACGTGTTTCCATGTCAAGTAATAGCCTTTGGACTTGTGTCGAACAATGCGATTACAGGTATTTTAAATACGACCTCACCGACTTGAGTCTTGTAAGTTTTATTTAAATACGAATACCACATCTAAGCTTAAAATTCAACATATATCAAATAGCTTCCAGACCAGAAATGCTAGTTAGTTTATATAGTAGCTAATTGATATAGCTTATCGATTTCAATTATTTTGACAAATACGTATTTAATTTTGCAAAAATTCAATTAATAAAAATAATATAAAAAAAGAATTTTAGTTGTTGTAGTTCATTAGTTTTCGAAAACCTCTACATTTTGCATTTTTCAAATATGAAATCGACTTGATTTACTGTGTTGACTCTAACAACACATATTCTTTAATATTCTTTATTATAGTTAGTCCGATAAAAGTAGCTGTGATAGAGAACATAAAGGCATAATTGAGGAGTCCAAAAATTTTGGACACTAACATTTGTTTTGTGGCTCAAATGATCTAATATTTCATCAATTTTTAAGAGAGAACTTTTCAATTAAGATCTTTTTTCTTTAAAACAAAATAAAATTCTTTAAAATAAAATTTGTTTCGTTTGGTGTTTTCATAATTATACTTTTGAATGTTCAGCGATAGCACAAAACCATCACTATTGTCGGGCAAAAGTTTTTGACAGAATGCTCAACGAATGTAAGTAAATAACCACTGAACTCACGCAAAATATATACTATATGCACCAGTATGATTTTTTTCTAAAATTAAAAGAAAGTTTGGTGGAGCGGTTAAAGGTCATACCCCAATCAACCTCTTAAAAATTTATGCAAGATATAGTTGTATGGCCGTTTAATATGAATTGCTTTAAATTCAATTAATAAATTTTGTTTAATTCATGATTTTTTGCGTATTATTTTATACCATAATATAAAACTATAATTTTATTATTTTGAACACTTTTTACACGGTTTGTAAAGTGGTAAAGTTATACTATTTTGAAGAGTAAATATATATCCAAGATATTTACCCAAGAGCTCAGTCCTTACGTTTACTATTCACTGAGTTATTAATGAGTTCATGGGCAGAGAAAGGGAGCGGGATAAGGGACGGCATATTTAAAATAAAAAAAGAAAAACTGAAAAAAGAAACAAAAAAATAAATTAATGGATATAGTTTCTCTTCACATGTACTAATGATTATTTTAATAAAAATTGATGAAAATATGAAATAAATCGGTTTAGTTCCACTTCAAATCTATTATGATAGGACTGTCTAAAGCGCGGCGCCTAATATTTGTATTGCCCGTGACATGTTTCTAGTATACCACAATTACACTTATTTTCCTTTGTTATGTTTTCATAAAATTGCATTATTATATTTTTATGGTATGCAAAGTAAATAAAAATTAAAATAAATATAATATTATCGCCGTATTTTTATGGTATGTATTTGTTTCTGCGGCTCTCCAATCTATACAGTGATGTGTATTGGTTCACGATCGGTTCTGGTCTGGACAGCTTTGTATTATGATATCTTTACTATAAAAAAAAGATCAGATTTGTCGTCAGATTTGGAATTTGATTTTAATTTTTCATTTTCTATACACCATCGATCTATCATGTTTAGTTGTTCCGATATGAGTGATGAATTTATGGTTCCTATAAGACCATTAGCCTTGTTTCATTGAAAATATTCCATGTTTAAGTAATACTTTAGGTACATTTCAGTAGGAACGGAGTACTGACATATATTATTGCCATTTGGCTACACCATTACCATTGCTTTTAAATGTATTATAAATTATGATAAATTATTATTTCATCTAAATCAATAAAATGTTCTTAAAATTTTTCCTCTCATATAGCGAATGAAAAACTGCAGTTTTCCGCTTTCCGCTTTCCATTTTTCACTTTGAAGTAATGCAAAAATAATTTTATATAATTTTCATGTAAATTTGATTGCATTTGAATAGAAAATATATTGTCGTCTTACTGAATTTCTCTTATTCTCGTTCCGATTGTTTTTCTTCTACTATAGTTTTCCAATATTATTGCATTTTTAATATCGTTCGATATCATTTATTTTTGTTTAAAAAATTTCAATCATTTTAAATTGACATTGACAATCTTTTCATATTCGCTTTTAATTTAGATACAAAATGAATGGGGTGAATGAATGATATAAAAATGCAATTTCCGCAAGTAAAACACAAATCAACTTAAAACGGAAACAAACATTTCACAATAAAACAAGAAAAATGAAAAGTAGAAAAATTGAAACAAAAACAAGAACAAAAATATCAGAGGGACAGAATCAGCATCAGAATCAGATTCAGATTCAGCTTCAGAACCGAAAGCAGCAAACGTAAGTGACACCATTTTGTGTCCGATTTAGTATGCAAACACAATTTGCATTATCTTACGTGACATAGAATTGAGTCGTGCGTATATCATTGCATCGGTATTCCGGTACTTCGGTGCTTCGGTACTAAGTGAAAGTTTGCCATATAAACAAAGTCAGTATTAGCGGAACGGATATGTCAGTCTGTTTGTTGTGCGATTGTAGATTTACTAAATTGAATAGTAAAGTAATTTCTAAACATTTTACTAAAATAGTTGCTGGAAATCTGAAGAGAAGAGTTTTTTTTTTTTTGCGTTCTGTACTATTCAATTCAATCCAAGACTTCAAGCAATGAATTCAAAATGATTTCGAAAGGAAATGGAAATTGCAATGAAAATAGTTATTAGACATGTGATTTTTATTTTGCATAATAACAGCAAAAAGTATTTGCAAATGCAGAATCCTCCTTACATTTTGAATTTCTTCTTCTATGTAGTGTACATTACATAAAATCTTAGAATAAAAATTAAGAGCGTTCTGAGCTCTCATGGTAGATTCTAGTCAAATTAAATTTCATTATGAATATTATATTTAAATAAAACTAAGTTATTTGGTAGACTTGGTTTTTTACGAACGCACTCTGAATGTTGAAATTATGACTCGTTGCAGTTCTCTGCTCCACTAGGAGAAGAGGACTACAGTAAATAAATAAGTAATATTTAATAATTCGGAGAGAATATAATTAACATCAAGTAAGCGAAACTGCTGCAATTTTTATTATTGTTCTTTTGAGTATAAAGTAAATAAAACAAAATAAATATTAGAAGAAATTTTTTCTATTCTGAAATTAGTAGGACACTATAGATAATAGTCTTCTTTGGCCACGACCAGCGGCTTTTATTAGCCAGCCCATTTAGTGGCTTGCTATCCTCAGTTGTGTTAGTAATGAGTACCTTTATATCATTGGTTACCTGATCCTTTCATCGATGATGCGGTGGTTCTCTTGTGTGTTTCCCATCAGCGTGTATCGAATTCAATATCTTCCTCGCTGTGGTACTTTCTTCCATTCGCATGCCATAACCAATCCAGTTAGATCGCTGAATTTTTAAAAATATTTTGCAAACTGACTTTGTTTTTATGATCACTTTAAGAATCATTGATGATCTGTAGTCATTGATTACTGATCGTCATAAGGATTTAATAAGGAAGCTTTCCAGATTTGCATACTAAACGGCTGTATTTAGTATTCATAATCGGATCATTAAAGTTGCGATATACAGTATCAAAGGTGAATGAAAGCATCCTCAGTTTTTGCTTTATTAAAGTTTTTACTTAATTCACTTTTAAATCACAAGAATTTTATGAGTCGTGAATGAAGTCGCATGCAAAATAACAGTTCGTTTTAACCGACTGAAGTATGTTTGTGCTATCAAACACAACAACATTTTTTTCTCTCAATTATTTTCTGTTTCAATTTACGTCTACCAAGTCGCGTTTATCAAACAAAAATTTATTTACAATTTTGTTTTTTTTGCGTTTTGAGTTTGGTTTATTTTGCTTTTGTTTCGCATTGATGTGAGTTATTTTGTCCGTTTATGGTTGAGAGGCAGGTATTCATGCTCCAATTCCCGTACAAATACAGGAAGTGGTCAACAGCGCCAATACTACAACTATTATCGACTGTCACACTCGTAGACATACACAAACACAAACACACTCAAACTCACATTCAGATTCAAATGCATACTCGCAAGGGAGCAAACATTTTTGTATGCCCATTAAAGTGGTAACACACATGCAACACTTTACTTAACTTTTTGTTTTTATGTTTTTAAGTGTTTTTTTTTTGTGGTTCATTTCAATTCATTTCTTTTTACCTAAATATTTTCTTTGTATATTTTATTTGCCTTTGGCTGTGCAGTAGTTGTCTACATGCAATATCGTGTGTACTTGTACATACGTTGATGCAGATATATGTACATGTGTGTGTGGGTGTGTGTGTGTATGTATATTTGTTTGTTGGTTTATTGATGTGCGTTTGTGTTTGCGGGAGTTTGTATGAGTACGTGTTTACTTTAGTGTCGGGAAATATGTGAAGTCGTTAAAGTAAAAATCGATTTTCACTATATTTTCCTTTGGGGTAAAAATAATTTGTGTGCGTTGGTGTGTTTATTAATGCCGCTATGCCGCTGCTATGCTGTTATGCATGCATGTTTCATGTATTTTGTGAGTGCGTAATTTGGAGTTGTTGCTATTGTTTTTGTTGTTGTTGGTTATTGTTGGTTATTGTTATTGTTGTTCGCTACTGCTACTACAAGTACTAACTACATTTTATATGGCTCCTACACTTGTTAGTATGGTTGTCGTTTCTCATGTTGTTGTTGTTGTTGTAGTTTAACACACTCAGTGGATTTTATTTGTGTGCTCTGACCGGCATGTTTTATGAATGGAAATTTGATTGCTTTCCATTTTTATTCATTGTATACGCGCCGTTTATTTTCTTTTATGTATCATTCCTTCCACATTTTTTATATATTGTGGCATTTTTCATTTTGCTTTTTGTTTTTGTTTTTACATTTGTTATTGTTTATTCTTTATTAACTTTGCAATTGTAAAGTCATTTTTTTAGTTTTTTTGTTTTTCTGGTGACAGTCATTACATTTTAGGTAGCTTTATTCAAAAGTTTTTCACGTTGTTGTTTGTATATTCATAATTATTAAATTTTTTTATTTTATTTTATATATATATTTTTTTTTATTTTATATATGTTTTTTTTTTATTTTTAACATTCGATTTGATTCTTTATTTATTGCAATTTTTGTGGTCAACAATGAGCTTTTGATGTGAGGACATGTCATATTATTTCATGAATATGATTAATATTCTCTCAGTTGCATTTTCATCAAAATTTATGCATTTATTGTTTTGTCTATTGATGATGAAATTTTTTATTTATAAATATTGTTTTAATAGTTTTTATAAAAAAAAAATATAAGTTTAAACTTTTAAGTTGAAATTTTAATTAAAAATGTAGTGGAATAGAGCAGAGCTCGGAAACTGAATCATTTTTGAAGCGTTGCGATTTTTCAACGGATTTTCGTAAAGTTAACTAAACATGGTCAACTTTTTATTTTTTTTAATATCTCAAAAACTATGATAGGTGAAAAAATAAAAGTGTTGGTACACTAAATACCTTTATAATTTAGGTTCATAAAGTTTCGCGGTATTTAATCCATCCACCATCATCCACCCGGTAGTCACCCTCCATATAAGATTTTATTTTTCATATAACATTTATTTTTAAAAACTATTTAAATTAAACAATTTATATTTATTTCATATATAAAAATATAACTGCAACCAAAAAATGGCAATGATCCGCCTATTAGTTTTTAAATCGTTTGTAATTATGGGTTTTCGAAAAATTGAGTCAAACTGTTGTAACTTCTTCAATACTGACGAAAAATGATGACATTTTATATTTTCTAAAGCTTAGGATAATTTTTTTAAATATTCTTACTATAACTTTTTCATATTTTTTAAACAGAAATTGTTTACTTATCGAAAGAATAATTTTAAGCTTTCAGGAACTCCGACTACTGCTAGCAGAATTTGCTATAAGTTTTAAAAAAAAAACTAAAATATCAGAAATCATCTAAAGGTTTATGAATATAGTGGTATAGGACAGGTTGCCTTTTTGTCAGTAAAGAACATTATCCTGATGTAATATGTATCGTAACGAAAAGGAGATAAATAAATACAGACCAAAAAAAAATAAAATAAAATTTCCAAGAGAATGTACCACCGCCAGCTATGTTTTTAAGTTTTAAGTCGCTTTTGGAAATCTGGAGTCATTTATTGAGCATTGTGTCTCAACTTATTTGGTAGAGATTTGATTAGAGAACTTGGATCAATTAGAGAAGGTGTAATACCATAATTAATATAGAGAGGGATGTCATTACTAATATTCACTCTAGACTTGTTGTACTATATATACTATTACTATATACAGGAAGTTCCGTAAAATAATTTCGTGAAGTATTGAAGTAGTTTTAAAAGTTAAATATTTATTGTTAGTTTTAATTGCGTTTTTTTTTAAATAAATTTGTAGGGTTTGTTTGTTCAGCAGTGTACTGATCTGATCTCGTATTCTTCTCAACAATTTCCAATTAATTTTACTAATTTGGCATAAAACATAGACCAACAGCTTTCAATCGAATTTTTATACATTAAAATGACTTCATTACAAGTCTTAGAAATGATTTTAATTATAAAGGAATTTTTATAAACATAAGAAGAATTATAATAATTAATGTAAATATAATATAATATGAATATAAATATAAAGACAAATTAATGTAAAATATAATAAATTAAAATATATAATTAAAATCATGTACTACTTTAAAAGGTCGTGTTGTTTTTTATATAAAAAATTGATGGTATATCTTTTATTAATTTATTAATTTCATTATTAATTTAATATGATTTATATTTTTAAGTTTTTTATGTTTTATATGTTAATTTTTAGTTAAATGTTATATATAATAATTTATTTAAAGATTATTCATTAAAATTAAAAGGCTTGTGATTGTTCCGACGTATATGTACTATAGATATTATCTCAAAAAAACCGCACTTATATTATAATTTTTGTAATTTTTAACAATATTTCATTATATATTGGGTAAAAAAATTTTGTTTTTGTCATGTACCACTTTTTTTCAATTTGATGTTAAAGTACTGTTTTTTTCTGTGAGAAGTACGAAAAGTTGCACGGGACGTATGAGTTATAATTATTCAATATTAAATACATTTATTAATTCTTTTTTTTAAGGCTACACTGAACTTCTACACATAATGAACGTCCATTTACTTTTTATGTATCTACCTTATCATTGAAGCTAAGCCATTTAAGCCAAAATATGACTTAAGATATTAAAATTTTATTGGCTGATATGACGAAAACCAATAGATGTCTTGAAAGATTAACTAGTAAGTCAGTATTTGAACTTCGAGGTAGTTGTTAGTGCTTGACTATCAATATTTGGAGCTTGGTGTAGTCCAATAATGGTTATACGCCAAGAATTATATTTTTATTTATATCTTATGATTTAAGTTATTTATTTTCCGTTGCAAACAATTAATAATGATGCACTGAAGACCACTTGCCGTGCATATTTGCCTTATGCATTTGTCGTACTTGGCTTGAATTAAGTTGTTGTGTTGCTTAGGTAACTATGTTGAAAAAATGGTTTAGAACTAATTAAATATTGTTTTCAAGATACATAGTCTATCTGTTTTAAGAAAATATTATTAAAAATACTTGACATAATTATTATTTTTTTGCTTTTTAGCAAATATAGATAGACCAGAAGGATGATATCCCTTCATCATTCCTTAATTAAAAAATATTTTACATGTTATGAGTATTTTATATTCCAGAAAATATTTTTTTCACTAAAATATTGACATAAATATTTTTCTGAATACAATTTTTCAGTTTAACTTTGCTCCGAATAAATAATTGCTTGCTTAAAAGTTATGTAGTTCCCTTTCTGATAAAAGATCATCAATGCAAAAAATGGAAGAATATTTGCTATTGAAGTATGCTGTTGAAAATCATTTCCATGCTGCTTATTAAATACTTTTAAGCTCATATATGAATCTAGATTTGAATATGAATTTCGAAAGGAAATTGCTTTCAAAATTCATGCATGCAGCTCGACTCGTTTTGGCAAAAGTTCAGATACAAATTCATGGAGATTAATTTTTGCATTACATTTTTGATATATATTTTTCTGATATTTATTTGCACATCATTGCATACGAATAAATAAAAAATTGAAAGAATAAAAAATTTAATATAAAACTTTAATATATTAAAAAATATTTCCTTTTTTCTTCAATTTTATATTATTTTATTTTATTTTATTTTTTAATTTCTGCTCAATTTCAATTTGTTTCGAAGTTCAGCAACAAATCCTTGCCGATATTGGGTTGCCGTTTCGGTATTCAGCAAATGCAAGCGTATGTAAGCGATTTGTTGTCAGTATCCGAGTGTTTCCTTTTTTGGGAAAGGACTATGCATGAGTGCGCATATATTATGCATAGGATTTGCTACAATATATGTCGATATTAATATTCAGTGCATGCCGTGCAAGGACAACTTAGGGCTATTGTTGTGTACCAAATCCTTAACGTATGAAATCAAACTCAAATTCTTCCTAACCATAATTTGTATAATGTGTAGTTAAAATTAGTTTGAATGATTGGTAGAATAAAATTAACCCAATCAATCAATCAATCTGAAGCTCAGATATCGAAGAGGAAACACTTGACATCAATTGTATAATATTTTAAATAAAGTCCCAGTTCCGATTAGTCTTCTTTAAATAAAATAAAAAGCTATTTTCATTTTGATTTTTGAGGTTTTTTCTGTTTTTCTTTGTCAATGCCAATTGATCCATATATTGTAAAAGTATTTAGAACGAACGGCATGGAATCGAACGATTTCTATTTTTTAATTTTAATATCTGAAATAGAGATTAGTCAAAAGTCACACGAGTCTAAATCAGGTAAAAACCGTGGAAGAACTATAAAAATATTGGGTTATATATTGAGAAACAGAGCATAGTCAAAAGTCGTACGAGTCTAAATTAGCTAAAAACCGTGGAAGATCTATAAGAATGTACACATATCGTATGGGTTAATAAGATGGTTTGCATTATCTTGCGACAGAAATAAAAAAAAATTTTACTCTCGATGTTTCAATCGAAATTTCGGCATAAAATTCCCAAATAAAAACCTTACTGTCAAATCTTTTAGGACGTTATTATAATCTCTTTAAATGACATGTTCTATAAATCACAATTACAATTTAAGAATTTAATCTATTCACATAAGCTTTCCACATATTTCTACTTACTCCTTACAGATCAATCTTAAGCCTTTTACAATTTGCAGAGAGCTGAGCAAATTTTTCAGTTTGGAATAGCGTACGTACATTCCATTGTGCGAATCTTGTCTTTTTAATGCTGCGTAGGGTCGTCACCAAAGCTGCTCTTGTGAATATCATTTGGAAGTCAATTACAATAGCTGATTAGAACAAAAAATCCTATTTCGGTGGTTGATTTGCTACCTTACATACAAATTGTTAAGTCCCGGGCCTCCGAACCTGCTCCGGAGTTTATGTGGCAATTGGTATTTCCCCCAAGAACCGCAGATGTTGTGAACATTTATACCGCTAAACACTCGATCGACATTGCCTCATATGTTTCAAATAGGAATCACCACGAAAAGATTGAGCTTCACATTTGTGTTGAGAGGCTTTTTGAGAGGCATGCATAGACTTTGATCAACTGGATTTATTGATTTACGAACATCATTTCTGTTACTACACACCTCGAGCCTTCCTTGATCTCGTTTCTTCCGTTTGAATAGGTGCCTCTCTACTTTCCTCATCCCTGATATTGTTCACGCAGGGAAATTAAATAAATATTTATATTGAAAAAAGTAAAAATAAACGTTAACATTGATTCTCTCGCATAATTCTAAAGCCTACACTATCAATCTTTGATTTTAGTCCTTAGGTCTGTGATTTTTATTCTCAGCACAAATTTTTTTACATATAAAAATTATTATAAAAATAGAATCCTTCTTTGAAAAGATTTTTCTGCCAAATATTTTACTCTAAAGATAATTTAATTATTTTTTTTTTAATATTTGGTTTGAAAGTTTTTGTAGCTTCCTTCTATTATTATTCTTTCTTTATGAAAATATTTTCGTTCTAAATAAAATTGCTTGCGTTTATGTTGCAACATTTCATTAAGTCCCACTCAGGACATGGATGCCTCAACGCCCCGAAGCTGTTTTTATTGTAATATCTTTTAACTTAAATGTTAACTTTATTACTTGTTGTAATATTTCGGAGATATTTTCCACAGTTTTTGTTAAGATTTTTTGTGAAAATATTTTATCATATTTTCTAGATTGAAAAAAACTACTTCAACTGCGCATTGCATCCTAACTATTTCATTGTTGGATCGTGGCCCTAATGAGCAACTATTTTGTTACAAATTTTATCTTTTATGAGTAGTCGAAAAAGTTTAATTACATTTTTTATAGTTAAAAAGGAATGATAAATGTTTATATTACAATAAAAATGAGAAAGGATGACTAAATGTGCTTAAACGTCCCTTCGCAGCCATTATTCTTAACACTAAATGGCAGAGAAAGGCTCAAGGATGCACTGCTTAAGTTATTAACACAAATGTGTGTACAATAATTATTTATTTATCTTCAGAATAAATACCGACATGTTGTGGAAAGCAATTTTAATATTAAATGAAATTGGTTAAAAAATTTGGCATTACATTGGTTGAATAAACTCATGAAAATAATTTACTCCAAAAGGGGGAATAAGTGATTTGCTTGAAGGAAAGTTTCTCATCTTGCATAAATAACATATTTGTATTTATTTACGGTGAGAGCACATTTTTTTTCAAAAAATCAATTAAATTTTGAATTACATATTATATAAATGTTACATATTAACTGCTGATTAAAATATCTAAATAAATCTTCTGAACAATGAACGTTTCTTACAACTTCAATATCAGCTCAGGAATTTACACGCGGGAACTCTTGCAGATTATTTTCTTTAGAAATCTGTATGCAAGGTGACATAAGATGACCTATTTCATCCAAAAACAGAGAGCTTATAAAAAACTACAAATGGGCAAATGGAAGATTTGAGCAATATATAAAATATGATTTAACCCCAAATGATCCAAATTAGGGTACCAACTAGGATAACAAGAATTCTTGAGAGACTTTCGAGCGATATTCCTCAATGGGATATACTTTTAAACAAATTAGGATATAAAATAAAATTTACAATTTAAACTTATTGGAAAACATCAATTTTACACCTGCATAATTTCAGAATCTCTTCAATTATCAAAACATGTTCGAGGGACCATGTACACCGATACACAAATTATTTGAATAAATCCTTATTGAAATATTGTGAATTTTTTTTTAATAAAGTTTATTTTCAGAATGATAAATGTTTGATAGGAGCTGAAGGACATACCTCAATCTGTTTACCCGAAATATATAGTCTATTAATTCAAGCGTTGGCGTAGTTATACTGCATTAGTACATTATTTTGTCCTACTTATTTTTTTACGATGCTTACTTGCCTACTTAAATAAGCTAAAATTAATTCGTTTAATATTTTATTTTGTAAAATAAGAGAAACATACATTTCTAACCATTAACTACTTTATCTAACTGCAATTTGTTAATGCAAGGGAAAGCTAGTTGATAGGAGCTAACGACAGTACTCTTTTAAACACTAGGAATATAGAGTAACCATAAATACTAAACACAGTCTGAAACAGATTTAATAGAACTGGCTCCACAAAATTCCTTACCGCAGGAGTTCAATATTATATTATGATTATTTCCTTGGTGTATTTAGAATATATTTATCTACAATACATTGGATAAAGACACCGCTTTTAGTAAGATCATAGGGTGGAGATGAAGTTTTTCTATAATTGTCTCTCAAGTGCCCTCTGAACTAAACTGACGATGTTCAGCGTTAATAGAGCCCAGCCTGATGTCTCGTGGACGGCCAGGCTTATGTGAATCTTGGAGATTCTACTAGCACGCCATTTTCATGATAGTGGTGTTGTTTTCGATTGGTTCTATCGAGTTCTATTGGTACATTTTCGGATATGATGAGAAGTTCGGTGCTGGAGATTAACTGTATCCAGAGAATTTTAAGTACACGACGGAGAGTTGAACAATGTACAGGTTATCAATTTAACGTCAAAATGTTATTTTGTGTTTATCGGTCAAAAAACTAACATGGAGTAAAGATCGAGTAACAAATTCTGTTTAAAATTCCGCAAAACGACTCTGCTTTAGAGTCGTTTTTGGAAAATTAAGGACTAAAAGTTTTGAGAGATAAATATATACATATTCAATTGGGTGATAAATGGGACGATAATTGTACTTTGAAATGTGTTGGACGAATAATGTGCTCATGAGATTATAACCATCCTCTTTTCAGCCTCCATCTTTATAATTTAATGGCCCAATAGCGGGTTATAAACATATGGTTATTGGCACAGTCTATTGCAGCAATATTAACAATCCGTGCGTTTGAATACTTTTCGTTTAAAATAAAAGATATATTGCGTAGTATTTTATTGATTATTTCAAGGGAATGGTTTTTGATTTTGTGAAGATATTGTTTCTTGTTTATTTGAGATAATGTTTTTTTACTCGATCATATAACTAGCAGTTTCACTTCAGTCTTCAATATATCCTTAAATATACACATAATTCATATGTAGTTTTGGTTTTTGGTATTTTATTTTAAGTGACTGGCTGATCCAAAATCCAATTGTAGTAATTGAATTAATATTTTTTAAAATTTTTTTTTTGTATTTCTTTTTTCTCTTCAAAAAAATCCAAATATTTCAGTTCAGATTTATTGGGTTCATGAATTTTTAATTTACCCGGTATAAGCGTGTTCACTCTATCCTGTTTCCCATTGGAACCTCATATTTCTGTGCTTTTTCTGAATCGAGTTTTTTTCCAATTCTTGCTCTGAATTTCTCCATGATTTTTTATTTTTTTCGGTTTTTTGTTTGTGTTCCGATAGCTGCGGTTCTTCGGAATTATTTACGGTGGCGTTTGTTATCAACTTTATTGCATCGGGCAGACAAGTGCAAATCATTTTTAATTGATTGGATTTTTAAGTGATTTCCCATTTTAATTTAAAAATTGCCTTGCATCATTTAATGACGGAGAAAAATTTCTGTTTGCGTCTGTTTAAACGTGAAAAATAATTATCGAGATTGCCCAAGTGTGGAAAATTAGAAAATAATTGGCGTACAAGTGCACATAAGCACAATTTAATTTTGATTCGTTCTCTGAAGAAAATTTCATTAAATTTTTTTTTTATTTTCTGTGGTTGGTTTTACTTTTTTCCTTCATTTTATATTCTTAATTTTTTTTTATACTTTTTTTAACTTTTTTCATTTTTAATTTGCCGTGAAATTTTCTATTGCGTTTACCTGGAAAAGTTTTCATATTTCGCATCCAGCTCGGAAAACTCAGTGTTAGCAATATTTTTTTTTTGTGCATATTTTTATTTTCTTATTAAAAACAATTTTGCTGTGTTTCCTATTTTTTACAAATATATAAAACTTTTATGGGTTGTGAAGTATTTATAGTACTTAGTACTAAATAGTTTTTATTGAGCCAATAAGAGAGCTGGTTTCATTGAATCGAAATTTCATCAATTATCCATTCACTACATTGTGTTTGGAAAAAGATACGGAACGTGTAAGCAATACCACAAGATACTTAGTAAAATAATGTTGATATTTGCGAAAATACAACATTTTACAACGCATCTTCTTAATACTAACGATTCGAGTCTGGCAACTCGCTTTCTTGCAACAGTAAGTAGTACCATACTTCTTAGTACCATACTTCTGCTTTTGGCTTCTTTTATACCTCAATTCAACTTAACATCTTGTATAGGTTTTGCATTTCCATTGCTGCTTTTGGTTCCTATGTATTCCTCAACTTAACTTAACATTGAATAGAGGAAGACCATGGAATGTGAACACCATGGAATAATAATAATAAACAACCAACAGCTACATTATATATAGTAAGCTAGTAGTCATTGGCAAACCCGTTTAACATTATGCTAAGGAAGTTCTATAGAAAACTCTTTGTGTATATATTTTTAATGCTAAAAGAAGACAGCGAGCGAGGACAATTGGCTGATGTTTCAAAAAGCGAAGTTATGTTATTTAGAAAAATAATTATTTAAATAATATTAAGAGGGAGTTTAATCTCTATATATAGGAGTTATTCGAATATGAAATAAATATGTTTTCGTTTTAAAAGATAATCCAAATTAAAATACAATACGTTTAAGTGATTCTGTAGTGCTGTTTTTTTTTTTTAATTGTGATAACCCACTAAAAGAAAATCGAAAGAGTAATTCTATTTAAAAAGTAAAGCAAATTAAAAATGTTTGCAGTATTTTTCTTGCTAATTTGTAGGTAAATGGATGAAAGGAGTCTGGACAGGATGTGGAAAGTATGAAAAAATAAGAGAAATTGTTTCATGGCTACTTTGGTTCGTTTTCCATTTTTTCTATAGAATTTGTACCATAATAAAATTTCAACTATTTCAGAAAGAACAAAAAACCAGAAAAAGAAATAATATTCAAAGTGACAATTCTTGCATTCAAATCAAAAGCAGAGAAAAGAAAGTATAGAAGGAATGAAAGATAAAAAGAAAAAAATTCATAAAACTATGTATACATATATATGCATATATATGTATTTTTTTTTTCTTTTGGAATATCCGTGTTGCATGTCTTAACGCCATTTTGTAAACTTTAACTAGCTTTTCCTTTTTCATTTTTTGTGCTGTTTCCATTAGCAATTTGCTGAACGTGCTCGTTTGTTTGTCACTAGAGACATTGAATCAGTTCTAATAGCACTTCTAACAACTCACAAAAATCTGCGAAGACTTATAACAACAATAACAACAACAGCAACAGCAACATTAAAGAGCAGTTAGGAAATTGAAATAGCAAACAAACTAAGCTGAAAATAAAATAAAATATAAAATAAAATTCAAATAAAAATTGAGACTCAAATCTATACGTAGTACTTTGCTTAAATTTACTTACATACATACATGCATACACGCATACACGCATACACACACACCAACCAGCAAGCTCATACACATACTCTTACATGATTTGTAAGTGACGTATGCACGTAGGAACAGAAGTTCTTACACGGTTGGTAACGCTGTTGCTGTTGTTGCTGTTGTTGCTGTTGCTGCTGGTGCTGTTGCTGGCGGTTCGTCGGTTGTTGTTGATGCTGCACTTTCGCTGCGATTTTCCTTTCATTAAATTATGCGTTCTTTGACTTCCGTTCGTTGACGTGCTTTACCGTTTTTCGCCGTTCCACACGCAAGTTTATTTTCTTGTTTTGTTTAACTCTGTTTTCGATGTTTTTTCTTTTTTTTGTTTTTTTTTTGTTTTTTTTTGTTTTGTTTTTGTATTTAATAATAATATTTTTCGCTTTTAACTTATATTTATTTGTGATATCGCGTTCATTTATATTTGTGTGTGGCGTGCATTTCACTTGTTCCTTTCTTTTATTCTTTTTTCTTTTATTACTTTTTTTCTATTTATTTTTTTTTTTTATTTTTTTTTAATTTTTTTGTTGTTGCAAGGTGCTTTGTGCAATTTTGCGGTGCAGCACTTTTTTAATCAAAATGAAAATACGCATTCAAAGAAATCGTCGGTCTTAATGCACAGTATCCTTTGCCAAGCGTTTCCGCTGCGCAGTGTTCCACTTTACTGTTACCATTTGTGCGGGAAAATTTTATATTTTATTTTTCACCTTTCACTTTAAATGAAAATTATAAAAGGAGCGCAAAAATATGTTGAAAATATAAAGCACGTCAGACATTTTTTCTATATTTCTTTCAACTTTTTTCACTTTTTTTAAAATAAAAATAATTTTTTTTGAATTCCGCATAAAATGTATGCCATATGCGTGCGTTACGTTCACTTTAAATTGTTAATTGATGGGACGACATAAGCACAGCAGTTGCGGTGGCAAGGACTTAAGTTTCCTATGCAAATTTCAAAATTCTATTAACGTAAAGACTTTAATTATATTTACACAATGGCCAGAAATGCCACTGGTTTATATTTACATTGGCATTATTATAAGTGAAAGTAAGAAAATTTTAAACTACAAACCTAAAAAACAAAAAATTAACTTTGGCTTATCCGATATTGCAATACCCTTCAAACAAATAACAATGTTAATATACAAATCAATTAAATAATATTTTTAAAAATAATAATAATTCACTTTTGATCTTTATTAGGCCTTTTCTTTTGTAAGCATATTACAAAAGAACAACCGCTTATTTTAAAAATAACATTTGAAACAACAACATTAGGCCTTTTCTTTTGTAAGCATATCACAAAAGAACAACCGCTTATTTTAAAAATAACATTTAAAACAACAACACTATGCCTTTTCTTTTGTAAGCATATCACAAAAGAACAACCGCTTATTTTAAAAATAATATTTGAAACAACGACACTTCTGGCTTATGTAGTCCAACCTTTTTGAAACCGTTTAACTAATGAGCAGCTTAAATCGCATGCTTGCAGAGACTAAAATTTCGTCTTACGTATTTCGTCTTACGTCGTACGCAATATTTACTAAAAATTATTCAATTCTTCTTAATTTAACATATTAAAATTAAAAATTTTTCTTAATTATAGAAAAAAAATATAAATTTTATTCACGATTATGTGAAAATATTTTTTATTTTCAGAATTTTAACTTCAAATATTATTACGCATTTTGCATATATAGGTCCAACAAAATTTCTGGTTCTTTCAGAGGTGCTACCAAAAGTAATACTTATTTTATATTGTTCTTTTGCAACATGCTTACAAAAGAAAAGGAGTATTAATGTCTGTTATCTAATACACCGTAGTAATTGTGTAAAATGTTATTATTATTTATTAAAGCCTCGTTTGATGTCAAACAGTTGATTTCGAGCTGCCTCTTATACAGGGCATAGGCTGTCTATAAGTAGTTTCCATTGCCTTCTTTGCAAGGCGATGTCAATGATCGCGCTGATACTGTTATAGTTTCTGCTTTGTATGTTTTCGTTGACTGCGTCCATGTAGAGCAAGGTCGTTCTCTGCGTGTGTTGCCTTGATAAAGAAAATTTATTATAAATTTTGGGGAGTCAAGAAGATTTTTAAAACATGGTGATAAAAAATAAAACTTCAGTTTTATTAGTGATACACAAACTGAATTCAGTATTTAGTTTGTATACTTCTATTGCCAAGTTTTACATATATACTACAACTATGTCCACTTCCCCCATTGGGTCATAGTGTCTCAATAATTCGTCTAAATCTGACTTTATTTGGTGATTCACTCCAGATACGATATCGATGTATATCGTTCTTCGACTAGCTCATTTACGATCGTTCTTCTCTACATTTTCGCTGCTGCACCAGGATTTCTGTTATCTTGTGGATTCAATGCCAATACTTGCCTCGCTATGTAATATTTCAATTGTCTAAGCGTATGGCCTATTCACTTCCACTTTCTCATTTTTATCTCATTGTGTGCTGATTTTTGAGTCGTTTGATTCAGGTTGGTTTGGTTGGTATATATAAGGTTGATTGGTATATATTATCCTCACTTTTTCTAGTGTTTTACACATAATCGTATTGTGAAAGTGATGTTGAAAATCTTTTTTCCTTTTAAATAAATTATTTTAATATTGTAAAAAACTCTTTAGCTTTAACTCAATAACGATATCTAGGAATCCAACCCAAGTCGTTTCGTGTTCTATTTCTATTTCGGCTAATCCTTCACATCAGTCGGGTCATTTGCTGAACGGTGCGCTGTCCCAACGTCCCACAACATATTCATATATATGTATATATATATATATATTGTACAAAACATAAAATTAAGTGTTTTATAAAATTAAGATAAAACTGCTTTTTTGAAGTTTAACCAGTGTGAGCCTCTTTTGCCTACATTTTGCCTTTCTCTTTAGTATGCATGATTTTCCTTTATTAAACTCTAAAGGTAAAAATAAAATTTTAAGCTATGCTATGCAAAATTAATAATTCTTAACGATGTTAAAGTGAATTTTTTTTTGAAGACAAGCAATCAATTTTTATACTTCAATTAACTTACAATTGCAATGCAAAAAAATACCGCAGTTGCCAGTCATTCTACGGATCGAAAATGCAAATTAATACGAAAATATTTTATTTTCAGCACATCCTGATTCTTTCCATATTTCGAAATGCCATAACCGGTGTAGTCAGAGGTGGATTTACATAAAAACGGGCAAATGTATCTTTTATGAAACATAAAATACATTTGTATTAATTTACAAATTTAAATACCTATAATTTTTATATACCTACATTCTTGTTATTTTCTTACTGTTTTGTAGTTGTAGTTAAGATAACATTCATTTGTTTTTATCTATGGGTAAGTTTTATAATTACGGTCATTATATTACTTTATAAGAATCTTAAAATATTAACATTATTTTCCAATTTCCAACTTCTACGATATACTCTTCCACACGCAAAAAGTGTTCAGATGCTGATAGCTAAAAATCTGTTCTTCTATATGTATTTGGGATAACTAATAATTGCTACGAAGACAACTTCATTCCACGAACAACTTGAAAGTGATAACTCTTTGTGAGTTGGCCGTTTGTCTGTTATCGTTCTTTGAAGTCACATAACTACTGGCTTTTCCATCAAAATTGCACACACAATCATTCATTAGTACTCATACGCACTGGTGACTTTGTGAATTTTTGTTGAAAAAGCAGAGGTCGCATCAAAGGATGATTGCAGAAAAACGGCGATTGATAGAAGAAAAATTTCTTAGTAAAAAATATTTGCAAGTGCCTAAGGCGTAAACACTCAAAAACTGAGCAAAAAAGTTTTGAAGAAAATCACATTTTCCGAATTGAAAATGTATGATTGAAAACTTTGCAAAAAAAATTCGATTTAAAACCAACATATTTCTGAATCTTTAATAGAACAGTAGAATAGCATTTTCGGTATTAAATTAAAAAACAGTGATTGAAGTGAAATGATCATTAAATTATATGATATAAACTGCATAAGCAATTTACGAATAAAATTAATAAAATGCATGTTTTTGAAATTTTAAGGGTTTTTTGAGATATTAAGGATTTTCTATTACCCTCGAAAGTTAAAGGAAAGTGGTACGCAATAGGTTGTATATTGTTATAATATATTCTTTTTCTTTCTGGCTAAAGTACTTTTGCTCAATAGAATCTATGACCACTTGGGTGATCGATCCACTGCAACAAAAGATCCTTTAAATTATGATAATGAGTTATATAGGTGATTTTACAGAAGCGTAATTTGAAGCTCTGGAGTCTAGTTCTGAATTAGCATGAGCATCTACAGTGTCAAACAATTACCAAGCTCTGTGTTTGTTGCACTTAAGCACACACTTTACTTTTATGTACTTGTGTATATCTTCATTTCTGATATACCATGAGGCTTTTAGCGTATATCTCAATAAAATATTTTGATAAGTTTAAAGTTGCTTAATAGCTGATGAAGTAGCTTTGTGATAAAACATAAAGCCATAAAGTAGTTTAGGTTTAATTATTTGCTTATAAAGCAGAATTTTACTTTTTAAATCAAACTTTCCTTACATTATTGCTTCTACATATATTACAGAAATATATTAGAAATGTATTATAAACCAGTTTTTTGGTTCTTATATTCTCTAGCCAAATGTATCTTTAGTCGGAAGTTAGATCTAATTATATTACATTATCACTGTTCAAATTTGAACATGTGTCTGCGCGCTAATTACCTAAGTAACATATTCAGTTATTTGGGTATTAAATATTTTAGCATTTTATTTAATATTTTAGTATTTTATTTTATATTTTTAGTAAATTAAATTAATTTCTAACAAAGGTTTTTCAAAGCCTTAAAATATTTTGTTACCAAGGTTCTTTTACACATTAAAATATTAAATGTAATAACAGGGATTAGGTAATGTAACTGAAGAAAAAGGAAGTAATTAAATAAGGTAACAAAGAAAAAGGTTAAGGGACATTTCCTTTAACCTTGTACCTAAAAGAAAAACCTAATTAAACCTAATTATTAGACTATGTAAAATTTAGTATTTAAGAGCAAACATTATAGAAAATAAACGAGTCTTATATTTATTCTAAAACCGAACAGACGTGTGTTTTTAGTTGTCGTTTCTTTCACAATCACATTATCATCTCACTCTACTTCTATGCATAATGACTTATTTTTTTGGGAATTTGATTTCTAACGTTCTTTTATTTTACTATCTTATTCAATTCTGATTCTGGATATAATAGACATATAATGGACGCAGATTTGTTACATTGGAGCTATATTACAAGTCAGCTTTTTGACCCTTATGTTCTTTAGCCAAGCGTGTCTCTCGTAAAATGTTAGACTTTAGTATTTTACATTATTTTCTCATTCTAATTATACATTATTGGTTTCTATTTTCCTTGGATATTGTTTTCTTAAGCTTGTAATGATAATAGATCTTGTTTTTTAGCATTTACTCTGTTTACTCTGATTCCCGAATTTTGGAACTAATTAATTATCTCATCAATAAGACGTTGCAATTAGACTTAGCATTTTTGTCGACATGGTTAGTACTAGTGTGATTAACTAAATCTGTTGTATACAAACTATATAATAAAGAGGCCATTGGTGAACCTTGAGGAACACCCGCTTTAATTTATTTTGTAGATGAAAAGAGCTTGCCGTCATCAGACGGACATTTATGTTATATAGATAACTCATCTCTCCTGTGCTTTTGTAGGATACAGATATATGAACGCTATGCCGGAAACTATCTAAAAGTTAAAAGGGTTCGAATAGAAAGTAAAAGACAATAACAAAAATTTTATTTAATTTATTGAAATTTTGTCAGTGGTCAGTGAAATCATAGTCAGTGGTTTTGGTACATTTTTTCAGTAACGAATTTTTTTTAAAAGTTTTTTTTTAAATCAATTTTTTTGCATTAAATTATTATTTATTATGGTTGTATTAAATTTTTATAATACATAAGTATTTCAAATAAAAATCTAAATTATTTTTTATTTTCAAAACAATAATAGTTTTCTTTATTCCAAACTAACAACTAGAAAAGCACTTTTACTTTAAATAACTTATTTATTTTATGTTCTGATTTTGTGTGAAAGTAAATTAAATTTATTATATTTTTACTTTATTATGAAAATAAATTTTCTTAGTATTATGTAACAATTTTTAAACTAATTAATTTGTCATAATTAAACGGTTTAAACTTTCTGTTTTTCTTGCAGTAGCTAAAAATTTTCAAACCCAAAATTGCAAAAAAAAAATACAAAGTTAAATAAAATAAGGATAAAGTTTATTACAAAGCACCCAAGTAATTAGCCTGATTTAGCAGAGAAAGGCATATGCCACAAAATTTACTTCACTCACAGAAGCAACAACAACAACAACAACAACAACAAGAAAAACAACAACTCTAACAACGTTTAAGTGAAAGGCTTTCACTTCAAACCAAACTATACTAAACACTCTACCGAACTGAACTCAACTAAACTGTACTCTACAGTGTTACACTTAACTGGGCTAAGCTGATTCAACTAACTGCATGAATTTAAGTCAACACCAAAAAAGCCGGGAGCCCTTCAGTAAACAAGACGTAGCACTACTGGCAGTACTGGACTTGGTTATTGGCAATATTTAGTTTGTAAAATAAACGTTATAAAAAAATTGGTGAGTTGGCAAAAATTTATTTTTATCCCAAAAAAAATTGGTTGCAGTAAAATAATACGGCAAAATACCAGATTAATTTACCTTTTCCGCTCTTTAAGCAGTTTTCACTCGGTTTTTGCAATTTTTTTTTATATAAATTTGAAATGTTTTTTTTTTATGATGCTTACTTGCTTGCTTAAATAAGCAAAAATAAGTTCGTTTAATATTTTAATTTTTAAAACAAGAGAAAAACACATTTCTAACCATTAACTACTTTGTCTAACTGCAATTTGCTAATGTAAGGGGAAGTTACTTGATAAGAGAGTAATCATAGATACTAAATACAGTCTGAAACAGATTTAATAAGACTGGCTCCACAAAATTCCTTACCGCAACAACATCTACAAGTGACTAATAGTAGTTCAATATTATATTATGATTATTTCCTTGGTGTATTTACAATATATTTATCTACAATACATTGGATAAAGACACTGCTTTTAGTAAGATCATAGGGTGGAGATGAAGTTTTTCTATAATTGTCTGTCAAGTGCTTTCTGAACCAAACTGTCGATGTTGAACGTAGATAGAGCGCACCAGATGACTCCTGACCGGCTCCTGTTCAATCTAACTCCACTTCCGGCTTTTAACCGCGAGTTCTATTGGTACGTTTTCGGATATGATGAGAAGTTCGGTGTTTGAGATTAACCATGGCCAGAAGATTTTAAGTATACGACGGAGTGTTAAATAGTGTACACATTATCAATTTAATGTCAAAAATTTTGATGTCAAAATATTACATTTTAAGTAATATTACTTTGTGTTTATTGGTCAAAAAACCAAGATGGAAAAAAGATCAAGTATCAAATTCTGCTTCAAATTCCGTAAAAGTGACGGAGAATTAATGAACTGCTTAAAAATATATACAAAACTAAAACTGAATGCATGTCCGGCACAAATTTTTCAATAGTCTGATCAATTCGGTGATCATGATAAGGACCTTAGCGATGAACAAGCAAAAATTATTCGCAATAAATGAAGCATCAAGGAAGTACAGAAAATTGTTGAAACCAGCGATTATGTGTCTATTATACTTATCGAAAAGAAACTATAGTGTTTTTTTTTTAGCTACATGAGAAGTATCGATATCGATTACTATGGTCTGACAGCTGAAAATGTCGAGTTCTGTTAATATTTCTATTAATTACTGCTGAGCAATTCATTATGATTTCTTTAACGCTAGAACAATGCTTCTAAATTGTAGAAATTTTCTTTGAAAAAAATAAATCCGTTTGCGAAGTTCATAGAGCATTCCATCCTTAGATTTTCAGTAAATTTGATGTGTATGAAGAGATAAACATTTTTGTCTCAGATATTCTTCTCCCAATTTCATTATTTCCTTTTAAAATAGGGATTTTTTTAATTACCATTTTTAGAATTTAAAAAAAGAATTTTTATAAAATATTTAAAAAATCTCTCTTTTCAACAAGAAAGAAGAAGAATTTGGGGGAGAATGTCTCAGATAACAATTATTTGGCCATTTATTTATAGAAATTTTACTGATAATAGCACGTTATTAACAAAGATCCAGAAAAACGGGCTGTAGATTTGAGTTGAACAATCCAAAACTAAACTAAAACTACTTTTAAATTATATCGTATATCGTCGTATAGTATTATAATTTCTATAGAATTTGTAATGCGTTTATATTGCATTTTAACGCCAGTTATGACGGCGGTGAGTATTTTATTTGCTAGAAACTGTTTTACTTAATAGGAAGACATCTTAACGCCAGTTATGATGGCAGTGACTATTTTACTTACTATTGTATTTAAAGAAGAGTTTTCAAACAGTAGTGAACAACAAGAACAAAGTTTTTTATTATTTTAATTATTTGAATTTTCGGCTAACCATATAGCTATTTTGAGTATTGTTAAATATTCAAAACCCGAGTTTATATAACAAATTTTCTTTATTTTTTTTTTTATAGTTGCCCACTTAACATATCTACAATTATTCAAGTCAAAACGACCACTGTAGTTCCAGTGTATAAATTTTAACTTTAAAAGAGAAAACAAAGCTTAAGGCTTCTAATCAATTATCAAATGTGGTGTGTTGCGTGTCTTCTTAATTTTATTAATTTCAATTTCCTATTATGACATTCATTCCATTTGGGTGTCTTTCAAATCTTTTAAGTCATTTATCAATCACTTTAACCTAATTCAAAAATATTACATATTCAATCAAGCAATTTACAAATACTAATAATAGAAATTGTGAAAAGTAGAATAGAGTAGAGGTGGTGTGTGTAAGTGGAAATATTTTTTTTTGCAATAAAACCAAACAAGACATTTGTGCCAATTCTGGTAGCATAAATATTTACACTGAAATGTACTAAAATTGTTACATTTGGTATCCCTAAGTGCTTCACACGTTTCACTAAAAGTATCTACGTAACGTACACAATAGCAAATTCATCTAGACATGTGCATCCCATATTCCTCTCCATACAGACTCATATGTGCTCTTATATTTTTGAGTACTTTAACAGCTTTTATTGAAGTGGGTTGTATGACAATTGTGAAACCAGCACAAGAAGGCACAAGAAGGCTTTTCCACACGGCGATAATAGTAGTTCCACTTCCGTACACATTTCGTGCTACAAGTAAATAAAGTGCAATAACATTGCACTCGTCTGCGTTATTTTGGAAATTCGGTGTCGTTGTCGATGTCGATGTCGATGTCGTTGTCGATGTCGATGTCGTTGTCGTTGTCTTATGGGTGGATATGTGCATCACAGACATACGTACATAATGGCTATCAGTCAACTGTCTAGAATTGATAGCTTTCGATTGTTCTCTATTGACATTTATAGAAGCAGTGCAAAATGTGTTTTTATTACTAATTGAGCTGCAGGTCAAGATGAAGATAAATTTGATTCTTTCGTTATTTCAGACGCTCGTATGCACTATGCCATATCAAAATATCTGAACTATCTTAATGTTTTAATAGATAGATGATTAAGTCGATAAATTTATGGAAAGTGATTTAAATTTTATTAAGATAAATTGCACTAAAAATAATCAGTTTGTTATTTATTTAGTTTAGTAAATTGCTAGCAATTTGTATTTTAAAAAAGATTTTGTTTAAATGGGAACAAAATTTCACTCGTATATACCATCAAGAAAATTTAAAGTGAAATACGCTTATAGAGCTCTATACCTACATACCATCCTTAACGCATTCCCCATTATGTATGTATGTTTTATTTTTTTTGTGCAGGTGAATAATACTACATGTACAGAGTGAGATTAAGAGTGGGTTAAAACAGCTGTTGAGATTAAAGCTTTAATTTGGTTGTTGAGTGGTAGATTTATCATATAAAAATGAAATCAGCTTTTCACAAGATTAATGTGCAATCTCGCTTCAATGGAGATTTTACTTTTTTATAAACTGTAAAGTATGCTTTATTATTATTTAAAATGCTTAACTGATTTGTATATAAGATGAAGTGGTTTGTAATAGGAATGTTGTGGTTTGTATATAGCATAAGCACAAGATTTCAGCCAATATTCAATGTTTTCTTAAAAATAGTCCCAAATAGTTCACTTTGTGGTGTGAAAGTTCGAAATTAATGATCTCAATATATTGCATTTAGTTTTATAAATCTGACGGGGTGAATGTAAAATAAAATTCAACTACAGAACTTAATTTTTCTCGCCTTTTAAAAATATATGACGGATAGAAAATATACAATAAATAGGTTTGGTTAGGTTCAGAAGTCGCGTACTGATAGTTGTCAGCACTTCCACTCGGAGGCATATATTGCCCATTGTGATACCCTCAAAAATTATGCCGGGAGAGGCGAGTTGCTAAACTTTGTTATACTTATTAAACCATTTGGTTTTCCAGATGAAGTTGAGGAGGTGCAATAAGTTTGCATACAATAATTAACTTTTATACACACATACACATACAAAAAGTTTTTAGTTTTTATGAATAAAATCTATAAAAGATGTAAGTAACAACATTTAATATAGATAAGTATTAATTGTCCTAATATATTTTGGGTTAAAATGTCATTAGACTAGGATAAACAAAACGATTTACTAATATTCTGCTTATACTCTGCTAACAATTTCCCCACCAGAACTCTCTCAAAATGGGATTGGGAGGCAGCGCTGATTACAACGCATGAAAAGATAAAAATTTACACTGACGAGTTACAAATAAATAAAGCTACGGGAGTTGGAATATATTCCATGGATCCAGAATAGTACAAATTCTACTATCTGTGCGACTTTGAAAGCCTGTTCTCTTACTGTGAGCATGAACTTTTATGAAAATTAAGTCTATATACTAATTAATAGTCAGGCAGCTATTGATGATGTTTTAGCGGTCTGTGTTTTGTCTAAAATACTTAACGAATGTGAATGATTTATCAAAGTACTAGACAGTAGCTCTAACTCTAGTTTGAGTTCCTGAAGATTTTAATATACTATCAAACGAGCGACCAGTTGAATTAGTGAAACTTAATACCTCTTCCATAAAAACTCTAGTTTAAATATATGTTTCTAGCAGTTAGATGGGAAAATTGATATATGACTATTTTTTTTTCATATAAAAATAGGAATTCGCTTGACTTCAACACTCAAGCCAAGCACAACATGACCTTTATGCACAAAATGCAGAATCTCTGACTTAGTATAAAGAAGTAAAGCGGAAGGATTTGGATTAATATCTGTTCTAAGGGGACACATGTCCATCGGGGGCACTTGAATAGCAGATACTGGATCATCTGTTATATGCATGGCTAGGTGTTTTTTTTTTATTTTTTAATCTATTTTTAAGTCAATTAAGTCCATTTGGTATATCTTATCGAATAAAGTAACTAATCCAGAAGATAGTTTCGTAACTTTTGCAGGACATAATTTTTTGTTATTAATTCTTGTTAAGAAATAGTGAAATATTTTTCTGTTATGTTTATTTATTTAATATCGAAGTCTGGACTATGAGAATATAATTGGAATTAGCAGTATACTGGCTATCAGTGAAGCACAGCAATGCTAAAATGGTAGAGCCTTTGTGCTAGCACTGACCCTTATCGATATGTAGCTTTTTAAATGAAGATCTAAACTTTTACGATTGAAGACACTTTTAGAGCATGAATTTATTTCAAGACCTTCTATCAATGAATATAAAATACCTTTATATTAAATTCAGAAGAAGAAAAGTGATGAGGAAAAAAAGAAGAAAATAATATTTGAAATAACTTTAATTATTTATTTCTTAAAATGTTTTTATCTCATCTTCTTATTACATGTGCAATAATTTTAGTAACTATCTCACATACAAATATTGTGAGATAGCAATTTTAATTCAATATATCCGTATATCCTGACTTCAATATGTGAAGTATGTGTACGTTTATATCTCATGTACCATATTAATTATACAATAGTTTCATGAAGTATATTTTTCGAACTCAAACCGTAAATTTTTGTATTGTTTGCACTTTATTTCAATGCAATTTCAATTTAGTAAATTAAATTTTCCTTAAGTATTCTGAACTGTTTTAAAATACTTTTATTATAGATTTTATTTCTTTTATACTAAAATTCAATAAGTGTGAAAAGTAGTAGTAGCAGTGAAATGCAGCTATTACTGTTGCTTGTGAAAATCGGAATATCTTTTGTATTGCCTACATTTGTGTTAATAAAATTCATTTTGCAAACTCCAAATGAACCAGGAACGAGGAACGAGGAGCCAGGAACCAGGATCCTGTAATAACAACAACTAGACAAACATACTTATTTGTGTAGGTGAAATGGAACAACTAACTGCAGCACAAAGGCATAACAAAGTAAATGTACGTATCCACTTGTATTGCCTGTAAGGACATAGAAACAAACTCAGTCGTTCATATCCTCATACAAGTAGAAATGTTGTACATGTGGATCAAAATAAAAAAGGAAGAAAATATACAATATTTTTTTGTTTTCTTAAAATAAAAATAGTAACACACTTACCAGAAAATCCATCCGGACACGTGCAATTGTAGTAGGCAACACCATCTATACAAGTGCCGCCATTCTGACAGGGCCCCGACCAGCACTCATCCCAGTTTGTTTGGCACTGAATTCCCGTATAGCCGTCGATGCAATAGCACGAATAGGAGCTGTTGTCGTAGTTGTTGCATCCGTCACGTTATTTTTCAGACAAATGTTTGGTAGTCGGTAGGGTGGGCGTGACAATAATAGCGCAATGAAGCGTTAAAGTTGCATGAGAATTGAAAAATAACATGAAAATAAGAAAAATATATGAAATAAATTTTTATATTAATGTATATGTCGGAAGTATCTACAGTACAAATAAAACAATACATAGGCATGTACACACCCATGTTCACATATGTACAATAAAATTACAATATATATTCTCATCACAGAGTTCTATTTAGAGTTTACTAAAGCTACTAAAACTAAAGTTCCTATAGTTTGTCTATTTGTCTTTTTTTCTATTTTTTACAGATTTTTTATATATTTTCTTTCTATTTTTTTATATATGTTTTAATATAAACTTTAGATTTTGTAGATAAAGTTAAGTTCTATGTGAAAATATAGAAAGCTAAAGTGTAGTTTATACTTCCTGTCATCCTCCACTTCAAGTAAATGCGGTAAAAATATTATTTATGTGCAAGTATAAGTATTTCATTTTGCGTAGTTTCATCACTGTATCTTACATGTCTTAAAAAAGTTCCTCAGTCACTGCCTCAGTCAATACACTTAGTCAATATGTATTTTCATTTATTATAATATTTTGATACATGGAAAATACTTCTAAATTCATCAATGTGTTGGAACATCATGGAAACATTTTTCAAGAGTTTTTATTACAATGCAACGTACTTTGCTCTTCAACTTCAATTGTGAAAACTATTCCTTCTATGTTTGCCTTGCAGTAATATATCTGTTCATATATATATTCACCATTTTAATATTATATTTTTATAATTACGATTATACAATGTATGAAGCACATGTATGAACTCATGAACGACGAAGGAGGTTATAAGTTGAAATTGTTGAAATTTAAATAAAAATTGAAGGGCAGTTCAAAAATTATAGATGGCCTATAAAACCAACAAATGTCTCCAATGACCACTGACGATATGTGCTCTTATGATATTCAAATGATGTGTTTAATGTTTCCCAAGACCACTGACGATGAATATTTTCTGATATTCGAAAGCTGTGCTTAATGTTTCCAAAGACCATTGACGATGAATATTTTTCGTGATGTTCCTAACAGTTTCTTTGCCAATCGGAAAAATTCAAATATGTGAAAATAAAATGATTCTAATGAATTTGTTTTTGACGAAAAAGTCAATTATGTCGAAAGTAACTATTTTCTTGATAGAGCTTTGAATTTGACAAGCTACAAGTTCTACGCTTGGTACTTGCAGTCTAAAAAATTATAAACCCATATTTACGCGGATAGAAAGACTATATTTACAGCTGTGGCTGCCTGTGTAAGATAGGCTTCGCGCTTCACCAAAGAGGGAGCATATAGTATATGCTGAATTCCTTAGAATTTGAATGGGCCGTTTATCGTCGCATTATATTGATAAGTGTGTTAAGCATATTGTGGTGTTCAGGTAATCATATTAAAAAACTATTGCCTCTGTCACTTCTTGTTCTAAATATTTGTTTGTACTATATTCCTTCCGAAAACAATTTCAAGTTTATAAGTATAATAAATACCCTACTGACGTTAGGAGGTCCTAAACGGCTGACATTCTGGCTGTCATTCAAAAGGCAAAAAGTCTTCTGTTTGGTTAGGGTTTGTTGCGGTACAAAAGATCAACTATGTTCTATTCTTCTACTCTAAGTACAAGAAGTAGAAGCTATATATGTTTCTCTCTCCAGGGATTATTATTATTGTTAGGTGATGTGGCACTTATTCCGTATTTATTCCGTATGTGCATTAGCGCAGGGCATTCTAACAGCACATGTGTGGCCGACTCCTCATGCTCTTCACAGAATCTACAATTTGCAACCGTAAGTATGCTCAATTTTGTAAGGTGGTGTTTTAGTCAACAGTGCCCTGTTAGGATTCCTGTGATGATTTCTTATGTCTTATTGTTATATGATTCTAAGTTTTTCTTATCTCTTATTGTTATAGGTACCAATAAGTGATTTGGATTGTTTTAATCCTGGTATATTTATTTTTATGAGAGCTCTCCTTTATTTTTATGAGAGAAAAGAGTGTTTTTTTGGAGACTATTTCCTAGTTCACATAAAGGATCCGGCCCCATTATCATATATCCTTTTCAGGGATATATTTATAACAAATAGTTCTAAGAGAAAAAATCAAATTCTATATTGTTGTTTTAGATATGTATATGCATATCTCTCCAGTGATGTATTTATAACAAATAGTTTTAAAAGAAAACCATGTTCGTTTGCACATCTTTAAGTATATCCACAAACTATGCACTCAATACAGTTTCAAATAAGCTGACTGACATACAAATCTTCAAACCAAAAACATGTAAACTATGTTTATTCAGTTATTGGCGTTGAAGTACAAACTCACTCCTCTTTTGCTTTCGAGGGGTGTGCGAAAAGTTTTGCCCTCAATATACATTTAAGTACTTTAAAATTTTTATTTTTTTCTGTTTTATTCTCGATATAATCTCTTCTTAATTTGCTGCATTTTTCCCAACTATGCCTTCACTTTTTAAATCGTATTTAATTCTGCATAAGAGGGATAAACAATGAATTCGAATCATTTTTTGAACATATTATGCAGCTTGCATTTAAGTAGATATGGTTTAACTTCCATATTTTGAAGTATATGCTTGTTAAGTAATTATTTTTAAAATAATTAGTTTGTAAATATTTGTTTTTTTGTTTTTTTTTTTTGATTTTTTGAAACGATATTTTTCAATTTCATTTAAAACCTTGTTTTTCAATTAGATTTCTCTTCCATTATTTGAAACAAATGATTCAATTTTGCATGCAAGCCATTTTCAATCAATTGCAATTTGCTTTTTCTATACGTGAGGTCAATCCTTCTTGAAACGTTAATCAAACGTTATGGATATTTTGCTAATATCCTAGAGGCTATATAATTTTTTTTTCCTCTTCCCCAACATGATGTATGCGATGGCATAAGTTAGTTGCTGTCGGTGCTAAAATGTTACTCATACGTAACGGTGTGCCGGTGCAGTTTCATAGAAGCCAACTTTAATATGCATGTGGGGGGATTGGGGATTGTGAGAGAAAAAAAACTGCATTACAATAAAAACCAATTTTACTCTACTGTAAAAACTGCATATTCAGCATATTTTTTCATTATTGATATTTTCGTATTCGAAGCGGCAATAACTTAAAAGGCGAATAAAAATAGTTTAATTTGTGTTGAAATTCAACTGCAGACGCAGACATGGCCGTGGCGCAGAACCTCAATACCCACACGTTTCGAAAGAAATCAACAAATTGAACAATTCCACAAATATTGCGGAAGGAAAGGAAAATTAAATGTTGCAGCTGCTTTGGAAGTTCTCAATACAGCGGAGCTAAGCAGCAAAATTGTTAAACGTCGTTAGGAGGTTATATGGATGGGCAAGTCACCGGAGAAGTATGTTAGTAAGTGAGGAGTAAATGTATGACGAAATGTATGAGTGACTGGGTGAATGAGTGAATAAGTGAGTGAGTGAGTGAGTAAGTAAGTGAGTAAGTGAGTAAGTAAGTGAGTGAATAGGTGAATGGTTTGGGCATGATATGCACATGTGGGCAAGTATGTAATTATTGCCACTTTGGTTGGCAGTGAGCTTATTGCCACTCGAACAAGTTTTCCGGTATTTGAACAGCGATAATAAGCAAGAAATGCAAAAAAAAGCATAGTGCCACATAATGCAGGATAGGAGGATAATCTGCTATAAGTGTGCACAGGAAATATAAGAGAGAAAAAGGCGGAAAATGGCACTTAAGTGCAAAGCCAACCAAACAGCACTAAATCCTACTAAATAAAAGCCAACCACTACAGCTGTGGCTGCCTGCCACTGCAACATAGCACCTAACTAAACAGCATTCAACTAAATTGCACTTACCTAAAGCAAATAGCAAAGCAAATGCGATAATGTTAAAATATAACGAAGAAGAAAAACGAAACAAAAAGGTAAAGGAACAAAAAAAACTCTATAAAAAATTATTATAAAAAATGTTGAAAAACTCACCTGTTTAAGCCATCGATGCAAACACCAAAAACGCACGGATTGCTGAGGCATGCAAATCCTGCATGTCCGCAACCAAATAAGCCGACAAAGCAAAGAATTGTTACCAGCCAAGCGAATTTAGTGGTCACATCGGAAAATAACTTTGATGGGCTACGTATGTACTGCACGTGCTTGTCATGTAAGTTCCTTTTCATAATACTTTTTACTTTATTCCCTTCGATTTCAGCTATGAAATTAGCTGCAGTTTCTGCTTCAGCTTCAGCTTTGGTTTCAGCTTCAGCTTCAGCTTTGGTTTCAGCTTCAGCTTTGATTTCAGCTTCAGCTTCAGCTTTGGTTTCAGCTTCGACTGCAGCTGATGCTGATGCTGATGATGAAGCTGTTGATGATTTCAAAGTTAATATTTTTGCTACCATATCTTCTTTTTCGACTTTCTCGATTTTTTCGATTTTTTCGATTTTTTCTGATTTATTTCTTGTCATTTGCTGCTCATCGAAGTTGGATGCCGGTCGCGTTTTTTGCAGGTGGTTTCGTTGCATTTTTAGTACAATTTTTTCCATACTTTTTGTTGCTGATGCATTTGTCGACTTTGTTGTTGTTTTAATAGTTGTAATATTTGTTGTAGTTGCTGTGGTTGATAATTTAGCTGCCTTTGGCATAGGTGGTTCTATTGTTATTTGGTTTCGCTGCTGATGATGCTGTTGTTGTTGTTGTTGTTGTGGTTGTTTTTGTTGTATGCAATTCATATTAGTCGCTTTTATTGTTGTATTAAATAAATATTTATCATTTTGCTTGTCTAGTTTATTAGTGCGTTGCTCAGTAGTACACATTCCACGTATATAACAAGAACAATCGTTGAAAAATTGTTGCCAACATTTTGTGTTTTTATTTATTTGCCTTTGATTTTGGTTTTGCTTTTGGTTTTTATTTAAATTTTCAAATGAATTATTATTATGATTTTTTTCTTTGTCATTTAAATAATTTTTTTTGTTCGTATTTCGGCGTTGCTTGACTATCATTTTCACACTTTTTCCTTTAAAATACAAAAAAATGTAAAATCTTGCTTCATCTGAGTTAATTTTTTCGTTATATGGTTACTTCGTAGTATTTTTGGAAAAAACAATTTTTTTGTAATATTTTTTTTTTATTATTATTATTTTTTTCTATATTTTTGAGATATATATTTTTTTTTCTATGAAGTGTTCTTCTTTTGTGAACGTTTCGTTGGCGGTATTGATTGATTATCGTTACAAGGTTTATTATATATCACTTCTTCTTCTTCTTTCTGGAAAAAAAACGTATAAATTTTCCTTGCTTTTCATGCGTTTATCGCACTTTTCTTTCGAAGACTTAGAAGTGGTTTTTCATTGATTGTGTAAACTTTTTGATTGGTGAAATTTTTGTTCAATTGTTTGCTAAAATTAGAAGAAAAAAATATTTGCTCAATTATTAAAATATTTAAAGAAAAACACTTATTTATATATGCTTATAAAATTATTAAAATGATTTTGGTGATAAAAAGGTACATATGTTCTTAAAAAAAAGTATAATGTTTAAAGCCTGTGCAATGTATTTAGATTTTACTTCAGTTATTATTATATTAATTACAAAAAATATATGTAACAGATATTAATTTATACTTCTTGAACCCACGTCACTATACATACACTTCTACACTTTGAAGTTTGGCGTTTACGCAGGAAAAATGCACAAAAAAAATTTTTGGAAAAAAATTAAATTTCGAATATATTTTGAAGATTTTGTTCACTATTAGCATGAACTATGACCCTGAGCAGGTTAACAATGCAATCGATTATTAAAAATAATGACATTATGTCGTTGCAATCCACTATTACTCAAAATCTCTCTTCAAAACTGTTGATGTTATATTAATGCTTCAAGATATATTACAGAAATATATTAGAAATGTATTATAAACCAGTTTTTTGGTTCTTATATTCTCTAGCTAAATCTATCTTTAGTCGGAAGTTAGATCTAATTATATTACATTATCACATTATCATCTCACTCTACTTCTATGCATACTGACTTTTATTTTGTTGGGAATTTAATTTCTAACGTTCTTTTATTTTACTATCTAATTCAATTCTAATTTATTTTCGAAAAAGACCGAATTTATAGATACTGTTAAATATGTGGATCTTCAAAGATTGATAATGTAGTTCAACGCTGCACTATCATGGATCAGTTCAGTTGCTCTACAGTTGATATTTGGGTTACTGTACCATAGAAGCATAGTAAAAAAAAACAGTAAATATTTTATGAGTAACAAACCTTTCTGTGTGAAGAGTATTGAGCCTCTGGAGGACACAAAATTTGTTTTGTTTGCAATTTTTATTTAATTTAAATTTTAGTTTTATTTACAAAATTTATATTTATTTTTCCTTTTAGTTATTATTTTTTTTACCATTTCCTTTTTATTATTTATATTCATAAGTCTTTCTGCATTTTTTTTTCTTTACCAAGTTTAAATTTTTGATTATTTTGCAAATCAAGTTAATTATAATTCAGCTATTCAGCCTACTTACATGTCACCCTCAGATTACAGTTAAACTACATTTAACTTAATTATACAAATTAATCTTAAACGATGGCTGCATTAAATATTTTATTTATCGCTTTCAGCTTCAGCTTAAGCCTTTTGCCAAATGGACATTTAAACTTAACATACATATATAAACAGTGTAGCAAAAACCAAAATAAACAAAAAACAAAATAAAAAATAAATGAATAAATAAAATTACAATGAAATGAAATAATAAAAAAACAAAGAATAACAACAACAACTTCATGTAATACTAGGGAGACGCAAGCAAAAAGTCTTGCCAAACATTGTCTTAAGTCATCTTATCAGTAGCGAGTTTTTTTCTTCTTTATTTGCATACACATTCACATACAAATTGCCAGCTCAACGTTGTTTTTGCAACAACATTCCATTTCCATTTTGTTTGCAAATGCAATGCCGACAGTTTCAACAGTTTAGCAACAGAGCGGCAACCACTAAAATGGCATTGGGGATGTTTAAAATGCGCCTCGTTGCATTTTCATTTTGACTTTTTCTACATTTTGCATTTTGTATTTTGCATAGTTTTCTCTTTTTTTATCAAATCTTTTGCTTGCATTTATAGCACTTGTATTCGTTGCTGTTGTTGTTGCTGTTGCTGTTGTTGCTGCTGCTGCTGCCGCTCCTGCCCGTGTTGTTATTGTTTTGTTCTTGTGCGGCTTATAACGTCGTTTTGTGAGCAATGATGATAAGAAATTCTAAGATTAAGCGACATTATTCTTGATTTTCCTCCTGCTTTTTCTGTTCCCTTTCCTTATTTGTTTTTGTTTACTTAATATTTGTTCTGCAATTGTTGTTGTTGTTGCTGGTTGGAATATTATTATCATTATTATTATGACTATTATTATTATCATAATTGTTGTTGTTGTTGTAGTTGTTGCATTTATCGTTGTTATTGTATTTGAGACTGCTCTTCTTCCGCTATTTTATTACTGCTGTTATAGCGTCTTAAGTTGCATAAATTATTCACTCGAAACCAGTGAAAAGTGAAATTTTGTCATTTTAATGATATTTTTTTTCCTGTCTTATAAATGCATTTATTTTTATTGTTGATAGTGTCAACAGTTTATCTTTGTCATGCGCTAACTCCTTCAGACAAATGCGGCGCTTGATATAGGCCAAACGGAATTGAATTGTGTAATATTATTTTTGATGACTTTTATAAATTTTATCAGCAAACACAAAAAAATAAAAAAATAAAAATAATTACCAATAAAATAATGGAATAAAAATAAAATGTTCTATAAAAAAAATTTAACAAAAAAAGCTTTAAAAAAACAAAAATTACTTAAAAAAAAATTTATAAAAATAATTATATAATTTTATAGCAAAAATTTTGTATAAAAAAATTTTATAAAGAGATTTTTTCGAACAACAATAAGAATTCATTTTATATTATTTAAATTATATAAATTTTTGGGTGACCATACAGCTGTTTCGAGTATTTCCAAATAACCATCATCAGTGGTCTTGGAAATAATATTTGTATATAATTATTCGTAAATAATTTTTTTTTTTGAGACTGAAAGTACCAGGAATCGAACTCGTGCTGTGTCAAATTTAAAGCTCAGAGTCAGCGCACCTTAACCAACTGATCGAAAGCCGCATTTTGTTACTTTGCTGTGAAAGTTTTATTAACAAATTCACTTCCTGTGTTTATATTAGAACGAAATCATAAACCAGCTGTTGAATAATTGAATTAATTAGTTATATTTTTTATTATTTTTAATTATTAAATTTCGATACTATTTTGTTTGTAGGAGTATTATTTGTTACATGGCGTATATATTTTTTCTTATGTATAGAACCTAAACTAGGAACGTAATACTGAAACAGTCATGCTAATGTTACTCCGCGAGTCGCACGGACGAAAAATTAAAATTATATATATAAAATTTTACATATAAAATTATATATATAAAATTTTGTATAAAAAAATTTTATATAAAAAAATTTTATATACAAAATTTTATATAAATTTATATAAAAAAATGATTATAAAAAACATTTGATGCAAACAGACACAAAAAATATTAATATATAAAAAATTTAATAAAAAACATTCTTTTAGAATGTTTATATTAGTGTCTACCTCAATATTTATGTGTTTAAATTTTGTCTGGATTTAGGTCGTGTTTTTTTAAAAAAATACATTTTTATATAATAATTTATATTATATATAAACAAACTTAAGATAAAAAAAAATATTACAGTTGCTATGTATATAATTTTATTTAAGAGATATTTCGGTCTACTTCGAAGACCATCTTAGTTTTATTACAACAAAAAAATGTGAGTGCAAAAAGAAAAAAACATTTTGATTGCAAAATGGTTAATATCTTATTTATTTCAAATTTATAATATTTTATAAAAAAAAATTTTACACAAAAAATGTCAAAAAAAAGTATTATTAATTATTTTCTGATTATATTTAGAATTAAGGAGTAATTATAGAATAAGACCTGTGTAATTGAAATGGGATTGATCGGTTCAGATTTAATTATGTTTCTTACACAAACTGGTCAATATATAGTGAGCGCAATTTACTTAGACGCACTTAATATTTTTTCAAAAATGATACAACGAACTCGAATATAAATGTTTTTTTTGTTGAAAAAGAAAAAGCAGTGCTTGATAGTAAAAAACAAAAAAGAAATATATTTCATATCAGTCATTCTTCTTACATATGTACAAAAACACAAAAATAAGGCAAAATAAACGCGCAATTTTCTTAGGCGCACTATGTTTAAACAAAAGAAATCAAAGAGTTTTCATAGTTTTGACAATGCTTAATACTTTATAATTCCTCCGTTTTGGTTTATAACTGAAAAAATTCGATTTGGCATCGAATCAATCAATTTTTTGATAATCACATCGTCGATTTTGTCCCAAGCCTCTTGGATTGATGCTTTGAGCTCACTCACTGTGGAATACTGACGTCCGTTGGCATAGACCTTCCGTGAAATTATTCCCCATAGGTTCTCAATGGGTTTTAGGTCAGGACTCCTTACTGGCCAATTCATTACCGTTATCTGCTTCGACGAGAAGTAAGACTTTGAAAGCTTGGACACATGAATGGCGGCGTTATCCTGCTGGAAAATTAGATCCCGATCGGCGTGTTCCTCCAGAAACTTTATAAGAACGTCATTCAGCATTTCAGTGTACTTCTCTGAGTTCATTCTTGTATTTATGAAGCACAAAGTAAGTTTTCCATGGAGTGAAAAGCCACCCCATATCAAGACAAATCAGCCTCCAAAGTTTCTACTCATTTTTATGGGATTGTTTTGGCGACGATCATGCCAGTAAGAGCTGAAACTGTCTGGCCCGTCCAAGTTAAATTTTTTCTCGTCCGAAAAAATAACCGAGTGCCATTCTTTGATCCAATGCATATGATTTTTAGCAAAAACAATGCGATTCTTCTTGTGCATTTCTTTCAGATGGGGCCGTTTCATCATTTTCTTCCATTTTATGTGGCCATCTGCATGTAAAATTTGCAGCACTCTTCTTTTTTTAATTGGTAGCTGCAATTTTGATGCGATTTGAGCTGCACTGAGCCGATTTTTTGTTGCTTCTTCCTTTATTTGGTTTTTGAGTCGCCGATTTATCTTTGCATTTCGCTTGTTATTCGTAGGGGCTTTACCATATTCCTCACCCAAACGTGAAAAATTTCTTACAACGTGTTCCGATCGGTTTATGTGGCCTGCAATTTTCCTCTTTGAGAATCTATTTTGATGTAAACACCCTATTTTGGCTTTTTCTTCAGCGCTCAGAAATTTTCCGTTTGCCATTCGACTTGCGCAAATGCGGAGCCTATTTCGTAAAGAATTTGTATGGTTTTTGCTTTTAGAATATTAGCTCAAATATTAATGTGTTATGAAATACAAACCTTTTTACAGAACAATCAAATAAACTAGTCCGAACTACCGAAACAAATATATGCGTCTATAAAAATTGCGCACTTACTTAGCTTCTTTTTTATGAAATTCATCATTATAACTTTGCAAAATAAAAATCACATTCCTTTTATGTTTGTTACCGTTTAGTAATGGAAAAGAAAAAACAATAATGAAAAAAGATCAATAGCTTTGCTCTTTAACAAAAATAAAAGCATTTTTTTTGTGTGCGTCTAAGTAAATTACGCTCACTGTATATATATATATATATATATATATATATGTATATATATATACATATTTCGGTCGAAATAAAAGTTGAAATTCTTGAAAAAACTAAACCGACTTTATCATATCATTGAGGTTAATGATCTAAAAAAATCTTATTATCATTGCGGTCAATTATAAGATTGAAAATCTTGTGTAAAAGGTTTTTAAGATTTAGTTAAAGCTAATATATTAACTTCCTTTTTGTTTCTTTAAGGAAAATACAATTTTTAATATTTTGTTTGCAGATTTTTGTTCTGTAAAGTTTCAGTTCAATTGGACCACTCTTTATTTCTGTATGTAACTTCTAGTTTTCATTAGTTTGAAAAACCTAATACGTCAAACCTAATATATTTAATTATATTTAATTTCTTTATTAAAAATAAAATTATAAGTAACAAATACACAGTCCTGAAAAGTAGTTGCAGTTAAAATGGGACATTCCTTGTACCTATATTTAATTAGCTTGTGTGTAGGGTGCTGAAGCTTGGGTGAAGCCAAAGGTAACTTATTAGTTGATTTAACTTATTTTTAAATTTATAATTTATTATTTTTTTTTTTATTGTTTGAAGAGATTATGTTAAAAAGCATGGTGTGCGTTGAAAATACGTTAATGTACCCGAAGATAAAAATATTAAACTTATGCAAAGACACAAAATGCTTAGATGACACAAAGTAATTTATTATTTCACACAAAATTACACAAATAATCATTTCAGCATTGTTTTTATTATTGTTGTTGTTGTTTGCAGCTTACGTGCGCGCAGTTGTTGTCATTGCCATTGTCGTTGTTGTTGTTGGTGTACGCAAGTAATGCATAATGATCTTTAATCTTTTATTTGTCAATTTTGGTAGCAGCTGCCTTTAAGGTACTTATAGTGCACAAATACACAGAAGTGCAGGACGACAATAAAAACGACAATAACACACTTTCAATTGCCATAACAAATACAACAATAAGTGGTGTTTGTTTGTGTTAATGTGCAAAACGAAAATTTGTTAGTGATTTGTTATTGGTTGTTCAATATCAAGATTTTCTGTTATTAATTCCCCGTTTTGTTTTATTCTTTTCTCATATGTTGTTTTTGCGAACGTTTTTTTTTTTATTGTGGTTTTGTGATTTTGTTTTTTAAAGTTTTGTATATTGTGGGTAGCGTTAAACAAACTGTTTTTGTTTTAACGAGTGTATGTTAAGATGGTCACCGGCATACATACGTATGTATGTGTATGTGTCTTAAAGCTGGGCAATGGACATTGTTGTTATTTCAGAATTTTTATGCTTGCCAACTCCTTGCCAACAAATGCGAGTATATTATATGCATGTATTTGTGATTTCTAGTTAAAGTTACTTATTGTTGTTGTCTTGTCTACTTTTTTGTCTTTTTTGTTTTGTTTCATTTTTATTTTTTCCCTGGACATCTTGTCAACATGGTGTTACCGATGTTTGGTGCGACTTTTGCTTTTACGACATATGCAGAATCTGTGTGTGTGTGTGACGTGTGTGACAACATTAAGCAAATGACAATAATTTCGTTGTGTTTGTATTGTTGTCAGCAAGATTGTTGCTGTTATACTTTTTGTTGCTTAAAGTATATCTCTATAAAGAGTACAATTTTTGGGTTTTATATATTTTATATGTGCATTCAACAACTTGCAATTATGGAAACATATACATATAGTATATATTATAAAATATAAAAAAAACGAGCAAAAAAGCTTTCAACAGTAGCTTGTTAGAGGATAAAGAAAATGCACTCAGTCAGTTAGTCAGTGTAGACAGACGGACGGACGGACGGACGGACGGACATGGTGCAAGATTTAACTCCATTTAATGCTGCTAGTATTTTGCACAATATTTCATTTCGTGTTCCAAACTTAAGACAGATGTACAAAAATGAATGATTGATTTACTGCTTTTTACTAGTACAGTATGGCGTAAAAGCCATACCAGTTGTGCATATAGAATTTGTATTTTAGCGTGTGTATGTGTGTGTGTATGCAAGCGTAGTTTTAAATTGTACACACAATAATTTTCAATTTAATGAAATCTATTTTAATTACATATAATGTAATAAAATTATTGTAATTTAAAAATAAAAAACAAAAAACAAAAAACAATTTAAATAAGATTTATATTTTTCAATCGCATTTGTATTTATTATGTTTTTCAGTAGCTTAATATATAGTATGTAAAATGAATGTCAAAAAAAATAAGAATTTTTTTCTTAGTTTTTTCATTTTCATTTTTATTTTTTACATTATATTTTACATATAATTTTTGTTTTTTTTTTTTGTTAATTTTAAAATGCCTTTTCCTTTTTTGTTTGTCATTTGCTTTTAAATTTTTATTTATTTTCTTTTTTTCTGCTTCAATTTGTAGCTTAATAAATAAGCCACTACATTTCATTTTAATTGATTAAAATCAATTGTTGACTTTGATAAATTGTTGAAAAGTTTAATTTGTTTTTTTTGTTATTTACATTTACATTTTTTCACTTTTTTCACTTTTTTCTTTTGTCACATTTACATTTTTTATTTTTTTTCTTTTTGTTTGCTTTCCTAAAACGCCACAGCACTTTTACACCCTTAAATATTTGCTTATAAACACATTGGATTTGGTGTTTGCGTGCCATTTAGCGTGCGGCCGCCCGCCCCTAAAAGCGTGCTTCGGGTTTTAAGGAAAAAGTGGTTTCCTCTTAAAAGTCTGAAGTCTGCGGCTGTCATCGTTATGTCACTTTACGTTTCATTGTTGACGCTTTACATAATTCAAGCATTAATAATTAAAGTAATTGCTAAAAAGATTTTCATTTCGTTTCTCAAATCTCTTGTGGTTTGTTTATCAATAAAGTTTAACAAAAGTAAAGCTAGAATGAACAAATAAAACAAAAATGAAAAAAAAAATTGGAAAAAAAATAAGAACAAATTAAAAACATTTTAAATTATTTTAACTGATGAGGCGGGGGAATGGCAAGTGGCTCGCTGTTTATTGTTTAAAACAATGACTAATTGTTTTTCGACTTTTACAGGGTGAGTATGTGCTGATTTAGTACATTTTTAATAGTTTTAAATTTTCTAACTATATACGAATCCTTAAAGGCTATTGTTATTTATTTTGCTCTAAAAATAAATGCTTTATATTAGCTCTAAAAAGCATTTCAGGTTTTTTCAAAACTTTAAATTGGTTTTTAAACCTCTGAATTTCTTACACAGTAACATAATGGGCCAATATGCCTGAGTGTATGCTTAATAGATTTCTTAAGAAATCTTTTCAATACTTTTGGTAATAACAGTTAGAAAATACACAAATATAATCTGAGGTGGAAGAAATCAAAGCACCATTACTCTTACAGATAAAATATGTGCTTGTGAGTCTTAAGCTGGACATACATACTACTTAGTTATGTGTTGTTTAAATACTAGTTTTACTAACTGATTGAGTGCATGCTTGTATCAAAAATTGAGTGTAATAACTATAACGTTGTGTGATAATCAACAATGGCTGAGAGATTGCATTCTGTACTTCATTCTGTTCATTCAGCGGCTTATAGGGGAACGTTTTAATCCCTGCTTCTCTTAGCCACTAATGAAAATTGATATGTTGTCATTTTTTTGCGACAGGCAAATAGGAATTAGAACCTTTGACTTTGTACACAGAAATAATTGGAAAGTTTCTAAAATTATATCTTTTTTAATGACACACTGGACTATAGAACGGTATAAAACCAGACTCGCTTTGCTCTGTTGAATCTTTTGTAGTATAAGTCTAACGACGCTTAAAGAAGAAGACGCCGAAGTACCTTCTGTGTCTATGTTCAGATTTATCCAGAACCAGACAAAACTTTTTAGACTTCCTAATATTTAGTATACTCGGCGTCCGGCTGGTTCTACTGTGTTTATTCTTCTACACACAATTACGAGGAATGTGAACTCAAAATGGCTTTCTCAGGTGATTAGGGAGGACTCGATTTTCGTTGTAATTCACCCACTTAGTTTATCGCTTATCAAAACGATGACCAGTTTTAGTCTCACTACTTGGGGTGAAATTGGGGTGATAAATATTTTTGTCTTAGAAAATTCAAGTTCTTTCAATTCCTTCTCCTTATCAAATCTGTATTTATTCAAAGAGTTCTGAAAAAGGTCTTTAATACTGAATTTGCATGGGTTCTATTTTCTTAATGGACACCATAATTCCCTTGAATCACCTTGTATAGTTTAAATTTGTTTACTGGCAAGTTTAGTTCCACAAACGTTAATGTGCAAATATCTATAAGATAAATGACTTTCAGCTTTTAAGTTTAAGAAGTTTTATTGCCAAAAAACAGAATGCCTTTCTAATTGGATAATTGGAATTATAAGTACTTTCGTACATAACAAATTGTTTTCAATAATTAAATTTCTGGTTTTCCAACTTTCAAATCAAACAATTATGTTCATATAATATTCTTATATATTATATATACCATATATATATGAATAGTAATGAATATGTAAATATTTTTTTTACTAAAATTGAAATGGCCAATTAAATATGAAATTTTATTTTTTCATGAAATTTGCAAAAAATCTTCTAAGAAATGCTACTGACATCAGCCAGTAGCCAATTTCGTAAAGAAAAAAGTTGGAAGTCTCTTGTTGCATCATTTTCTTCTCATAATTTGTACGTGTGGGCATTGTTTGTTGTAGTCCTTGTGGCGTAAGTGTTTGAGAAATAAGATTGTCTTTAATTCAACCACTGGTAACAAGAACACACTGTGTTCATCTTGGCCCATACCGTGCAGTTACATGAAGTGATATTAAAAGATATTATTTCAGCATTAAACGTAAAACTCGAGAGAATAGATGTGCCTCACAAGTCAAAAACAAAAACAACTAGAACCAAAAATAAAGGAAACAAAAAACTAGATATGAAAATGTTAGACCAGGTGTAGGAGAAAAGAAACCTGAGAAAAAATGTACCAGCACTAGTGCAAACAAAAAAATGGCATGGAACAATAGCAAATGGTAGCAGTTATTCATCCAAAGACACACATACTACACCAAACAGTCACTGTCACAGCACATACATACATAGGTATATATGTGAACGCCCACAAGCAGACAAAGTTTGTCTGCTGTAAATTACAAGGACAGTGGATTGTGTGAAGATCTCAGACTTTTTGGTAACCAGAACTTAAGTAATTGAATGGAGAGTATATGCAAGTGCATTAAAAGGAGTATAGGAACGAGGGAGTAACTTTTTTTATGTTAATTAAAGACACTATTCAAGTTTGACATTACTTTTATTCAATTTTAAAAATTACATTTCGATTCCTATAAATTATTGTTTCAAATTTAACGTAACAATTTTGTTTTAGAAACTCAAATAAACTAGGAAAGAATTTGAAAGTTGTTATAGTTAAATTTTAGTACAAGATTTAGTAAAGTCCCTACTCTATTGCTATAGAATATAAGGAAATCAGTGAATATGGTAAAGCCCTTTTGAAATCAATTCATTATTTCAATATCTTTAGTAAAAACTCAAGAAAATGTCTTAAGCTGGCTTGAGTATTTTAAAATACCCTTTCATTTAAGATATTTACTTATTTATTTAAGTAAGAGAGCAAAAGCGCTCTCTTCTTCACGCGCCTCCCCTCTCTTGCTAAGTGCGCACTTTCTCCACTTTTGTGCCTAAAGTCTCTCCCTCCATCTATCTCTTCAAATACGTTTTTTTTAAAGTATCATCATTCATTTTGTCGACATGACCAAACCAGCGAGGCGGCTAAATGTTAATTTGCTGTATTATAGCAATGTCTTGATAAAGCTCCTACAACTCAAGATTCATACGGATAGGCTGACCGTCACCTACTTGTAGATAACCAAAGACCTACAAAAGTTCGTATAGTTCATAATTTATTCGGATTCGGTAGCTGTCGCCTACTTGTAGATGATCAAAAATTTTACAAAGGGCTCTTCATTCGAAAACTCTCAATCCTGTCTCATCATTTGATAGTATCCATGCTTCTCTACCATACAGAACTGCAGATAGGATGAGCGATCAATACAGCTCTTTCTCAAGAGAGAGCTCTACATTCCAATTGTTTACTGAACGCCTTAAAAGCACTTCTTCATCATCATCATCGACATCATTGCTGTTTGTTACAGCGGTGCAAAGATAGATAAAATTCTTGATACAGAAAGTATAGTCGCCAGTCAACGGAAGATTTTTGAGTGTGAGAATTAGTCTGTTAGTGTTATCTTCAATATTTTCTTAGTCTTGCTAAAATCAGTTTTTATTATACACAAAATTGTGATTGTGACATATTGTCATCATATATCTTAATGCACAAACACATTACTCTATGCCTTGATCATTCACTCTGTAAACTAAACTAAGCATTAATACTGTTTAACAGTAATATATTACTAGCAGTGCAACCAATACATAAAAAAATGCTCGATATTATAAGTGAAGTACAGTGTGTGTAATTTTTTGTTACTCTTTGATCACAGTTGAAAACTTGTCAAGAGAATTTTTATCTATACTGTTAAAGAGTAATGTGTTACTAGCAGTGCAACCAATACATAAAAAAATGCTCGATATAATAAGTGAAGTACAGTGCGTGTAATTTTTTGTTACTCTTTGATCACAGTTGAAAACTTGTCAAGAGAATTTTTATCTATACTGCTTAAGAGTAACGTATTACTAGTAGTCCAAGCAATACATAAAAAAATGCTCGATATAATAAGTGAGGTACAGTGTGTGTAATTTTTTGTTACTCTTTGATCACAGTTGAAAACTTGTCAAGAGAATTTTTATCTATCCTGTTAAAGAGTAATGTGTTACTAGCAGTGCAACCAATACATAAAAAAATGCTCGATATAATAAGTGAGGTAAAGTGCGTGTAAGTTCCTCCAATACACAATAAAGTCTTGACTTGGACAACTAGTAATAAATTTCTTTTAATTTGCTTTCGAAAGAAGAGTGGAAGCAGCATGAGTAAAAGTATTAGGCGGAGAAGAAGGATGAGAACATTTTCTTGAATATGTGATAGTAAAGACAAATTGAAAATTATTAATTGTTTATTGTTTTGTTTTGTCATTCATTAAGCATTCATTAAGTTGTTGTATTACTTGTTCAAATATTTAAATTATTTTTAATTGTTTAAAATTTCATAGAAAATATTGAAATATTGTCCATAGCAAGATTGTTCGGATTAAATAAATACTAGTAAACATTTATGTGAGTTTTTATATTTAGCATATGTATTTTGCATTATTAAAAATAATAATTTGGTAAAGAAAACCAATAAATGTTTAAGATATCAAAAATATTTTCCACACAATATTTTCCAAACAAATCTAAAAATATTTATTTAAAAATTTTCCTGTGCTTGTTTAAATCAAGCAGCCAAAGGACTTGCAGTGGCCAATTGAGAGATTTTCATATATTTAGCACATCACAAAATTTATAAGTACACGTGTATCTGTTCCTGTACATGGGCGAGTACGAGTATTAGGTGTGCTTATCTATTTTTCTATGCTGCACCACTGGTCCTGGATGGAAAGGAGCAAGGCAAAAGCAGCACATTCATTTTCTCAGGATAATGCTTTCTTCATTTCGTATGAGTATTTGTGGGTTTTTGCACACATGTTGTAGCAATTGTACCTGCCATGGTTGGAGTAGTAGTCGAGCATCTGAGCATCTGAGCATCTTTGGGATTTACTTGTACACTTAAACGTTGCAAATATCTTTTCGTTTAAATGTATTTATGCTTGAAAGCAACTCTACGTACACCTACATATTGTACGGGGCGGACAGACAAAGGTGCAATGTTGTCTAAGTTAAGTTGAAAAATTAAACTCACATGTCTTACGAACATTTTTTGTTTCCTTTTTTCCGCCGGAAAATATGCTCACTTTTTTCTTTCTGGATGTGAGATGGTTTGATGTTGATTTGTCCAACATTTTAGATATGAGGTGAGGTTAGCTTAGCCTCAGAGTTAGTTATATTAAAACCTTATTTGGTATAACTTTAAAGTGATACTCATGTGTATATTTTTCTTGTTTATTAAAAGTTAATTTTTTTTATTCCTTTAAAATATTGAAGTGAGTTAAAAGAAAAATTTAGTACAGTTAATTCTATTAAAAATTAATGTTTAAAGCTGGGAATGAGTTAAGTAAACTAGTGTATTCTTTTCTACTAATATATACTTTACTAATACATTAATGTGCTGATAAGGTATTAATATATTTAAGAGTAAAATGTGTTTTTATTGAAGTAATATTTTTTTTTGTTTTTATTTTAGACAAAGATGTGTATTTAGAGAATTTTTAAGAGCCTTCAACTTCTTAGCAGAACACAGAGGTAAGTCCTTTAAAAACTATTGATTTTTTTGACAAGTGCTTCATGTAAACACATATAACCTACTATCATATCTTAGGGTAATTAAGATCTTCGATGAATACATACTGAATTATCTTATGCTATTTATTCACTGGTTTTTGTTTGCAGATCTTACTTCCTGCATTAAAGTTATATCACAATAATCAACGAAGCGGTTATAGTAACGGTTATTACCGCATTTCCTAAACACACACTGTATTTTAAAAAAATATTTTTCTTTAATGCCAACGAAAAATTGGTCAACTGTTTTTCGCTTGCAGATAAAAACTGTTGCTCAATTATCGCAGTCAGTTAAGTCAAATTGTGAATAGGGTGGGATAGGGGGAGGGCGAGGGGGCGTATTAACCAATGAAAACTGTCCAAAGCTATTAAAAATGCAAATATTGACTGATAAGTTTTTGGTGTCTATATTTTGGGATTGTAAAATATATTTTTAAGAAAGAGAGTATAAACCAAAAATTTTTATGGGAATATTGATGTATTTGAAATAGTGCTCTCTTGCCAAAACAATGCATTATTATGAATGAATAATATTAATAATAATAATAACAATAATCTTTAATAAAAAAAAAAGTTGTACTCTTTTATGTCACAAGTCTATCACAATATAAGCTAAATTGCATAAATTATGTTTTGAATTAATTTCTCAAACACCGTATTGTCTGGATCTGGTTCTCATTGACTATTATCTGTATGCGGATTTTTAAGAAATCTCAAATATCAGATAAAGAGAATTCATCCTAATGAATAAGTGATTTTAGAAACTGAAGACGATATTGTAGCCATCGAAAAATTGGGGAAACTTTAGAATATATGTATTCGTATCTCTCTTGAGCAAGGCAATGTTGTTGGATACCATTAGGGTTTATGCGATGGTTTATATTAACCCCACTCCCGTTGAATTGCATTGAAGATATAATTTCTTAAAAGTTCATTATTTATATTTCAAGATACTCATTTATTTTGTACACAGTAGGCTTTGGCAGAAATTTTATTGCAGTAGTCTACCACTATTAATTAATTTAGTCTATTTGAAATCGCCTACCTCTTCAGTCCTCTCTCTCCCCCAGCTTTGTTTGTCTTATTTGAAATCAGTGTAATAAACAAAAAAAGGAAAGAAATGATTCTTATCGTTTTTATTCAATTTATAACTACACAAATACGTGTGAACCAGTTTATATAGAAGGCAATATTACAGAGCATTGTTTATGTAACACACACTCAAAGAAAAAAAATAGTAAATGAAACAAAAATAATTATTTATGCTTTTAATCAATTAAATAATATCAAAGCATTAAAAGCACTCGTACTGAACATGGCAAATAAGATGAGAGACATATCTACACAACATGTACTAAGATTTTTTTTTGTTCCTAATCGAATGTGCCCAATAAATCGTATACGTCACATGTATTACACATCGCTCATAGCATTTGCGGTAATTAAAAAGAAAACAAAGTGCGCACGTATGAGCCAGTGTACGTGAGTGCGTGCATGTGCGTGCATGTGCGTGTGTGAGCGTTTGCGTGCGTTTGCTCCAATTGCAAGTGCGTGAGAATGAGTGTGATTTGAGTGGCAGTGTGTCTGTGTCTGTCTGTCTGTCTGTGTGTGTGTGTTTGTTTGTTTGTTTATTTGTGTGGATATCCTTTTTAGTGGCAAAATAAGTGTTGCCAACTATGGCTGTCAATATTGTTTATGGACGTTAATTTACACGTATATGCGTGCGTGCGTGCGTGCGTGCTTGTGCGTCTCAGAAGCGGGAGCAAAAGTTGGAGCTGAAGTAGGAGTTGGAGTTGGAGTAGTGCGTAAAATGTAATGACTTCGGCATTCTGTGGCAATTAATTGGAGCACATCAATTACAAATAAGCAGGCGTGCAGAAATGATGCATGCGGGTTAACAGGTTACAAAGCTGTAAAGCAATCTGTCTGAATATCGCTGTATGTGATAAACAAGTGTAAAGATAATTAACTGCATAACTACAAATTGTTGTTGTTGTTGTTGTTGCTGTTGTTGTTGTAATTGAGTTGTGGCTTCTTACACTACGTTGAGGTTGGTGGCTGTGATGTTAATCAGATTAGAAATCAAAAAACAAATTGAAATTCAAAGAGACTACTTTTCATTATTAAAAAAAACATATGAATGTAAGTCCTGTGAGTGGTTTTGATAACTGACACTGATAGTGATAAGTAATTAAATCCAAAGCATAATCCTAACTGTGTTTGATACTTTTTCTTTAAGGTTTCTTTAAATACATTTTTTTTTTAAATTAAGGGTGAAGATTTACTAAGAAGATGTGTTATTTACAATAGTCTTTTCTCAAGAAAAATCAAATACAGGGTAACCTAATTGATCAATTTTCTACCGAGGTAGAAGTAAAAATTTTCGCTTCATTTGCAAATGAAAGCCACTCATTTAGGTTACCTAATGAGATTATAGTTTTTCAGGTTAAAGTTTTAGGGATTAGAGAAGTATGTCGGTTAGAGACAAATCACATGAAGGACGGATGTAGTATGGCATTGACAGCCCAGCGGCAATCAAAATCATTAAATCATTTATTATAAACTCTAAGCTAGTTGAAGTATGTTAAGAGGCAATTAACGAGCTAAACCGTGTAGATACCATTACTTTCTTCTAGGTTCTTGAACATAGGCACATTGAAGAGAATGAAAAAGATCGTTTGAAAAAGATCGTAATAGTTTATATTCTTCTGGAGGTGGTTAAGAGAAGTGCTTACCTTTACTTTTTTGAGCTTTTCAATAATAAATAGAAGATATTTAGGTCATCTGTGATTTCTTGGTCAAGATGGTCCCCATATAATAAGAACAAATTTTGGAAACTCATTGGGAGGGGTTGCGTGAATACTGGAAGGCTTACTACAGTTCTCACTGGTCGCTCATGTAAAGGAACCTACACAGATAAACTCTGCATTCCTTTTAATACTCGCTGTAGAAATTATGAAAACTTTTTAATGGAAGCTATATTATATCTAAAGTGATGTTTATGTCTCTTTTTGTACAGAAAATGTTAAGAAATACTTCAAAATGAATGTATAACTTGTGTCTATACGTATGTACTTAAAAATAAATAGCAGAAGATTGTGTGGGTGTTTTATGTTGACCACATACAATAAAAGTTGGGACTGTTTTTTGCTTATCGAAATAGATGATCAATTTTCTTTTCTTTTGAAAGAACTTGTTATGTGAAAACGGTGTATTTGAAACAAAGTAAGTTTGATCATTTTAAAACGTATATCACTATTTTTTTGCTATAAATTTAAGAATAAATGAGGAAAACCAATCGCCATATGTCGATAGGTGAGAGCTCGATAATGCGCATAACCTTTAAAAAGTGGTTTTTAGCTCTTAATATATTGATTTAATTTGATTTGATTTGAGACTAAATGACTTTATCTTGTTCTCACATATTAAAGATAAACTGCATGGATAACTTTTTTGTGGACAAAGAAAGTTGTTGAGCTTTCATAAACTATACTTCGATGGTGTCTCAAGCGGAATAAAAGTAATGCTATGACAAATAAATTAAATATTTGCAAAACTGTTTTAAAAAAAATATTCTAAAAAGCTATAGACCCATTTTTAATGCAAACTACTATTTCAGTTTATAATTTACTTCGTGGTATAAATTGTGATCGGTTTTTAAAAATGTCACTCATACGCTATGGTGTACAACACATAAAATAATGTGTGCTTAAATTTATTGAATTTTGATTTTAGATTTATTAATCCGTCCTGTCTAAATGTTTATGCGAATTTTTTAAGATGTTTTAATAATTATTATAAATTTAAAATTAATTATTAAACAAATGAGAGCTAATGCCATAAATTTTCTCAGTTTATTACCAACTGCGAATGAAAGAAAGTTCTGTAAATCGTTGGAAATATCTAGAAACTATGATCTTAGCTATTATCTCTGTATATTAAATGAATAATGTATTATATTTTATGCTTAAATTCAATTGAAATATCAAAATTTTGTAGATTTGATATGTCTCTATTTTAATGATTCCATATCAACCTTTGGCCTCGCTTAACCACGTATTAGTCATGCTAAATAACTATCATAGTAGTAACATAGGTACATGTACATATATATATATATTATATATATATATGTAGTACATATTCATACAAATAGTGTGCACTTTATATATTCGAGAGTATAAATTTTGGTATGACATTATGAAAAGATTAAGTGAAATGAATTAACTGTGGCGCAAACTTATTTGACTCGAAAAGTTATGCGTTCACCAAATTAAGATAGTGTTACTTTATTGAAGGACTACAAAGTTTAGGTCATGTGCACATTTATATATACTTTCTTGGTTACTACGCGCCAGAAGTTGTTGTTAACGTGTCAGTTGGCTTTTGTTATTATTACATTTTTAAAATAGCACATCCATATAATGTTCCTTGGAGTTGGAGTTCTTCGTGGAGGAGAACGTAGTAATTTGTCAAGTCAAAGTTTGGCATATAAAATGATTAGAAACACTCCTTGTATTAAAAGTTAACATCAGAGTAAGTAGTAAGAAAATTAATAAAAGAAAATCAGGAAAGCAAGTGGGACAAAGTTACGCTGGAATTTTATTCTTTATTTCTTTAGAATTTGAAATGACAACCTTAAATTGATTTCCTCTATATTGTAACAATAAAGAAAAAAAAGTATTATAAATATGGCAGATTGTTTCAAGCTAAAATGAGTGTAATCTAGCTAATTAACTACACTTGTATGTACTCCTATAAAAAGAAGTGAAGATGCGAATTTCAAAGGTTTTTTGATATTGATTGGTTGATAGATTGGTTGCTGTGGTAGAGCAACAGATTTCTATTAGTGGGCAGCAATGTACTGTAAAAGATTTGAGTGCAATATTTAACACTGTTTATTTATATAAACTATTTTTGCAATAATGTGTTGAGATAGTTTTGCAATATTTATGATGAAAAAATTGATTCGACATGGAATTTTTGGTTAAATTTTGTGTTTCAAACAAAATCTTAAAAACATTTTAGGAAATAATTGGTACAAAGCAGTTTAAGTAGGCTGAGATATAATAGTTTTTTGTTCGTGCTTGCTTTCAATAATTATGATTACGTCTATTTAGAGTAAAAATGTGTATTTTTGTATGGATTTATAAGCATATTCACATACAAATATGAAAATCGTTCAAATCTAGGTATATAAAAAAAATTCACAAAATAGTAGTAAAAGTATTAAATTAAAAATTCTGATACGACTCTCTGTATAACATGCCTTTTGGTTATGACCAACAAAAAAACGTTAAGGTGTGGTGACTATTCGTCGTATGATTGTCTAAAACAGGGCTGTCCAGACTAGATACGATTGCGGGCCAACACAAATCACTGTACAGATTGAAGGGCCGTAGAAACAAACACATACGTTCATAGTTATTTTCGTTAAAAATAGAAATACGGTTATAATGCGATTATACGGTTATAGTTTTATGAAAAGAAAATTTGCGTGATTGGAGCAGATTAAAATCAAGTCGCGGGCCGTACAAACATTAGCCATGGGTCGCATGTGGCCCGCGGGCCGTGACTTGGTTAGCCCTGGTCTATATAATATGACTCCTAATTTCATACATTCTGGTATTCATTGATGACTACAGAAATTAATAGCCAATTTGTGCAAGTAAAGGTGTCAGAAAAATACTAAAAACTAAGAAAAATAATATATTAAAGTTCTTAAATTTTTGAATAACCAGAAATTGAACTAATTAAACGGTAAGCACATAACAATTTGCGAAACCAGAAGAGTTCAACAAAGTTAACCAAAGCACAAAACAAACTTTCAAGAAAAACTTTTACTTCTACGATGTTTTCTTAACTCTTATCAGGAATCAATGGGAAATCACGAAAACAAGCGGAAAACGAAAAAAAAAAAATTAGTCAATAGTCAATAGTCATATGGAAGTAAGCTACCAACGACGACAACAACAACAACAACAACAAAAACGAATTAAAATTCCGCAACATAACTTATGTAATAATAATAATAATAGTGTAAGAAAATCGAGTTATTGTACCTAAAAGTATGCTAAACCGCATTGAGGACAACAAAAGTAATGAAAACTAACAAAATTGCAAACAAGGCAACATTGATTATACAAAATACAACTAAACATGAAACATGAAAACATACACGTGCACATACACATTCACATACACATAGCAATATCCGAAAACTTATAAGTAATATAAAAACAATCACCGACAACAACAACAAACATCACAAACAGAATACCGAGCACAACAAAAACAACATTAGCAGCGCGCTATCAACAATAGTGAGAGATTCAAGCGCAACCACATGTACACACACACACGTACACACACATACATAAATGAAATCAAACGAAAGCAGAGAGAATTAACTTGCAAGTTGCAACGCACAAATATTCTATACGCAGACAAGCAAAAATCCCATCACTTCAAATGTGTGTACGCACACACACATGCATGGATTGGTGCTTGATATTAACATTAACACCAAAACCAGCACAGCAGAAAAGCCAAAACCGAAAAGCATTACAATTGCATTTGGCTTGTAAGTCAACAATGTGCACAACACGGGCAACACACACATACACACACACACTCACACACATGCACAATAGCACAGTGGTGCACGCTCCCCTATGTATGTACACGCTTCGGTTTGTCTTGTGCTTTTGTTAGTTTTGCTGCTACTTAAAGACTGCAAGTGCGATAAAATTGAGATACTTGGAAATTGCTTTGCATACTTTAAGGGGCTTAAATGCTGTTTTGCTTACACATAAAAGCCACCGAATTATATGGAAAACAGCAACAAGATTTTAAGTATTTAGTTTTATAATTTAATTTAATTTTATTTTTATAATTTTTTTTGTTAATATAATTATAACGAAAAAAAAAAAAAAATTTAATTACTTTGTGTTCTACTAAATTTTTACAAATAATATGAATAGATAAGGTACTTTCATTACAGTTTAATTATTATTTGTAAATAAATTTTTCAGTTTATTTAAACAAAGTAAAATATTGTTATTAGTGCCAAAGCCACCAATCGCCTTTATACAATTGGAACTTTGTCACTTACTTAGTTACATCACCCAATGAATGGGTTAACTAACCAAGCCTTCAAAATGTTGCTAAATAGCAATATCCGGACACAGTGAATGATGGTCTCTGGAAAATTAATAAATACTTAACTCACATGAATTTTCTTAAATATTTATTTATTAAATAATTTTATAATAAAAATGTTGTCAGTCGAAATAAAAAAGAATTGAAATTAATTATTCTTGCCGAAAGCTACGTTTCTTATGATGAAAAATAAGCTATATTTTTAAAAGTTAGAAAAGTTCGAATAGCCAAGAAAAGACAAGAACAAAAATTTAGTTAATTTATTGAAATTTTTTACTGACAATAAAATACCTAATCCATTGAATTAGAATGCTTAGAACTTGTTTCGAATAAAATCTATTCTATCAATGTTTTCTATTCTGATATCAGATGAGTGCTTTATTGTATCACTTTCTGTAATATTACAATACGGTACAAGTATATAAAAGGCACATACTGTGTAGATAAGAAGTGTGATTTTAATATAAAGAAAAAAGTAGAAGCCCTTTACAAAGGGGGAGTTATGTAATAAGGTGGGGTCAAACCAGAAACCCTTGGCAAATTTACTAATAGCAGCTATTAATATAGTAAAGTTGAATGAATATTGAAGTAGTTAAAAATATTCTTAAAATATAATTATGTTTCAACTTAAAATTTGTTGCTAAATTTTTAGAACCTTATTTTGTTGGATCTTATCGATGCTGAAAAATTAAATTTGTGATTTCAGAAGTTCATAATAACATCAGAGATCATTGTTATTAAACTAAATTTGAGAAAAATCAGTAAATCAGAATACAAATATTGTATTTCCTTTTTAGTTGGAACATAAGACCTCTTCAATCCCGTAGAAATTAGAGACACCTCGAAACAAATTGCACGTTCATCACAACTTTGTCGAAAGCGAGAAAAAAACATATTTTGATATCTATTAAATGTCGGGTGTGGCTGTAGGTTCAGAATATCCATCTGTCTTTCTCTGACTCCAATAAAGAATGGATCAAACAGAATATTATCAGTTTAATTGGTGACAAATTTTGAAGACAAGTTTTAAATAAAAGTTTTATTCAAAAATTTTGTGGTGTTTACTAAATTGTAAAAAAGAAACATTTATTTTTAATCAATTTTCTTTACGAAAATTTCTACTTGCAGCTTCTGGTTAGTAGAGTTGGTAGCTTTGTAATACTCGACACACCCATAGAAGAGTGCTGGTCTGATTATCTGGCTGTAGATCAGCTTTCTGTTCTTCACACTAAGGCTATTGTGTTTGAAAAGTGACTTGTATGTGCTTGTGCCAAGTGATCCAACGTGATTCCCAGGTACTTGATGCTGTCCTCCCAATCAATCGCAATGTCATCGTAACGTTACTTCTATATTGTATAGCGCGTTTATTAGCATAAAGTATGGCTTTATATCAGTCGATAGATAATGTCTTCCGTTATGATGGTAGTTGTTCTTTTGTCAAAACATCAAATTGTTGTCACTTGTATAAAAAAACAATCATTGACAAAAATAGATCATTGAGGGTTCTTGAATCGAATCTTGCTAATTATGTTGTTTTAAATCTATCGTTACATCGCAACAGATTTGATGCCAGAACTACTTTGCTGGGTTTCGTAAACCCACAATTGGTTCGAAGCTCATCATTTAATGAAGAGATTGGTTTATTAAGTAAATAATTTTGGCTGTATTCTTTTAAAAGAAAATGTTTGTATTATTAATTAGTAAAATTAATATTAAAACGCTGAAGCGGAGTTACCATTCCACTTTTAGATGATCTGAAATATTGATTTAAAATGAAAAACATTTTAAATTTTAAAAATATGTGGTCGTAAAAGGATTATCTAATCCATGAAATCATTCCAATAATAGAACTCGAAAGAGTTAATTCTCGGAATTAATTCAACAAGTCTTAAACAGTAAACGTTTTACTGATCTTTTTGTTATTAAGATTCAATTTTAATATTTTTTTTTTGTTATATGAAAATTGTATATTTATATTCTCAGATTCTTTAGTTTAAATACAGAAAATTAAACATTTTTTTACTGTTTTTATCTCCCTTGACGGTTCTTCATACCTGAAAGAAAGAGAAAAATACTATATATTATACGTGAATATTTATTTTTAAATGAAATATATTAATTTTTAAAATATCTAAAAATATAATAAAATAAATATAAAATCAAAATTTTATTAATTTTAATTATTAATTACAAATATTATTCAATAACTTTTAAATAAAATATATATTTATTATATAGTTCTAAGCAATTGTAAGAGCAAAGTCTTATTAAGTTTTTAATACGTTTAATATTTAAAAAATAATATTACTTATTAATGGATTTCATAATCACATAAATGGTCTATTGTAGCACTTTTTAATACAATACGTTAAGAGTGTATAAAAAGTAATGGTTCATGTATACAGAAATTGGTGATATCAAAATAATGTACTTTTAATATAAAAAAGAACTATTATGTATTGTCATTTGGAAAGTTGTTGTCAATGAAATAATGTAATTATGATTAAACTAATTAATTTTTAGTGTTCACAATTTTTATATTTCATATTATACACCACAAAAATAAGCATTTAAAATATTTTAAAAGTGATGCCAATTTTCTTCAAACAGATTTAATAGTCTTTTTTTTACAACTCTGAAAGAAAAAATTACGACTGTTATCAAAGGTCTGAACCTTGGAGTAGAACATTGCAGTTATAGTACAACCTTTTGTTCTGTAAACTGCATGAAAAGAATGGTAGTCTTGTACTTGGATCATTAGAGGACCAACAGTAAATAGAACAACAGAACACAAGCATGTGTTATCAGTTTGTGACTTCTAAAAAGTAAGAAGCTATAGCAATCAGTTGTAAAATATCAATATGTATTGTATTGTCAAATTTGTTAAAATTCTATGTTATACATCTTGTTACGTATACATATATGCAACATATATTGTTACATATCCATACACATAAAAGAAATATGCTTACTGGAGCATCATAAGTAGGAGCATAAGGTGCATTCAGTATTAAGTTCATAATCATTATCTTCAGTGTTGCATTTAGTGTCTGATATTAGCCTCTTTCAGCAATACTCCAGAGCGATCCGTAACGAAAGTAGATGTCATTCAGTTGGCCCTAATTAAGTAATGAGCTTTTAGGTCTATGCTAGCCTTTCAATATAATTTTCGAGCCCATCCGTATAATCTTGCAAGCAGCATATGCACTAGTAACGCATATTCCAACAAAGTCTTGAATCTGGAACTTTAATTTTCTGCCTTAATTTGTGTTATTTTCTTAAGACTTCATTTCTGGAAAAATTTTACTATTCAATTTTGGTAGGGAAATTCTTATGTTCGCTTTTGATATACCATTTTGTCTATATGGTATGATATTTTTCATGTGAAGCGTGTTATAGTGTAACCCAAATTGTCTCTTATTTATGTTTTCCTTTCAACTGGGTTCTTATTTTTTTTTTTATTTTTCTGCAAAAATGAATTTTGCATGACGACTTCAGTTGCTATGCTTCCGAAACTATTACAAATATTTGTTATTATTTAATTTGGCAGTAGCATAGATTCCGCTTATTTATTTATTTTCATATAGATTTTATAGTGGTGATAGCAACATGTTAGGTTGTTGTCATCAAAGTAGAAATATTTGGGTTAAGGAAATATTTGTTATACGTCAAACTGTTCTTTACTCCACAGTCCTTACACATTTTACAAAGTGTTACATGCTATTCCGACAGTTGTTTTTGTTTCTCCGTGAACGAATATCAACGTTCACCCTTCTGATTACGTGTAAAATCAGATCCAAAGATAATAACTAATAGCTGAATGATTAAAGGTTTGACTGAGTTATGTGCTGTAGACATGCAAAGCGGTATAAAACTAAACTGGCATTTACAGTTCACTGTGAGATACTTTAAAATCATCACATACCTTTTTGCCTTAAATTTAAACCCTTTTTCGGTTGTACATATACTCGTATATTCGTATAACTAAAGCTTCTTTGATAAATGAGATTCTATTTAATCCTGGCCATTTTTCTACTTTTATTTGCCCAAATATATTTTTCCGCAATTTTTGGTGAATTTATTAAAGCCAGTAAATGCGATTGAATATTTTCCCTTCATACCAAAATACGAGTATCGTATTTATATATTATGCATTTCATTTATATCTAATTTTATAATCCATCTACATAAATAAACCTATATCCTTTTTCTTTTAAGCATATCCTTTTCATGCATTTGGTTCGCATAACTTTTTTTAGTGTACTTTGAAGGCACAGTAAACACACACATTTGCAAATTGAAAATATTTATCAACGCAATCCTGTTAGCCATTCTATATCTTTACTTCCTTCTGTGTAATTCATATAAAATATCTTTTTTCCAGCTTTTAAACATATATTCTAATATATTAACATACACACATATACATATAAATATGCTGCTATGTCCATATATAAATCGGTATAATATCGTGTGAACAAGCTCATGTGTTTGTTTGTTTATGTCTTATATCTTTTTATTGTTGTATCTTTTCTTGTTGCGAAATCTTCTTTCTTGTAGTTATGTATTTGCATATTAAGCATAAATAAGTGAGTACAAAGCGTTCGATTTGCCTTTGGCTTCCTCATAAATGAAACAAAAATTTCTACTGCCTGATCTTTTTGTACCTTCTCAGTTTTATCTTTATTTTCTGTACTATTTTTGGCGTTTAATACAATTGTTTATTTGTATTATTAGCTTAATTTTGTACACTCCAGAAAATTATGTTAGTACAACTCAATAGTCAATAGCAAAATGAATTTTTCTCAATTCTCAATTGTAGATAGGAGGAGGGGGCAGTCAGCTATAACACTACCTCGTTGTTATATCGGTATCTCGCAGTGTGATCAAAATAACTTTTATATTCTTATCAAACATTCTGACTGTTTCACTAAGACCCTGCGGGTAAGGGGATAGAATTTTCCCGAGGTAGGCATACCTGCCATAAGAGACGACTTAAATACCGGCGCTATGCCGACACTGTTTTGGAGTGTGCAGTAAGTGACATGACACTTGCGACATCCGACCGTAGGAGTAAATCTGATACTACGGGGTTCAGTTGGCCGCAGTTTCGCTTATCCTAGCCAAGTGATGGTTGTTGGAGTCGTAGTGACTGTGGTTAATACCCAAACTTATGCTGGAAGAATGATCGGTATTTATTTATCATTCATTCGACGTGGAGTCCGTATTCAGCACCAGGTGTTGTGATCCAAAAATCAGGAGAGGTTTTAGATGGGACTCTCTCCTTACCAAGAAGGAAGTTATGTCCAAAACGTATAACTTCATTGAAACCGGCGAAAATTCATTAGAATTTTTAATGGGGCGTTTGTCGGTGCGAAATCTTGATATATGTGTTTGTTGAGCATCGTTGATTAGTATTTCCAATGAGGCGTTTATCGGTGCAATATCTTCATACATGTGTTTGTAGAGCACCGTGGTCTTAAGCCTTAATGGCAGATACCCACGCTAAGTAGCATTGTTACTGTTTCACTGAGTGCAAATCCCGCAATGAGTTGTTAGATTCGGTTAGGTTAAGTGAAAGTAAGAACGAATCCTTCTGAATTAATTAAGAAAATCCTTTTGATTATTCAATTCCTCATAATGGTGGTTAGAAGAATGGTCATGTTAAAACCAAGCCAGATGCATTAATAAGTATCTGTTGTTGAATTCAATTCCTTCAATGAATTGTAGTGTCGAACTTATTTCACTATTTATTATTATATTATTATTATATTACAACTATTGTTGTGAAATCGCTCAACCAAAATTACTTTTAATTACACAAAGTGGTAAACAAAGTCCAGAATTAAATCTGGGAAAGAACTCTTAATCTGTTCTGATGACAGAAATTTCATATGAAATAGGTTTCTTCTATACGTTGTTAAAGTTGATCAGTCACAAAGAATATACATAGTTTTTTCCTCATCTTCGAAGCATAATCTACATTTCGAATTAGCATATAATCGAAATTTATGTAGGTGATATTTCAGACCATAAGGACTCGTAATAAAACCCGTTAGCAAACTTAAATTAGGCTTTTAGAATTTAAGAATGTTTTTGTAGAAGTACGGTTTGATCAGTGATTTGCTTTGTCCAAGTCCTAAGAAATCTTGTTAGTACACAAGCCGCGATACTCGCTCTCCTTTAATCAATTTCACTAAATGTTATTGCTATATTTTTTATAAGATGTATACACAGTCGAAGTTTATAGCACTAATTAAGCATTTGTAATTTAGGCCCCACAAAATCTACAAGTTTTATTGGAGTAAACTCCCAGTTTTGGTAGACGATTCATACTATATACAAGAAAAAGTGCCTTATCAGATTTTTTGTGATGGAATCTGTGTAAGAACTATTCAACTCGATATCAAAAGATATAAATAGGTTATGGAACACAGTCTATTAATTTAATATAAGCACTATCTTTTAAGTTTGTTTGCCATTTCATTATCTTGAAAACCAGCATGCCACAGAATCCATATTAAGTGCACCTGATTGTTCCAGTGGAGTATGAATATATAGTCTAAGGAACTTAAAGTTGCTATACGAATTGGAATATTTGAATGTAAATGGATGCTTGGTTTAATGGATAGAGTTTTCTTACACTCATTGCATTTCAGTAAATAGAAATGAACTGTTATATATACCTATGATGCTGAGCATATTGTATATGAATTTATGTTATTATTCTTACTGGAAGATTTCAAAATTGATTATTATTTTCATCTTAGTGGTTTATAAGATGGGGTAGCTGTTCTTTACTTATTTCTAAGATATAGAAATCGCGTTAGTTGTAGTTAAAAGTACTTTACTTTCTAATTACTTTTATTCTGAGTGTCGGAAGTTCTCTATTCGGTTTGTTTCGACTAAAAATTTTTTTCTTTGAGTGTTGTTTACAAACTTAAACTCAAAAGTAAGCTTTAACAATTACAATAAAAGAAAAGATATTTGTAAATATGTATGCAAATGGTTCTACGAGTATGTGAGCAAAGAAAAAATAAAGCACAATTGCACGTAATATTCCTTCGGTATTTGAGTTTATTTTCATGGTGAAATTTGATACTTTTTCTTGTAAGGCAATAAAGACAGAAACGCTTTCACTTTAACCGGAGAAATGGAAATATAAGACATGCAAAAATGAACTAATAAAGTACGCTTTGCTGTTTGAAAGTATCGTACTTATTTAAGAAAAATAATATTATTTAGGTTAGTAATGTCATTTCGACTTGGAGCACCATTATACTGCTCGTTCAATCCGAGTAGCTATAATATCATGAGTGCTTTGAATTTTTCCAAATGGGAGACGGAAGACGGGAGACGGCAGACAAAATATAAAGAACTACCTTCGTCTTACACCGTTTGCTTTTTGATTTTTGTTTTTTTTTTTTTTTTATAGAATATATATTTTTCATATTTTTTTTGCATAAAATTCTGTTGCAGCTTTAAGAATTTCTTTAAATGACTATGCAATGAAAAACATTAAGTTACAAAATACAACTGAGCAAGACAAGAAGTTTGTGGAATATAAAAAAAAGTTGCCGTTGGTGTTGTTGTGTTTGAGCAAAATCTGTTTAACTAACTGTGCATAATTCATAATTTAATTAAAAACTCAACGAAATGAGAAAAAGAACATCTATGGAGAGTAAAAATATGAAGCGGCAAGCATGCAGAACAACTGGCAGGCAAGTGGCAAAAGATACAAAAACGCAAAATGTATGAAATAAAAATGATACCCACGCTGCGGTCCGGGTCTCCAAACAAAAAAGGATGAAATTCGCTTGTCCGTCAACGGCGTCTAACTAAACAAAAACATAGATAGATGAGCGCACACAGACAAAGAATATCATTTATGAAGCACATATCACTTACACATACATAAATATGCAGCACACGTGTGAGTGTGTGTGTAAGTATCTGTGTGAAAGTATCATCCGTCTGCATATGGAGGCTTATGCTAAATGTATCTGGCAGCAATATTTTGTGTTAGCAAATTTAAATTTAAAACTTGTAGTTTTCCGACTTTTGTTCTGCGCCCAACACGAGAGTTTCACTAAAAACTTAAAAGATACTTTAAACTAAAATACAAAATAAAATGTATAAAAAAAAATGTTTTGTAAAATCTGTACTGAAGCTTTAAACTTTTAAATGAAACATTTTCTAAAACTTTTAAAGCTTTGTGCATTTTTATCCATTGCTTTATAATTCTTTTATTGTTGGCACATAGCACATTCTTCCAAAATTCTTTCAAAATCAAACCTAAGATACGAAGCACCAGCTATGAAGTGAAAAAATTGCGTGAAGTTTGTTAGATCGGTTTTTGTAGATATTGGGATGGAACTTTAAAACAGCTATAGATAAAGCGGAATAATAAAATGGTATAATATTTGGTTAAACTAAATACAATATTTAATCTAATATTGGAAAGAAAAGTTCTAAAACTTGACTTACTTACAAGTTATGTTATATTTAGACTACTGCACTCGACACAATAAATATGCAGCAATAAGTATGAGTGTCATTGTATTGAAAATAGGCCAGATGGGACCAACAAATTCCGAAAATAAAGTGGGAGCGATTGGTGCGAATCCAGATAGATAGCTGGCAAACGATAGAATCATATGTGATTCAAGTCTTCAAAGCACAGAAGTTAGACCTAGAAATGAGAACCAGAAACTAGGCTAATAAATAGTGCAGACACCAAGAAAATGCGATAAGAAAGTGGAGATTTAGACGTAGATTGAAAATCACAAGAGCATGGCTTGAAATAAAAAAAAAGATCCTCGTAATGTGAAAGCGGTTCCGAGGAGGAATATGTCTCGTCGAAGAGGGATGTTTTAGTCTGTATACTACATATTAATGTTAGGAAATCGAGCAGAGCATTCTGACTACGTTCGGTCTGACGAGGTATAAAGCCTTCCACCTTACTACCATAAAAGACAAAAAAATCGATCATACAAAACCCATTCAAAATTCATATAGACATAATCATAAATTTTGACAATTAAACATAACTCGTTAAATATACAGTAATGTGTGCCATAAGCCGTCGTTTGGAAGCCTTCTTACTTTATTTCGAGGTGTCTCTAATTTCTACGGGATTGAAGAGATCTTATATTTCAACTAAAAAGGAAATACAATATTTGTACAATATCTGATTTACTGGTTTTTCTCAAATTTAGTTTAATACCAATGATCTTTGATGTTATTATGAATTTGTGAAATCACAAATTTAATTTTTTAGCATCGATAAAATCCAACAAAAAAAGGTTCTAAAAATTTAGCAACAAACTTTAAGTTAAAACATAATTATATTTTAAGAATATTTTAAACTACTTCAATATTCGTTCAACTTTACTAAATAAATAGCTGCTATCAGTAAATTTGTCAAGGGTTTCTGGTTTGACCCCACCTTATTACATAACTCCCCCTTTGTAAAGGGCTTCTACTTTTTTCTTTATATTAAAATTACACTTCTTATCTACACAGTCTGTGTCTTTTATATACTTGTACCGTGTTGCAATATTACATAAAGTGATACATTAAAGCACTCATCTAATATCAGAATAGAAAACATTGATAGAGTAGATTTTATTCGAAACAAGTTCTAAGCATTCTAATTCAATGGATTTCTAAATATTAAACTATTAAGAAGATTTATAATATTTTTCTCTCATAATTGGTTAAGACTAAATGATGTATATATACGAGTATTTTATTAAATTTAGGAGTTATAGAATAATATATTGGTAGTAATTTAGACATAAATACATATGTAAGATATTTTGTATTTTCGGTTTTTCTTTTACATATAATGAATCTTTAAGGGCTTTGAAAATGGTATAAACTTTATTTAAAGTAAATTATCTTTACTACTTTTTATTATTATTTGATAATAATAATATTTGAATAGTTTCAAATAAATATTCAATTCCGATAATGGAAACATGTGTAATTACTGAAACATCGAAATCAGGTGTTATTCTATTTACATCCACAAGTATCGAGCCACTGTCGCACATAGCAGACGTTGTATATGAAATTTTTAATAAAATTTGATTTCCCCATTTTCCATTTTTGTTTTTTTCCTGACGAAACCTTCACCATAAACAGAACTGACCAAATATAAGATGGAGAGATTTTTATACTTATTGCGGAATGCCCAAAAGTTGATCTGTAAATTGTCATAATGTTTTGGCATGCATTTGGTACGGTTAGATCGATGAAGTAGTTTTTGTATTATCAATAACATACATTGGTTCAGTCAATTTGACCACTTCCAGAATGCTCAAAACTCAATTTAAAAACAAGATAATCCAGCTGATGACAAAACGGTGAACGAACAATCAAATTACTGACGGAAGGTCCAGATAGAATTCTTGTGTCAAGAATAAATCGTAAGTTTGTTAGTCGGATATATGTACAATTGAAAGTGATCTTTTTTTTCTATTTTAAATTCAATAAAAATTTATCGGGTCTTATTTAAACTAAGGTTACAGTTTCTAGAAAATAAAAGTCTGTTTGAGAAAATCAAGTATGGATGTTATGGATTCCCGGCAAGGTTGGTCTAGAAAGTATTGAAAAAGCATTTAAACAAATCAGAAATAAACGGCAGAAATAAATTTCTGGCTGTATACCTATAACCACTTCATAGTCTGAACAAAGATAATATTTGAATATTGATAAATAAAATAAGACACACTAATGTTCATTTTTTATTATTCTTAACTTTAGTCAAAAAACAAAAATCATAGTTTGCTTGCCACCATTGCATAAACTGAATTCTTTCACTCATTCCCGCTTTCGTAAGGTTGGTTCTGATCTCCATATTCTACTGAAACGGACCCATCGGTATCAGAATTACCACCATTTTCTTCAAGGTGTTCAACATTTTCATTCGAGCGATCCTGATAATTATTTTGTAATGAAATCGGTACAACGTATTCGATACGTGTTTCGTCTCCTCCAAGAGAAACATTTAGACGTCCTTCCCTCATTCGTAATTCTTGAATCCTAATTGCACGATTGAGTGCTGTTAGCTCCATTCGAAGAGCTGCATAAGTCCTAGTTATATTGTGCAACGCTTGTTGTATGCGCCTCATTCTACTGAATACGTTCACAGCAACTCTAGGATTATGATTACGCTGTATTACCCTACCTAACCCGATAAAACGCCCATTTTCTCTATTTCTACCAGCAGTATTTGTTCTGTGATAGCCATTTGCGATATTGTCATCACCGTTCCCGTTTTGCATTGGATCGCTGTTACGATTACTGGATGAAGGCATGTTGGTTTTTCAGACGATAAATTACTTCAAAAAGCTTACGGTTTTTTGTTTTTGGTTTAAGTTTGGTAAAGACAATAATACCACAAAATTTCTGTTCAAAAATTGTTTAAATTATCAAGTGACAGATGTCAGGTATAATTTTTGACATTTGACAATAGTTAACTTTTTTTTTAACTTTTAAGTTAATTGGTTCTATATACAGATTGTTTAATAAATTGTGCAGATAAGTATCATAATTAAATGTAGTAAATAATAAATACATATTATTATTAATTTATGTATGTCCCCTATTAAAACATAGTTTATTGTAAATTTGTATAGTAACCCTGTGTAGGATGAGGAATATTTATAAGATGAGTTTTAGAGAGAGAGAGACAGGAATATAAACATAAATATTAATAGTTGGTCTATTAGCGGGTCAATATAGATTTACCAATTTCATCAACGACTCATTATATCATATTGCATAATCTTAATATGAGAGTCAATATTTATATTGCGGTCTTCATTTTTTTAGAATATTCTTTATGATATAGATACTTTTCTAGGAATATTATCTATTTGGCATAGCGTTACTTTTTATTCCGTTTGAAACAGCGCCAAATATATCTCGATATGATATGATAAGTAAGTTTTTTATGTAGAATAGAAAGGATGATGGGCCTGTTAGGCAAACTATATCAATGTTATCTCAAGAATATCAATAAATTTAGTTTTTTGTTTTTATGACATGTAATTGCAATAAAAATTAAAGCAATTTAATTTTTTTTTTAAGATTTTAGTTATTTCTCTTTGGCATTGTTAAGTCGTTTATTAAAATATTGATTTAGTATGGAAGTTTAGTTATCGTTTTCACTCAGCTTTAAAGCCACATTCCCTCTTTCATTTAGTTAAGTTTATTTGTGGAGCTTCAATTGAAGAATTTTTGATGATCTTTGATGTTTAAGGAGTTCATTATTAATATTATATTTGGATATACAACTCATTAGATTCCGCTTGCAAAGCTTGTCCTTTAATTTTTCACAAGCATATCTGCTGCACTATTGTCGACATCTTAGTCGCCAGATTTTTACGATGATTGATAGGTGGTTTACCTAGAGTGACTCTGCTCTACTTACAAAGAGAAAAGCTTCATTTCATTGGGAAATGAAATATAATTTCAATTGCTTTTGGTTGATTGTACCTGTGGCTGAATAATTAGATAAAATTTGCAATTTATTTTTTTTTTATAATTGTATATTTACTTAATGTTAAATAACTTAATTGAATAACTTTAACTTAGTAGTTTCATCTTGAAGTAAGTGCGTATGTAGTACAAAATATCTTCTACTTAAAAATGCAATATATAGAGAGATATGGTAGATAAGTGAAAAAGTACCACGTTTTTGGGAACGTATTATCTTTTTTTATTCGACTTCTTACTTTAGCGAAGAAATTTCGCCAAATTTGTCAACAATAATTAAAGCAAAACACAAAAAACAAATGCTACTAAAAAAATACGTAAAGTTTTACTATGAATTTTATTAGAGCATAATTTTCTGTTTTAATATAGACAAATTTATTCATAAAAGACTGCTTAAATTTTGCAAACAAAACATTTCTTTTTAAGTAAGTATTCTCTTTTCTTCTTGTTTCAAAAGAATGTTAATAAAAATTTCCCCGTCCACAATTTGCGCCTGGAACTCTGCTATCATTTTTATTTAGTTAAGCCTTCTCTTACTTATATAAAAAGCAAATATTTGATATTTAATATATAAATTTTGTTAAATATTAAACATTATTAAAGCGCTTTGTCTTGTATCCGTTTATTTGCTATCTAAGCTGATATTAAGAGCATTTCACTTGTATCTTTTGTTTATGCCATGTTTGTTTTTAAGATAAAAATGAAGTATATGTTTAGGCGTTTCGGTTGACATTGTGCCATTTTGTGTTGAATTAATACACGTTTTGAAGTTAGCAGCAGCATTCCTACTCTCCTTACCGTTCTCAAAATTTTTACCATTTCGGCATAGGCAATAGCATCCATTGCCTTTTCTTTGCACTAACAAAAACTTAAATAAGTAAATATAAACAGAGATACTGGAAGACACACACACACATCCAGTCATGTTCGCACACTCGTTTCCATATGCGCATCATCCACACTCTCTCCCACACTCTTATCCTCAGGAGGACTCTGTATGGTTGGATGCTGGTGTTCACATAAACTGAAACAGAAACAGAAGCAGAAAATATCTCAAAAAATAAAATGCTAGGGATTTTGTTGTTTACTTTGTAGCTGTTTTCACATAAAACTTTTGATAGGATCCTTTCTTCTGTAGCCAGCCAACAAAGCACAAAGAACAATAAAAGCAGAAATTTTAACTACTGTGGGTGCGCGACAAAATGCCGGTTGTAAATATTTACACTCGTCGAATAGAGTTGCCAAATCTGTTTTTTCTGCAATTGGCGGGAGTAATCAAACAGCTCCATAGATACGAGTTTGTTGTTTGTATTTGCTTCCGCTATTATTTGAGTTAAAACTTGGGTTTTCACACAAAAATGACAATATGATGTGGATTAACTTAATTATTTGTCATTATTAATATTATCGTTTCATGTGAAAGTCGAAGCACAATAGACGTAGAACTATTGTAATAAGTTAATAGTAATAGTGTTGTAAAGAGTTAATCAAAAATTAGATTATTATATTAAGTATTTACTATAATTAATCATCATGAGTATCATATTTGGCTGTACAATCCATATGAGACGGTCCATCAATTTATCACATTTATGCCTGCTGCATCATTGTCGGCACCATCTACCCATTTTAGCCATGGTCCTACTCAGCAACAGTCTAAAAAACACTTTGCAATCGGTTTATTTCCAGAAAGATACTCGTTACTTGCACTTAATATGCCTGTCGAATTGTTATCTTAGGTTTTTTTTTTACAGTGTGGCTTTACATGTTAGATTATAAAAAAAAACAGGTCGAAAAAGAGGTGGAATGCTTTATGCACCATTAAACCGATTGTCTTTGGAATGCTGCGTTAGCCAATTTTATATATTTTATATCTTTTTATATACAGACTGAAACATCCCCTTTTCGGAGAGACTCATTTCTCCGAAACTGCAATCGCATTACTTTGGAGATGGTCTCACTTAGGTTGTCATTTTTAGTCACGCTCTTTTGATATACGAATTGGGTCCAGATCTCTACTGAACTACCTTTACTTATTAGCGTAGTTTCTGCTTCTCTGTTCAGTTCTCGTAGTGCGCATATATATTCACCTGATATGCTAACCACGCCTATGTCAAAGTTCACAGAACACGAATATGACATATACATATTTTAACAACGATAGCACTTAAGCTGTCTACCGCAAGGCATGTGCAAACAAACCTTAGTAAATAATTGTTCTATTGTGTTACTGTATAAGTTTAGAAATCACCTTAAACCCTTGGTAAAGCCAAAATACTCTTTATAGACGGTCTTGAAAGTTTATGAAAATCCTCAAAAACAAGCCCTTGATCAATTGGTGCCACGCATGTGTTGTGCAGTAACAAATCAAATGTGAGACACTTTCATTGTTCTCTCCACATCTACAATAGGAGTTTTTTAACGGGAGCTTTAATCTTCTAGCTTAGTTATCAAAACGCTGTTATTTTTATGCAGCAATTCCACAAGTTTTACGATTTTTGTTTTATTAGATTGGGGTGATCAAATTGGCCCAAGACAATTTAAAAAGCTAGTTCTAACCTAAAATTAAACACTGATTTTAAAACTCATAATTAAATTCAGAAATCATTTAACAGAAAGATGATTTTAAACGAATAAAGTCATCATTGCTGGATTTGCACAGCATATTCTTCCATTAAAATTCAGTGATTTTCCAAAAAACAAAATTCTCATTTTGCCATTATATTGCGATTTCCAAAGGTAAATAGTATTACTTCCACTTGTTAACTAAACAATAAATTTTCAGTAAATATAGACACGTATTATTCTAAAGGTTAGTCCTTCTTATTTGAACGATTTGGATTTGATGTGAATGGTGCTGTCTATATGGCATCTGACCTGACATACTAATTAAGTACAACATAAAAATTTTTGCAAATTAATATGATCCATGCGATATGACTAACAATGTACGTCCTAGTATGCCCAGACTTCTGATTATCTTTCACATTTTCCTAATCTTCCTAATCTACCGCTTAAGGTATTTCTGTGCACTTTAATTGCTTTGCTGTGCTTAATTCCATTTTGAATAAAATTTCTCCAAAGTTTTCTGATCTGACTTCTTATCATACAAAATATGAAAAAATAACATTATCAATTGAAGTTGAGAAATCTGAGTTTTAAATTTGGTGGGGTATGAGTCAAGACTATTATCAACCCTTGGTACTTACAGTTTAAATTAATTCTTTACGAATAATTAAATATAAGAAATAGTTCCAAGACCACTGATTATAGGTATTTGACAATACTCTAAGCAGCTGTATGGTCAGCCAAAAATTCAACTGAATAAAAATATTAAAAATAAATTTTTGTTGTTACAATATCTCTACTGTTCGATGAAAACTTTTTCATTGTAAACAATAGTTTATATTAAAAATTTAGTCTCTTTTGTTAAAACGCATATTAAAAATCAATTTAAAAAAAATTATGCAAGCAATGCTTTGGTTCCAAGCTCTGGATTTGTTTCGTTTTGGTTTTCGTTCCGGCTCAAAACAAAAAAAATATATCGGTTCGATTCCGGTTTTCGCTCCGACAAAAACTTCGATTTTTCGTCTTATAAACCGCGCAGGTTAGACTTAAACCAACATATATTTTAGTATTAGTTTCATGTTTTGTTTTGTTTTATGTTTTTATGTTAAATATTTAACATATATTATACATATATTTAACATATTTATTTTTAACAAACAATACAAAATGGCGCTTTAACGTTACTAGGACTGAAAAGCAATTCGGGCTGCTTTAAAAATCAACCAACCATAATTTATATGTTACATACATAACGATCTAAACATACACAACGATATATATTATTTAATAATCTTTAAGCAAAATCGTAGTATTTTACCATTTTATTTAATTTAGCAAGCATTTATAACCTCAACATTAATTACTTCTAATTAATATTAAAATAACATCCCTTACGGACGGACAGACAACGAATTAATATACCAACAAAACATACGAATAAGTAAATTAAAAACGAAAAACTATTCGTTTAAAAAAAACGTTTGTGAAAAAACGTATTAATCTACTTTTTTTTATAGTAGCGAGTATATGTAAAAAAATGCTAACAGTTGGCAACACTGTTAGCATAACATAATTTCCCGCTAATATTTCACATACAAAAACAGCGCATTAAACCGTTAAGGGAACATAACCATGTTAACGTTTCTTTTTCGTATTTTGCTTTGTTTTTGTTTTACTTTTAGTTTTATCTTCGAGTGAAAATTTGTTGTTGTGTTTACATAAACAAATAACTCCTTTGAAAGTCCTTGTTATGTGCTTTAAACGCTTGTACTTTTACGTGTGTGTAGGTATGAATTACAGAACGTGCAAATAAGAAACTAGTCACCTTACATCCGACATTAATGGCATATGAGAAAAACTGATTATATCCGAATGTATATTAAACAAAACGAATTTTAAATTATATATTATTTACATTGCGACTTAAAGCCTCTCAAGGAACTATATATAATGAATATAGAGACACGCAACAGACCTATTGGTCTGAAGTGCTCTTAAGTTTACTGAAGACAAATTGATTCGTGACGACACAGTTTCTTTTATATCTGCAAGATGTATGAACTTCTTTTGTTATTTATATGGTGACAATCTTATTCTCATTAGTCTAACAATTTTATTTGATTATATTGGTCTCAAAAAAGTTTTTTAATATATTCATTTCTTACATATCAAGACTATTCAAAATAATGTTCTTCCGATGTTCAATAAAGCCCTCGAAAGGTTACTAAATTTTTCGAACTAGTTTTTATACTAGTTTTTTGAAATCGTTTTCTATATATCAATTGAAATGACGGGAGTAATATCAGTTGCTTTTGATTCCTTCATCGACTTCAGATTGTGGAGCAGCTAAAACTCGCATGAAGTCGCAATAGGTGAGTAAGTTGTATGATTGATAAGAATGATGGCTTTTTTGTTAGAGCACTGACTTACCATGATGGTGCTCTAATATGGCGCATTATCGTTTAACTAAAATCAAATACCTGACTCTTGAAATTTTGTGATTGTCATCAAAGCTTTTCGAAACATTATGGAGTTGGTCAAGTTAATATAATAATTAATATTTAATCAACATTAAATTCAATTTTCCATATTTTTTTGAGACGGCAAGCACCAATGGTTGAACTCGTACCGTGTCGCATTTGAAGTTCAGAGTCAATGTTAATAACCCAACTGACCCGAAGCTGTACTTTACTTGTATGTGTGAACTTACAGTTTTATATTAAAATTGAATTAAAAATTAAAATGTATTTAATTAACTGAATTATTCTACAGTTAGTTTAAAATTTCATTCTAATATAATATAGCAACTGTATTTGTTAATGAGCTTTCATAGCAAATTAACAAAACTCCAAATTCAAATACACACGTCAAGCACGGCTTTGGGTGGCTCTCTACCTTCTTTCTTCCCTTTTCCTCCTACCCTTACCCCAAACGCTACCAATCGACATCCCAACCCATGTATTCATTTTGAAAATTTTATATATTATCTGTTTTTTCAATCCCGGCGGGCTACAACAACAACGCCTTTGGGTCCGTTAGCTAGCTGAGTAAGAGTTCAAACCTTGATATTTGCAGTTTCAAAAAAATTGTTAAAAAAATAATTAAATAACCTAACGAACTTAAATAACCTAATAATTATTGCGGGATTGTTGATTGGTCACTGTTGATTTAATAATCACCTATCGAAGGAATTCATTATAGCTCAGACTGCAGATAGTGTAGAGAAGAGAAAGAAACTGCATACCATGTGCTTGGGAGGGTCTGACACTGATTCACAAGTGGAAGAAACACCTAGGAGGGTATTTCACGGATCATAAAGATCCAAGACTAGAAAAGCTAGACTCTATACTGTCTTTCATTAAAGAAATCGGACTTGGAGGAACACTCTAATCCGACTAAGGGGCAAAATAGATGTTTTAGGTCGCAGTGCACGACCCTTTTTTTCCATAATAATTATAAAAAAAGTTAAATATAAGAAAGAGTTCCACGACCACTGATGATGATTGTGTGGAAACACTCGAAACCAGGGCTTCGATCCGGAACCGAAAACCGAAACCGAACCGAGATGTTTTTTCTTTTGAATTGAAACGAATACCGAAACGGAAAAAATTCCGGTTCGATCAGGGTTTTGAACCGGCACCGAAATGAAAACTGGAAACCGAAAAGAACTGATTTTTTTGTAGGGATGAAAACCGGAATCGAACCGACATATTTTTTTTTTTTTTGAACTGGAACAAAAACCGAAACGGAAAAAATTCCTGTTCGAAGACCTGCTCGAATAGCTGTATTGTCAGCCAAAAATTCAATCAATTAAAAATAATCAAATTAATTAATTGTAGTTATTTTTAATTGTTTAATTTCTGTACTAATCTATCTTGCTTAACTGTTAATATTTCCACATAAAAATTTTCATTACATGAAATATTCATTAAGTTTGATTTTAATTCCCAACTTTCCAGCACTGCGAGAGCTTTGGCGTGTATTATGGAAGTAATTAACTGAGTATATTGTAAATTGTGAATATTTAATCCTAAGTTCATTAAAGAGCTGATACGGATATGTAATATTAAAACGCTATTTCTGAATTTTTAAAGAGTTTTCTGTTTCTGTTTGTGTTTGAGTTTATGTCTGCATAAGCGGAGCATGCAATTGAAATGTGTACCGCCGGAGCATTGCTCACACGTTGTGAGGAAAGTGTTTGCGTACTGCGTCCATGCAAGTGTGCTTATGCTAAACTGTTAGTGGAGACGTAGAGACATAGAGACACTCTAGGAGCTGGAACAGCTGGCAAACAGGATGTTATAAGTCAAATTTTTCTTGTTTGCCGAAGTATGTATTGACGTTTGTGTGTGCAGAGCACTGTGTGCGTGCATGTGTCGATGCTGAAGTGTAAAGGCGCCAGGCTAAAAGTTTAACTTCTATTCTATCAACATTTTTTGCCGCCTGCCGCGTTTCGCTTACTGCTTTCAAAACTAAAATAGTAGAGAAACACAAAAGAGAAAAAAAAATGAAAAATAAAAAAATAAATAATACAACCACACAAAAGAACAAACAGAACACATAACACAAAAAACTGAACACAGGAACGTTAAAATGCTGCCATATCCTTTATTATATTTTTATAAATGCTTTCATTTTGTGCCTTATAGTTTAGTGAAAATTTCGAAAATATGTTTATCCCTTAAATTCAACTCGTAGTGGCGCATTTTATGCCTTTGATTTTAGTCGGTTAGTCGGCGTGTCTTCTGCACTTTTCTATCTATTTTAGGGGCTTTTTTGCGGTTTGTGAGAGATATTTTTTTTTTTTTTTGTTGGTGATATTTTCACATTTTTTTTTATTATTTTGGTTCATCTATGAACTTTTTGAAATATGCCTCAATAGAATATTTACGCTTACCGTTACGTTCGAGGTCACAGACAGGCTGAATAGTGACGTACTCGTACTTATAAATTCTGTTGGATTTACAAGGAATTTACATGCGAAAACAAAGAGCCTACCAATGTGCCTTTTAATAAAATTACTTCTACTTTTTCTCTATATACATATACCTATATATATATATTTTTTTTTTTTTGTGAAGAAAAAACTCTTTGCTTTATCTGATGAGTTATACGTACTCTGTACTCTTCCAAAAAGAAAGATAATGAAAAATGCAAACAAAAGACTTTCTTTTGTGCCAAATAATTCCAAAGTTTACACAAACTTACCAAAATGAAATACAAGAAAAATTAAAATAAAACTAATATAAAAATATGCAATATAAAACTTTATTAAAATTATAAAAAAAACAAAAAAAAAACAACGGCATGAAAATATTTTGAATGAATTTTCGGCTATATTTGCGTGTGGTTAAAGCTAGATAAAATTTTTAGTGTTTTTACAGCTGTTTCTGACTGCACTATTATGCATAAGATAGATACCAAGCATAGGGTAGACATTGAAGTAAAAAGGATGGATAAAAACAAAATACAAAGAAAACAAAATAAACCAAAATAAAATATTTAATAAAATATGAAAAGACTAAATATATTCTTGGGTCAATTCAATCTGGCTCCAGAGTTTCGCATTCAAAAACTGCATTCCGCTTGTGTTAAAAATAGTTTCATACTCTGATTCAAAGACGAGATATTCAAAACTTACAGACTGTTATAAGGCACACAACCAGGAGGGATAAGTTAAGAGGGTAAATCCTTCGCCCTGTATATCTAAAACCAAACGAAGGTCTATTTTTATACATATGTTTATTTATTATTTATGCATCATGGCTGTAATCAGGCAGAAGAAGGGACTTAAGAAGTTGAAACTTTCAAACTCCCTATCTAAAACGAATCGAAGAAGTATACTTATAGATATGTATATTCATTGTTAATGTATTATGACTGTATAATGTGAATATTCGTGTCAAATATATTCTTATAGCGAAAACATTTAATTTAAGCATACATCAGCAATTTTTAATAGAGGAACTATGCAATTGTTTGCTGTTCGGAAGAATAATTTTAGATAAAGTTTCTCAGGTTAAGCTTTTAGGAACCCCGACGACTGCTACAATTCAGATAAAACAAATTTGCTCCAACTATTTAGAAAAACTAAAATTACAGTACTAATGAAATACTTTATAAAAATAGTGGTTAAGGACAGGTTACCTTTTTATCTGTAAAGGATATTATCCCGATGTAATATATATCGTAACGGAAAGTAGATAAATAAATACAGACACAAAAAAAAAAAAAATAATAAAATTTCCTAGAGAATGTCCCACCGCCAGCTATGTTTTTAAGTTTTAAGTCGCTTTTGGAAACCTAGTGGCATTTATTGAGTATTGTGTCGCAATTTATTTGGTAGTGATTTGATTAGAGAACTTAGATCAATTAGAGAAGGTGTAATACCATAATTAATATAGAGAGGGATGTCGGTACTAACATTCCGGAACATCCTAATTAATTTCACTCTAGACTTGTTGTACTATGTATACTATTACTATATACAGGAAGTTCCGTAAAATAGTAGTTTTAAGAGTTGAATATTTATTGTTAGTTTTAATTGCGTTTTTTTTTAAATAAATTTGTAGGGTTTGTTTGTTCAGCAGTGTACTGATCTGATCATATCCTTTTCAACAATTTCCAGTTAATTTTACCAATTCAGCATAAAACATAGACCAACAGCTTTCAATCGAATACTTATACATTAAAATGACTTAATTATAATTCTTAGAAATGATTTTAATTATAAGGGAATTTCTGTAAATGTGAGTAGAATTATAATTACTAATTATAATATAATATAATATGAATATAAATATAAGGACAAATTAATATAAAATATAATAAATTAATATATACAATTAAAATCATATACATAATACAACTTTTAAAGCTCGTGTTAGTTTTATATAAAAAAATTTATTGCTTTCTTTTCAAATAATAAATTAGTATAATTGATTTATTATAATCAATAATTAGTTTAATATGATTTATATTTTTATTTATCTATATTTTCTAGTTGGATTAGTAATTTTTAATTATAAGTGTGATTTAATAATTATAATTTTATATGATAATTAATTTAAAGATTATTTAATTATAGAAAAGGAATTGTGATATTTGTTTTTACTAGTATACAATACATAAGTTTGTCTTTAAGCTATCCATATATACGGCACTACGTTTTAAAAAATCTGTCTAGTTTTTCTCTCTAGAGGAAATGCTACATGGTTTATCTGTGAAAATCCGTTTAAGGCGTTAGTGTCGTCTTCTATTCCGTTTTCTGTGTGGGTAATTCACGAGTACTAATAGGCGTTTAGTTAGAATTTCTGTATTCTTGTTTTATATTATCATTGTTTCTAGCTTCGTGTGTTGAGACTTTCTATATATGTACATTGCTTCTTTTAGGAAGGTGCTTGGACCTTTCATAAGTCCAATGACATGTTGCTAGATTAATCTATTTATTGCAGTTTCAAAGCTGTAAAATATATATATATCTTATACATTTCTTGATTGGCTCAATTTTTTAACTTTCTCAACTTTTGTATTAAGAAGTTTTTGTTTTGCTTCTGATTGCAGTATTTCTATACATTTATAATTGTTTCAAAGTAGTATTTGCTGCTCTACCAAGCATAACGTAATTTATGCTGGATTTTATGATTTGCTTATACAACATTATTTTACATTTAAAGTTCAATTTCCTCAATGTTAGTCGCAGGCGTATTAAAAACTGGAACTGATCATTTGTTTATAGATCATTATTGTTTAATAAAGTTTAATTTCCTCTGAACTTTGGGTGCCCGAAGTTACGTGGTGTAAGAACCTGAATAAGAGGTTTGATTTAGATACTTCATTATGTTCTCATATTTTATGAGGTTGTTCTGAGCACTAGTCTCTTTGAGTTCTGGGGCCTATTTCTAGTAATAATGACGGCTTTCCACTTCTTCGCATTTGAACTTTCTCTTGTTATTATATCTTGTTATTGAATTTTTGTGTTCTTGTAGGTTCACATAAATGATATACTCTTTTTTTCATTATATTTTATTATACAGATATAATATATTTTTAGCGACGGCTCGTTTTGGGTTTCCAAAAAAAGTATTACTTGATTTGAGAGATGTGTGCAAAAGATTTTCCAGTGTTGCTTATGGGATTTTTATTCCGAGTTCTTTTGCTATGTGCCTCTATTAATCGATTCTGTTAGGTAAAAATTGTTTGGCATAAAATATCTACTGGTTTGTTATTATAGTTAATATAGAAAATTGGTGGTGCATTTATACATCGGTTCTGTGGTGAGAGAATTGTTAGTTATAGAATATTTACTGGCCTGATATTAAAATTAATATTTAAAATCGGTTGTTCTTCTTCAAGCAACGAGTGTTTTTTTGAGGATTACATTGTCATAAAACACTTTTTTGCTTAAAAATAAATTAATAAAATTATTTTACTTATAAAAAACGTATAAAATTTAAAAAATAAGTCTCTAGAGTTATTGTATTCTCTTAAGAAACTCGTAATATATATCATTGGATACTCAAACTAAAAATGAAATTAAAATTATTCACATAGTTAAGTTTTAAATGGAAGTTCATTCTAATTAACTACAATTTTTTTAACTGAACAATTTTTTTTAACTGTTTAATCCTTTAAAAGTGATATATTCAATGATATGTCCCTCTGCTCGTAAAATCTGGTATTTTAATTTCCGCCAGGGCACTGCATGCTATTCACATGTGAGCGAAAACTTTTCAGCAGGGTTTCATGATATTTTCTTTCCAAAAAATATTCAAATGGAAAGAAATGAATAAAATAAACTTTTTCTTTAGGGCTTAGATTAGGAAACGGAAGGTGACAAAAAGTTTTTCAAATGAAGTGAATTTAAAATTAAATTTATTAAATGTATATATGCTTATACTACGTACAAAGATATCCTCGGTTCAACCCCATATGTGTACATCGTTTTACTTTTGATTAATTTAGCAGGAAATTATTTACTTTCAAATTGCAGTGAGTGTGAACTCTGGATACACTCTAGATACACTCTAGATACACTCTGTATCTTTAAGTACAGCAACTTTAAATTGATATCTTTAAAGTAGGTTATAGATCAACTTATTAAGTATCTGTTTAAGCGAAGTCACTGTATATGTCTTTGATATCAGTAAAAACTTTTTAATAGATATTTATAGAAGGGATTTATTAAACTTTTCATCATATGAATTAGTGTTGGCTTATAATTTATATAAAAAATAATTAATCATTTCTGTGTGTTATAATAGTTTCATGTGACTTTATATTTTTGCTAAAAGGAATTATGTGTAAAATATGTCACTCAAAACTGTTAAAATAACAAAAACTTTCGACGTATGAATTAAGTAGCAAGCAAAATTCTCCGTTGCATTAACAATGAATGCATTTCAAAGTTTTAATACGAAAAATTTATTTTCCAACTGTTAATAAAGGCGAAGTTTATGTAAAATGTTGTGAATGATAGAATCACATTAATATTTAACTTCAATAAAACACTTATATTCATGCAAAAAATACGCTAAGAGAAAGATAATACCCGAAGGAATGTTATTTAAAACCAATTTTAGTAGCGAACTATCATTCCCAATCGATGGATGGCAACATTTTGGCATAACTTCTAGAGAGCTCAATAAAGTTCTAAATCAAGATATAAATAATGTCTCTTTTTCTTTTTAGTTTTTTTTAAAGAAAACGAGAACTCAATAAAACTATTGGAATAATAGTTCATAAAAATAATTTTAAAAAAGAATACCAAGCGTGCCGCTCGAGAGAGATACAAACTGGTAACCTCTTTTCTTGAAACTGAGACCGGTAAAAATTGTTTATTTAATTCTTAAAAATTGAATTAGCATTCAATTCTACTAATGTCAGTTCTCGAAAAGGTTAATTCTCAGTACCAAATTAGAGATTAGCAAATATTTTCTGTAATAATCTCACTATTTCATATGTTTATATGAACCACAGAGACCTGCCTTTTAAATAATGCAGCAGACAGTTGAGCACTAACTTTATGTCTGTGTGAAACTAAGGAGTTTACTTTGAAATTAATGCAGTATTCTAATGTAAGTCTATATATATTGAAAATGCAAACCATATTGAATATAATTAACTGTCTATTATCCAAATAATTGTCTTTAAAAATACTGTGTCCCAATATAAATTTAAGTCTGTATACATATAAATTATTCATAATATATTAGAAAAAATACAATTAAATAAAAGATTTTTTACAAAAAATATTTAATATCAATTTGGTTAACAATTTCACATTTTTTTTTAAAATAATTATTTTAAAAACTTTGGTATATTTTTTTTATAATTAAATTTCATTGAAACTTTTTTAATAAATAAAAATTTTAATATATGAAAACAATATTAAAACTAATCAAATAAAAGCTTGCAATAAATATTTATAAATATTAAATTTTTATAGAAAACTTTTCTTCTATTAGTTGTAATCTTAGTTAAATAAATTAAGATTAAATTAATAAATCTTTATTAAATAATCTACTTAATCTTAAAATTAACTTAATTAGTTAATATTATCTCAATATTTTTAAAAGAAAATATATCAAAAAAATGTATTTCAGAAATGTTAGTTGTATTTTATATTAACAATTTTAATTAAAAAATTTTGTTTTACCTATGTACTATAAAAATTTTATTATAAATATTGTAATTATTTTATGCTTTTAGGCAGAGATATTATTCTTATAATAATTTATAATTTACAAATCTATTTATAATTTTTAATGATTAAAAATATTCTTTCTATCATTCATTACTAAATAATAAAAACCTAATAAAGTAGGTTTTATACTACTTTTTGTTGACGCAACAGGGCTTAGAGACCTACTCTAAACCCAGAAGGGGGCACAATAGACTCTACGGTCGCAGTGCCACATCCCCTAACAATAATAATAATATATATTTATATGCTTGAAATTATACAGAATATTAACAATATTAGCATTTTTAATATTTATTTGTTTATCATTTTTATTTTGTAACTTAAAATAATAATTATATTTATATTTTTCTTGACGAAATATTATTGCTTTTAGTAATATATTGCGTTTAGTAATAATATATTAATTCTTCTGATTTTTATTTTAGAACTTAAAATAATAAATATATTTATAATTTACTTTATTTTTTTCAAGTTAATTTTTTTTTTCATATAACCTATTTTATATATATTTTATTTATTTTTAGATATATTTTCTTTTTGTTGCATTTTCTCTTATTAGAAAATATACGTATATTTTTATTTATTTAAATAAATTCTTTCTTTCCATTAAGTTAATGAAGCTCTTATTCTTTTTACTACTATTTTTATATATTTTTTCTATTTATTTTAAATTCGAATTTTTAATTAACTTCCTATATTATTTTATTTGTTATATAAGTTTGATTGTGAAATTATAAATAAAATAAGAAACTCAATGAAGTTCTTAAAGAATTAAAAATATTGCTTTTTTTCATATATATTTTTATATTTAAATTATTATCTTTAATATATTAATTCTCCTAATTTTTTTAAAATTTTTATATATTTATCTTGTATTTATATTAAAATAATATTTTATTTTATATATTTTTATATATTATTTTGTACTTTTTATATATAAATATTTTATTTTTATATATATTTTATTAATATAAGTTTATTTAAATATGTTAATTCAGTAAAATTTATATATCATTAGTAATATTATGGCTTTTTTCTATTTGTTTTATGTGTACATGTATAAATATATTATTGTTTTAAGTAATTTTTAAGTAATTTTTTATTACTTTTTAAAATAGATTAATAATTTTTATAAAAATATGTTTCTCTGAAGATGACTATCGAAGATAGTCGAAATATCGGTAAAATATTTTAGTAAAATATAATTTGTTTTTAAATATAGGCATTAAATTATAATTTTATTATTTCTATTTAAATGACCAATAGCCCACTAATAAATTATTATTTAGTAATATTTAATTTATATGTTATATATATTGTCATTATCTTATATTTTAATATGTTTAATTATTTAAAATTAAAAATTATTAATTTTTCTACCTATTATTTTTGTAATTTTTTATATTATTATTATTTTTTTTTTCGGCCTAGGTTACTTTTATACTTATTTAAATAATTGTTTTAATGTTGCATATTTCTATTATCAAGAGTTAGTATTTATTAAATAATATTAAATATATATTATTTACTAATTTGTATTTGCATATTTAATTTTTTATATTTTCTAATATTGCCAATAATTACTGTAAAGTGGAGATGTTTATTTATAAATGTATAATTAATATTACTATTTATAATAATATTACTAATATTACTATTAACAGAATTAATTTCAATTTAAATCAAAATGTTTAATTTTTTTAAGTTTTTTTCATTATATTTTTATATCTATTTGTATTAGCATAAATGATTGAGTTCATCACGATTATTCTTTTTATTTATTATAAATTTTATTTTTTTAATTTTTTTTTTCAACTTTTTATTTTTATATATAAAATATGAATTTTTGTATTATGTGTTTCTATTTTTTAATTTTTTTTTGTTAATGAAACCAATCACAAGTGTAAAGTGTGAATATTAAATTATTTACTGTCATCATTTTAATTTTAAATAAAATGTTGAATTTATATATATATTTTGTTTATATTTTTATTTAAATTTATTTCATATAAATTTGTATTACTACAACTTATTGTTTTAATTAATTACAATTTTATTAATTTTTAATTTTTTTATTATTGTTTTTCATGAAATTTTTTTTTTAGTTTTTTATAATTATTTATGATATATTTATGATTCTACTTTTATATGTAATAAATATATGTGTCTTAGTATCATGTATTTTGATTTAAAATTTTTTTTATATTCTAAAGTTTTGTACATTTTACTATGAAGTGTAAATATTAAACAATTAAAATTTAATTCAAATTAATTTTATATTCTAATGTTGCTAAATTTTACTATGATGTTTAAATATTAATTAATTAATTTGTAATTGATATATATTATCTACTATCTTGTACTTTTCTAAGTAATTCTTTGCATTTTTTAATATGGCTAATTATTTTAAATTTGATTTTAATATCGATATGACAGTAGTGACTAATTTTACTTTAAAAATAGCCAAAAATTCAATTATTTAAAATAACATAAAAATAGTTTTTGTTGTTGTAGTTTACCACTGTTTGAAATCTCTCCCTTGTTGAGTACTATTATGAAATGTTAATATTAATATATTAATACATCATACAATTACGTTATTTATTCTTCATTTTTATTTTAAATTAAATAATCACCATAATACTTCAAATTTTATAAATGCTTCTTGCTTATGTTTTAATATGTATCTGGCTTAAAAATTATTCTTAATTCTAATAATAATAATTTTTAATTGAAAGTTTATAAGTGTTTAATAAATTAATTATGTATTGATTAATCATTTATTAATAATCAAAACTTTTTTTAAATATCCTGTACTTTTATTTTTTATTATATTTGTTCATTTATTCTCTTATTTTGTATTTATTGCTATTAAATATCATTATTAATTTATATATTATTATAACTATAATGATTATATAATACTATTAATAATATTATATAAATATAATAATATTATATTGTTATGTATTATAATATGCATACTAATCATTATTAAAATTTTATTGTGTTTTTTTATTTTTAATTATATTTATTCATCTATTTGATTCTATATTTATTGCTATGAAGTATCATTTTTAATTGATTTATTATTTATTTCTCTTACTAATTTATTATTTAATAATCTAATTATTAATTTCTTAATAATCAATAATTTTTTTTTTAATATCATGTACTTTTATTATTAATTATATTTATTCATTTATTCTCTGATTTTATATATATTACTATGAAGTATCATTTTTAATTGATTTATTATTTATTTCTCTTATTAATTTATTATTTATTAATCTAATTATTAAATTATTAATAATCAATCATTTTTCTTTTTAATATCATGTATTTTAATTTTAAATTATATTTGTTCATTTATTCTTTGATTTTGTATTTATTGCTATGAAGTATCATTATTAATTTATTTATTATTTATTTATCTTATTAATTTAATATTTATTGATCTAATTATTAAAAATCAATGCTTTTTTTTTCAATATCATGTACCTTTATTTTTAATTATATTTGTTGATTTATTCTCTGATTTTGTATGTAATACTATGATGTATCATTTTTAATTTATTTATTATTAATTTATCTTTATCTTATTAATTTATTATTTATTAATCTAATTATTAATCAAAAAAATTAGTTTATTAATAATCAATGCTTTTTTTTAATATCATGTACCATTATTTTTGATTATATTTGTTGATTTATTCTCTGATTTTGTATTTAATACTATGAAGTATCATTATTAATTTATCGAATATTATTATTATAATCATTACATGATTACAATATATATATTTAAATTATGTATATATATATGTATATATAATATACATTGTAATCATTATAATTTTTTTATTATTGTGTATTTTTATTTTTAAATATAATAATTTATTCCTTTTCTGATCATATAATTATTACTATAAAGTGAAAATATTTATTTATTAATATGTAATAAATATATATTTTACACTACTATTATTTTATATTATAATATATATTTTACACTACTATTATTTTGATTTGAAGTTTATACTTAATATATTTATATACTTTAGTTTAGTTTATATTAAAATATATTTAAATATAGTAAATTGCACTTACTACAATATATTAGTTTTTATATGTTATTTAATATATTATTTATTATAAATTCAAACAAATTCGTACAGCACTTACAAATAATTATAGAATTTTATTTGAAATCTAATTTGACAATATATATAACATATATAACATATTACTAATAACACTTACTGTATAATATTAGTTTTTATTTAACTCATATATGTTAGATTTTTTATTAATAAAATGCACTGCTGTGTGTATGAGAAATGATTGACTCACCTGTAAGCTGCACAACGTTTAGGTCATTATCCTTTTATTATCCTGCTTAGTTATTTTTAGTGTTTATACTTTCGAAATGTTCTGGTCTTTCTTCAATTAGTCGTTACTTATTTTTGTTTATGTTTAAATATGTATTCGGGCAAACGTTGCTATGTTAATAAATGAACTTCATTGCTAAAGTAACCAACACTGGCACAACAAACGGATATTTTTTTGAAATTTGGTTTGTTTGAGATTCGAAGGAGTAGAGTAACTTGGTTCAGGAATAAGCGGAAGTAAATAAGTTAAACGTCACTTAGCGACGCCCAATTCTAAAAATTTTGGCAAACAGATTTATATTATAATTGAGTAAATTTATTTTATAATAACATTAATATTTTTAAAAACACACAAATATTTTTATTTTGACTTATTGTAATTTTGTTTTTGTAGTTCTTAAATAATTTTTAATTTTTAAATAATTTTAATTTTTAACTAGTTTTATAGATGAAATATTTTTTTTTTATTTTCTATATTTTATTTTAATTTAGCACAATTTTTGTATAATATTTTTGATTTACTATATTATTTAGTTAATTGTTCGAAAGCGGCAGTCCGCTTGTCAAGTATCCTTTTCGGTTGGTCAACAACTACTGATGTTGCCACTGTAACGTTCGCTGGCAACAGACAAACAATTTTATTAAGAAACTTTGATTCCAATTATTCTAATTTGAATGCTACAAACGTATTGGAACCGCCGCTCTGCATGGGACACGACCGTTAACAACCGTAGCTCGCCGACAACTGCTTCAGTAAGGGTGCCAGAAGTTTTCAACCCTTGTTGATTGCCTGAAAGTTGAACGTCTGCCTTCAACATTATGTTGCATGGCGTTTTCACTAGCAAGAAATTGCACACGAAATCAATTCAGTATTGAATGCTGTTGTGCTCTTCTGAAGGTGTGGTGAGTTTAGTTTGTTGAATTTAGTTTGGTGAGTTCTTTTCGCTATGTGATTTAATGTTAAGTCGGGGAACTCTTCCACGTGTTATAACAATTCCTTATGTTTGTGTACTCTTTATTGCAGTGTTAAATTGGAAAATGTTGGCCTATTCTTCTTATATTTCTTATTCGGTTTTTATAATATCTAATGGTTTTTTCTCTCTTGCTTTTGTATTTTGTGGTAAGTTTATATTTCAATTTTTGATTCAAACTTGCCGCTTTGTATGTGAAGAATTATACCGGTTTCCTTTTTTGTTTTGATTTCGTATTTTTACCGGCTTTTTTTTCTGAGTGTGCTCTTTCGTTCTGCCTTCTTTCATTCTGCTTTCTTTCGTTTGTGTTCCTTAAAGCGGTTGCATGTTTAAAACATATGATATCATCACCATATTGTTGACTCCGTTTTTTTTATTATTATTATTTTAATCGCTCTTGATGAGGTTGTTCCCGTTCTTCTCGATGTTCTTCATGTTGCTCCAGTTGTTGTTGTGGCCATACTTTGTTTCAAAAAGCTGATTTATATTAGATAAATTCAATTAGGCATTGTATGGTTACGGTGGCTACGCTGGTTGTCTTTGTTATGTGGCAACTTTATATGTTTTTGGTTAACTGAAGTCGCTTTCTGTTAGCATTTTTTAGCACTAAGCTTTTATACTCTTTAATTTGGCTTTTTGAAATTTTTTTTACTATTTTTTTATCATAGTATATTTTTAATAAAATTAAGTTCTACAAGGACATCATGATTTGTTAAGCAGGCATTTTTTCACATCTAGATAAAAATAATTAAAAGAGTTTTAAACTTATCCTTTTTGCAATTAGTGGGGAGCAAAATTTATGGGTAAAACATTACTAATGTACGTCACTAAAAGTGCTGATTAAAATCGTAGATTATAACTCTATAATAGTATAATTTTATTAAAAAGATTAAATAGGAAAACAAATATATATGAACTTTGCCACAAAGATTACAAAAACATCTTTGTTATTTCTTTGAACTATAACATATTTCTAAATGATTTTTTTTTAAAATACATTTTAATTGATGATATCAAATAAATCTGATTTGTTTTGCTCATGTACATGGTCTTCCTTCAATGAATTCTCTTTTCAATACAACATCACTCGACCAATAAATATATAATCTGTCAACTAACAGTAAGCATTTTCTCTGTGAATGCCCAGCTCTAGTCTTCGGAAGAAATAACTTTTTATGGTATTATTTTTTTTGATAGTTTGTCAGACTGTTCATCGGTAAGGACGAAAGATCTATTTAATTATCTAATTTTAACAGAATTGATTTAGTTTTTGTCTTTTTATATCATTAGATTCTTTGCAAGAATTGTGGTAATACAACGTGAAAAAATCACTAATTGTGATCAATGGAACAGAATGGAGAAATGTGTCCAAGACGCTTGTAAGAAAAATCAGAAAAAGTGCTTGAAGGTAACATAATTGTACTTCAAATAAAGTCATAAAATTTACTGTGTAAAGAATTTCACAAAATATGGAAATTGAGATTCAATTGAATTAACGTTTGATATAAATCAAATAAATAAATATTGGATTAAGTTGGGATCAAATTTTTGGGTTGAATTAAATTTAAATTAAATTAAATTTAATGAAAGTTAACTTAATGAAAGGTAATTTATAAAACTTTAGAAATACAAGAATTTGTGTGGTATGCATTTTTTTAGGATTGCGTACACATATGTGTATACAGGGTGTTTTATTTTATAATTTTTTAACTTCGTAAAGTGATGGCAATCTTAAAGTTCGCTACTCTTACTTCGATTGTAGGTAACACTTAGTATTGTTAGGTACCAGCTAAACTTTTTATTCTTATGTTTGATGGTTTTGATTATCTTCTAATTTAAAAATGTTTGTCATTTAGACAGAATTTATACCGTTAATCATCCTCAGGGACATCAAGATTGATACAATCAAAAAATACATAAAGGATAGAGCTCTGTAATTGTTTGCGAAAACTGACAGACTTACCAACACCGCGTTATCAAATCTCAGAATGGTTACAGGCTCCTCGGGGAGGTATACAGATCTGAGGTCAATTATTGCTTAGTCTGATGAAGTGATAAACAATAATCTAGTCAAGGCGCAAAGAGGGGTTTTGAAGAAACCTCGCAGTTAATAGAGAGTAAGAGTGCTCAGGTGCACTGACTCAACTAGGCTCAACATAATATACTGTTAACAGTTACTTGAAAATGATATCTCCATAAAATATGTAATCAATTTCTGGAAGCCTTCTCACGGAATTTCAAGGAAAACTCATAGAATGGTTGATTAGAACTTGTTTCGAATAAAATCTATTCTGATATCAATTGTTTCTAGCTGATTGTCTTTTAATCAAATTGTTCTCTATACTAGTTAGATGAATGCTTTATTGTAGCAGTTTCTGTAATTTTAAAATATGTTGAAAGTGTATAAAAGCAACATTCTGTGTAGATAAGAAGTGTTATTTTAATATAAGAATTAAAGAATTGATTGACATGACAAAAGGGGAGTTATGTTATAAGTTGTGGTCAAACCAGAGACCTTTACTGTTATGATGGTATATAATATGAAAGAGTAGTTATTATTGTAGCGACGTATTATAGTAATTTGTGATCAGTGTTTTTTTTTTTGAAAAGATATGTTAGGAAGCTTATAAATTAAATGTTATAAACAAAAATTCTTTTTTTTTATTCCTGATATTAAAAATGATAGGATGATTCATTCATCCTCAAAAAAGTCCTTAAAATAATGTTATTATTTATAAACTGATATGTTTCTTTAAACTTTACGGACTTTTTTTTATTTCGTCGATGTCAAAAAAATTAATATTAATATTTCCGCAATATGTCGTAGCATACAGGTAGAAATTTATATCAATTTAAATATTGCCAAAGGTTTTGATCAAATTGAATGATAATGACTTTTTATATTAATCCTCTTGCTAAAACGCAATTTCAAAAGATATATTAGTTACTATAAGCCCCCTGCTGAGTTCAGAATAGGTCCCTTAATCCGATTGCGTCAAAAAAAAAAGTAGTTTAGAACCTACTTTACAGAGCTTTATTGCCTCTTCCGTAAGAATATACATTCCCATAAGCCTATTTTGTATGTGCATTAGCGCAGGGCATTCTAACAGCACATGTGTGGTCAACAACTCACTCATTCTCTTCCCAGAATCTACAGTTCGCATCTGTATGTATACCTAGTCTCATAAGATGGTATTTTAGTTTACAGTGCCCTGTTAGGATTCCTGTGATGATTCGTTTATACATATGTTTATTAGTTTTTGTTCCATCGTGTCTGTTTAATAAACTCATTCTTTTTTAATTAGATACTTGATTTGCTGAAAGCTCCTCTTAAAGTAATTTCCTGGTTATGGACCTGTTTAGGTTTATGTGGGTGTCGATATCTTTGTAAATGTTTGTGGCGTTTTTACTGAGCCAAAACTCTTTTTTATTTGTTTTTTCTTTTTTTGTTTTACAAAGCGAAATTAGATAGATTTACTGCGTACACTCATGCATATTTATGGAATTAGGGACATTCTCGAAAAATCCATTGAATTCTGTTGTTTGAAGTTCGTAACATGGAGTCAGTCGTGGAGTTTGTTAAATTATTGCAGTCTCGTTCTCTCTAATTAACAACGCAACTCGAACTCTGCATTAACCAGCTTCACTTTGAACAATGTCAACTTTGCATGCAAATATTTAAAAGTAAGTAAACTCAATCAGCTCACACACACATATCCATGCAATAGTGTAGTTGTTCACTCCCACCCATAGCAACGCTCGCATACAAATGCACTGATATAAACGTGGTCAGCAATTGTCAATAAAAAAAAAGACCCTTCCAAACCCCTCACAGTTCCATTACTTGCAATGTCTACTGATACGTTAGTGCTTACTTGTATGTATGATTGTGTATGTGTTAAGCTATTAAGTTAGTACATTCACACGAACATACTAATGCTAATACCCGATCCTACTCACAACAATAAAACCAAGCAACAATAACAACAACAACAATTTTTAAGAAATACTAAGATAGAAAGGAACCCGAAAACAATCTGAAAAAAATCTGAATTGCCAAAAGTACATGAGTTTGTTTAACGGAATTTTTACATATTTCTTTCCAGAACACCAAATAGAGTAGCCAAACAGAAGAAACGTGACTGTGCTTGATATGTTGGGCAAAAAGAGAATGGCAAAAAGTACCGTTACTGCAGATCCTGGCATTCTGTGTTTTCATCACTGTAATGTTAAAGTTTTTTGCTTTACTTTACCGCTCAGATGTCCTAATTGCGAGTCAGAATTAGATGCCGCCTGTAAAAATGATGGCGAAGGAGTCGGAAGAGGAGGAGGACTACCTAGCAGTAGAGAATATGGGAATGAAAGTGATGAAAGTGGTAATAGTAGCGAAGACTGTCAAAATGGTGACGGAGGTGAAGATGGGGTCAAAGATGATACCAATATCCAAAGTGCAGACAATAATGTAATTGGTCATACTCAAAGTGACAGTAACAACATTGGTGGTAACAGTGACATTGTCGATGTGGAAGTCAACAATCGCTACAGTAGTGACAATATCTCCCCATCAAAAATATTACCCTTTCGCTTGCCTTACCCATTTGTACGTGCTTCACAGTATCCGTGTGCAATTGTTTTGCGACCAACAATAGGAGATTTCCTCAAGTAAGTATCAAGTTTTCGTAGGAAAGTTCATACGGGTATTTATTTAAATCTATATAAACAGATTTAATACCCTATTAACTTAGTACAATATTTATCGAAATTATTACAGATATTTCAAGTTTGAATGGGATAAAAATAGTCTCAACAATCTCTAGACAAAAACACTCAATTGGCATCAATATGTTATCACTATCATTGTAATCAGTTTTAGATTTATCTCTGTTTGTTGAGTTTCATTGTTCTACTAATCCTTTTTTCAAGTAACGTTATGTATGGAGCAATCTCAACATAGTATTACTGTCAATATAGTCAGTCTTAAATTTATCTCTATTTGTAAAACTTCACTGCTCTACCAATCCTTTTTCACACAACGTCATGTATAGACCCCTTCCATTTACAACATAGCATCAGTGTCATTGTAGTCTGTTCTGTGAAGGTTCCTTGCTTTACTAATATTTTTTTCATGTATGTAAATCTCTTTTTATAATCCGTTATCATAAACTTAAGAGTTTGATATCTTTCAAATTTAAAAAGCATTTACAGATGAGAATTGGATACATTCAACTTAATCTATACTATATCCATACAACAGTTACTTGGTTTTATTACGTCTGGATGACAGAAAACAGATCTTGATTTCTTATTTTTCGTCATTATGCGTTTAACAGCAGTTTTCTGGATTTCAAGTTACTTCTCGATACAGTGAAAACCATATAGAGGTGGACTCGCATCCTGGTATTCGCATAACATGAGCAAATAAGATAGATGTATATTTTATTTTAGTCTCACAGAATCTACAAGTAACAGCACCTTTTAGTGTCATATTTGTAAGATACTGGCTGAGAGACCGTCGTACAAAATGACAACCGTATTGGACTGGTCTATAAAACCTACGGTAGTTCAAATTTCATGAATGACTTTACTTTAATTTTTTACGTTTGGCAAAATTTGCTTTTTGTTTAAAACAGTGCATATTATCGAAATTCGGTTTTTTTGTGGGTACGAAAGTCTTTCATAGATCTAGTGATCAATATGTTTAGACACAGAAGGCCGTTAAAATACTTGCTGTTGAGTTCATTGAGGTATTTAGATAGTATTAGAAATTTTTAATAGGAGTAGATAGGTGTTTCTAAATGATGTTGGTAACTTGGGAATTCTATCCTCACAATATTTTTAAGAAAATTACAACTATTTACATTTTCTTGTAAATAATAATTAAGTGATTTCGGAAAAGTCTCTTGAATGTGATGTAGGCTATGTGAAAATTATTGATGTATAGTGTAGATCTCCCACTCACTGAAAGGGGTGTAATAGATACATTTACAGTCAACATATCAGTTATTTCATATTTCAGTTATTTTCATTGATAGTAATTGAGCAGAGCATCTGTACTTCGATAATATCACGTGTATCAAGTGTATTGCCACGTTTAACCGAATAATATCAAATCCATCTAAGTCGCATTTAAGACAAGATGAGCTAATTCCTCGTCTATTTTAATAAGTACTATAAAATTATTCTAGGTACATAGTACAGAGAAAATATTTCAATTTTTACTTGAAAATCAAAATTTTCACCAAACTTTAAATCAATCAAATCACAAAATGTATTTTAGTTCCTAAATCGAAAGGAAAAATTATGCTGGAGAATATACTTTATCTCCGGTTGTGGTATATAGATATGAAGGGCTGGCGGAGATACAAATGTGCCAATAATTGAAGGTATATTATCTAAAATAAAAATATAGATATGAAGGATTGTTGCAAATACAAATCTGGCAATAATCCAAGGTATCTTATATAAAATATTAGACATGATCATAAAAGTATTGGTGTATATTACAAGCAACCAATAACACAGACGGCATAAGTCCTTATAGTAAAAAAATCTTTTAAAATCGCAAAGAAATATATTAATCGCATATATTTAAACTCCCTTTTGATAAACCTAATGTCAGTTTCGAATATTTCCATCAAGTTAAGAATAAAAATTTCCAAATATCCTCTTGAGAGCAGTGTTGTTTAGCCTACACTAGCATTGGTAATCCTTTGTAGGGCACTTGTGGACTATTAGACTTTTTCGCTCCAGTATAATTGCTAGTTTTGTCAAGAATATTTAGAATATTCTTTAAAATAAAAGAAGCAATTGGTTGCCCTACAATTAGTGTAGCGTGTCACTAAGTCATTTTGGCTTACGTTATTTTTTGACTGTCCTCACGCTACTGCTTGTCATACCAGCTCTGTAGTCGGTGAGCAAAATATTTCCGTTGTTTTTGGCATGTGGTTTGAAAGTAGTTGCAATTGATTTGCATTTTTGCCGGCATTCGTTCTTTGGCTATGATTTTACGTTCAGGATTTCGGGCAGATTAGATTTTCAGATGACTTTGTCATTTGCATTAAATCAAATTACAAATTTCTCTATGTGCTTTTATGTTTCGTAAGCAGAGCTGCTGGTTTCCATTCCAATCGGTGCAAATTTTTTGCTGATGTTGTTTTTATCTTTAATATTTATCTGTCATTATCATACTCGTATCGTACAAAATATTTTTCTTTGTTATTTGCTATTAATTTCATATCTCAAACTTCCTGTTTTTTGACAGCGATTACAACAATGCTACTGATTTACACATTGCCGTGACTACATCGACGGGATGCATTGTTGAATTTGATCAACATGGACTGCAGCGTAAGCGCGCGGATAATATGCCAATATGGTGGCAGTGCTTATTAGTTGGCAACGTTCCTGAACCGTGGTATGATTATTGGGATCAAGTATTACTGCAGGTACTTAAATATAAACAAAAATTGAATTGGTAAAGATTTGATTGCTTTAGCAGTTCAATTAAGCCCAAACATTATATTTTTGCCATAAACATTTTAGTGTTAAACAACTGATTAGATACAAATTTATATTTGCAGATTTGCAAGCAACCCGAACGTTGGTCAGTGGCGAAATACCATGAGGATACGCACAATTGCTACACTTTCGTTTTAGCTTTTTTGCAAGCACTCTCCTATGAAAAACTCAGTGAAGCTGCCACGAGTAAAACAAAATTTTGTGAAAAGTATATAGTTCCTAGAACCACAACAGCCGGAAAATATATTTCGCTATACCGGAAATTGCGTGATGCCTCCATTTATGTGCATCCGCAACAGCAGAATGCTAAAGCGAAAACAAGCTCGAAACCAACAACGTCGGTTGGGCTAGTGACACCGACTACTGCTCTGTCGCGCACAGCAACGTTGTGCACAATCGAAGAGTAACATTATTTGATGCACCACATCCGACGGAAGTAATGGATTCCATAACATCACAACTGCACCGTATTGTCGAAGATAACAACATATACAAAAACAACGTTACAAGCAAGGCTATCAGTAGCAATAGTTGCAACAGAAACACCATTAGTGCCAGCAACAGCTAACAAAGTTATCATTAACACAATCATCATAGCAAAATGTGAAAAATTCAATTTCGACTGCTGTACTCTGGCTAGTGTAGTTTGGAATTACTTCCAATATAGATACTTTTAAATGTTATTTCATTGAAAAACGATAGCTCACATAGGAAGTAGAAGACGCACTATTTGCAATACTAAAAGCCAACAAAATTATCATTCATGCAATTATCATTTGAAAGAGTAAATCATAGTAATCACCTTAAACTGCATATAGATTCAATTTTTGATTTGATTATGCAGTTACAAATAAATTCCAGCTATATGCATACCAGTAATTTAATAGAGAAACTATATCTCATATGGAACATGGAGAATGTGGCTATAGCAGGCAGGTGTAGGAGCTTACAATCATCAGCATTAATGCAATCATCATATAAACAAATAAATCCACGCAATCAATTTCAACTACACACAGAGATCCATTTTGTATGTGACTATGTAGTTAAGGTTCGTAGTCAAAAATTTGCTTTGGGAAGAGCTTTCAGATAAAATGCTGAATCGTCTATTGTTTTGTTTATGTACCAGTTGTAGTTCTAAATGAGTATCTGAATGTAAACAGACTACTCATAAAAGCTATGTCATTGAGAAATCATATCTCATATAATATCTGGAAAATTTCGCATTGCAGCAGTATCAGCTGAAAAAATTCTCTACTGCCACATATGTAGTGCTGAATCCGTTATACCCTTCTTTACGATTTAGTTATCTTATAAGGCATAAATAATAAACTGACATATGTATACATATACTTTTTTGATTCAACTTGCTCTTCAACTCTGCAATTTCTCCCTTGGTTATATATGCCATATGTAGTTCTAAATCAGTTTCTGAATTTGATCAAACTATTCATAATAGTTCTTTCATTGAGAAACTATATGGTATATCACACGGAACATCAAAAATCTGGCATTAGCAACAGTATTAGCGAGAAAATTGATAAATGATGTCATCATAATATAGATCAGTAATTTAAAAAAATAAAAAACTATTTAAACTGCAATAGCTCCATTTTTAATGAGATTGTGTCACTATAAATAACTTTCTCAGAAACTTAATTAAAAAACTAAATATCATATAAGCTGCATCTTAAAGAGTATTTAGTATTTAATATAATCTATAAAAACTAACTATAAACTAGTTTTAAAATATCTAGTTTCAAGCTAAAATGTTAGTAATTAATTAGAACTTTAACTATCGTAGTAGTGCATGCAAGATAAAAAAGCAGTAGGGACATTTCATTTTAATTTTATTAATAATTCATAATAATATTCTACTCGGTGTTAAAATTGGTTAATTAGGATATAAATTAAAATTTAAAAAGTGAATAAGGAACTTGGAGAACTTATATATTTTTATATTATAAATAGCGCATAAAGATATTTAGCCTAAAAATCTTAAGAACTTATGCAAAATTAGTTAATAGTTCTATTGCAAAATGTTACTAATTAAACTTTTAATAGGTATCTTAACCTGATCTATATACTAGCGAGTAGCATATAGCATATACGATATTACGACATTCTCTGTTTCCAAATAGGATATCAAAAATATTGTATTTATGTATAAATTCGTACAACCTGAATCCTTTTAATTGATTAAGTGTAGTGTTTGTATAGTAAATTAAAATCGAAAGTTAAAAAAATATATAGATATAAAAAAAAAAATTACGAAATGAAACCAAAAAATAAAAATTGTATCAATATACATATAAAAACGTAAAAAAATTTGTGTTTTTAATAAACTTATAAGTTAAAATACCAAAAATGTATATATAAGTTAATATATAATACCAATTAGCAATTACTTATAAATATATCCTATATTGCATCTATTTATATCCATATATTTTATCATCCCTAACAACTTATCTCTCTGCTTCTCTCATAAACATGCTACCCATTGTATTCACTGCCTGTAAAAGAAAAAGAAAGACAACTATATTTCGAAAAGCTACCAAGATTATAACAATCTAAAATGCTTTAAGTGACTTACAACTAAAAATGCCCTTTGTATTGTATAGAATAAACAAAGAATAATCTAAGAATTATTACGGGATTACTAATCGGTGACTGTAGATTGAATAATCACCTAACAAAGTTACGAATTCAATGCAACTTAGACAGCAGATACCGCATAGAAGGGAGTGAAGCCGCATATCGTGTGCTTGGAAAGTGCCCGGCACTGGTGCAAAAACGGAAACAACATCTTGGAGGGTGTTTCATAGAACATAAGGAGTCAAAATTAGGAAAGATAGGTACTATATCCATTTTCAATAAAAAAATTGGACTTGAAGAAACACAGTGTTGTAGTGTACTATTCATTTTCCATAATAATAATAAGCAACCAATGTTATGTAGTTTTTGAAGACAGGGAACCCTGAGAGTATGTTATGATTGCAGACACGTCACAGCAATTGTTGTTGCAACACATTTCGTTTTACAGAGCATGCCCTTAAGTGTACATTTAGCGTTTGGCGTAATAATAGATTTTCAATGGGTAATAAAAACCCATGGAATAGTAGCACAACAGCTCATTATATGAGCTCAAGTGGGTTCATGGACATAAGGCTGCCATCCATGGAATATTATTTAACGCTATTCACTCAGGTTAGTTGTTCTTAGAACCATATGGTTCTACATCTACAAACTATTTGGTTGCTTGGACCCTTAGATTTAGTACTCTTTAAGACTCGCCGTAGAAATCTCTAAGGTTTAGTGACGTCAGTTTTCTATAGATTTCCAAGCTGTGTGGGAAATAATATAAGTTGCTTTAGTTATACAACTTTTATTGTGTAGTATTGTAATAATTACATAAAATAAAATATAAAATAATAAAATAAAATATATTACTTCATTTCAACATTGAAGATTACTGTGTTATGCTGGAAATGTGACCATATAATAAATTTAAAAAAAAATTTAATTTTTTGCGGTTAATTTAAACGTTTATTTCTAACAAAAAATTTTTTTTATAAAATAGTATTTATTTCCAAAACCATTAGCTAAATTAGATTAATTGAACTAAATGATCAAATTGTAACTTAAATGTCCGTCTTAATCTTTCCTTGATAATCCATTTATGCTTGATTATGGTTGATGTGATTATATGCTTAATATATTGCTTGTATGCTTAACCCAGGTGATTTTTTTTTGGCGATTAGAGTTCTACGACAAATTTTTCATGACTTTCCATGCATCCGTGCATACAAATATCACTCTCTGAGTCATCTTTGCGATTATACACTGATTAAAATAAAAAATAAATAGATAATAATAATTAGTAGTTTTTGAAAATATTATTTACTAAAAGAATCAAGCCAAATATTTCAAATTTTCTCATTATAGAATCATATTAGTTATTGACAAACATTTTTATAAAGCAATAAAATACAGTTAAACACAAAACATACACCTAGTAAGCCCTCTCACTACACTCTCGCATGCAGTCAATATTCGACTTAGTTCAAATAAATTAATTAAAATTAGAGGTAGCACCCAAGGTACAAACTAACAACACTAAAAAAGGAATAACAAAGAAAATTAAATTAATTAAAAAAATTACTTAAGTAACATTTAGTGAAGATATTAAGTCATATACTGAAAAGTTCGCACTACTGTGATATGATCTACTAAATGAGATTTATTGTAGCAAACAGAGTTATATAAATATATACTAAAATAAACAATAGTTAATGTGCCAGCGGATGTGACAAAATCTAAAAAGTAAAAACTAAAGAATAAAAATAAATAAGTGCCATCTAATTGTACTATAAACATGGAACAAATATGAGAAAACATTTCTTACTTCTGTAAATTTTGATATTTTCTGTTGGTTGATAAACTGGAGCATGTGGGTCAATAAATATACCTTCTTTAGCTAGTTTCATTATTTTTTCCGAAAGAATTTTATCTTCACTAGGCCAAGCGAATTTCTTCACCACAGAACGTTCTTTTTGTGTATTTTTACTGCGTCCGAAGATTTTTCGCATCCAAGGTTGCATTCTCGGAACAGGTTTCTTTTCTTCATCTTTTTTATGTTTATTATGCGAAAAATCAAAAGATGTATTTTGCATTAAAAACTTTTTGAATCCCTTTTCTATCTCATAGAAATAAGTTTTATTTTGGTTAGGCATTTGCGATATGATCTTCTTTGTTATTCGCTTAGAAGCCCCCTTATATTTCAATCTACTTGCCATTACAGAATTAGTATCACTGGTTCTAAGCATACGTGCTTTTTCAATGATACGTAGACTTTTTGGATTACTACATTTCTTGGCCATTCCAAATTTTTTATTTGAAAATGTAGAGGTCATTCCTGTTGATTTATAGCTTTCCGCATGTGTTGGTGGTTCGCTTGTTGTGTATATTTCACTATATTCTTTTTGTTTACAATGAAGATTGCGTTTACATTTCATTTTCTTTTGGCGCTGTTTTGGAACCCAATCGCTTTCTAATGTCGTTGTAGATGGAGGCACCTGATTTTGTTTTCTTGTCCTGCATTTTAACCATTTTTTGTTTCCTGTTGATGGCTTGTTGTCTATAACTGATATCGGCTGTGCTACTAATGTTTCCCTACTTTCACCTTCTGTCAGTGTACTACTTGAGAAACTGGTGGTTATTTGTGACGATAGCCTTCGTTCCCTTTCTAACATTTTTTCAGTTATTAGATGATCTTCTTGACTTTGTGTCAAGTTAGCATCACCAATTAACTTTAACGCCCACAGTTTTCCCTTCCCTAAAACTTTAGGAGCTTTGGCTTCTTTCGTTTTATGTGATTTGGAATATGGTTTGCTCTTTACGTTTTTCTTATTATTTTCAGCTTTGCCATTATTTGCCACTTTAGTACTCTCTACTTCTTTTTCTGTACGTGTCTCCACTTTTGATTGAATATCATCATTTGGCTGCAGTGTCCAAGTTATATTTTTACCAATACCATTATCTTCACTTTCTAGCTTGCGTTTCTCTAAAATTTTTATGTATTGGATTATCATTTTTGGTAATGTTCCATCATTGATTAATTGTCTGTACATATATTTTTGATTGTTGGACATTTCAACTTGTCTCGGAAATTGATTGCAATTTCTTAGCAAATATGATGACTGAAATTTCCAGAGTATCTCTATTTGATTAAGTGCCTTTTGCGTTCTGTACATCTCTATTTCTTGGCGCAGCAAGTTGTCCATGGGTACTGGATTTTCTGGATACATTTTTGTTTTTGGATCTGCTAAATAAGTATTTTGGCATACCAATTTTTTAATTATTACTTTCACTTTTTCCGACCGCGTTAGTTCTTCAGCTATACACTCTGAATTTGTTGTTTGTGCGTTTTCCGATGGACCCTTTGTGCTCATTTGTACTCGCTTTAATGCAATATTTAGTGCTCCCGGCTTTTTCTTAGGAACCACGTTGGCTTTTTTCTTTTTGTTTGCTTTAGTAGAGATTTGTTCTGTTTGACAACGGGCCTCGAAATTGTCTAGTTCTTCTAACGGGACCACATCGCAGGGAAGATTGTTAACCCACTGTTTAGTATATTCAAGCCTATAATTGTCTACATCTCCATTATCCAAGCATTTTGTTGCTTGTTCAGAAAGATTAGGACCTTTATCCTCAGCAGAGGAAGACATTTTAAAATTTTTGCTAATACGAATAAACGAGTCAAAATATATTTTTATTACGACAGAACTTGAAAATTTTTTTTATATTAATATAATGTTTAAATGTCATTGTGTTTGATTTAGTTTTTTTGTAGCCAACTGAGTTATATTCAAATCAAACACAAGATGTAAAATATGCTAATAAAGGAACTGTTTGCTTCGTCATCTGTTTGTATCTTCCCTTGAAGACAATGGAATAGGATTAAACCAGATCATAAGATGAATGGTTTTTGAATGGAAGTCGCACAACTTACGAAGGAGAGGTCGCCTATCGCTCAGTCGTTAAAAATGTAAAATTTGATACTGCCTTGTACTCTTTTAGGAATGATTTGTCTTTTTTTTAAGTGTATATTCTGTAGTTTGAAAAGGTATTGTATTTAATATATGTCAAAAGCGGAAATCAGGAAACTGGGTCTACTCAAAAATACCCAGGCACACTAAGCCAAAAATATTTGATTGGATTTTAAACTCAGTACTACTGTACAATAGGATTAATCAAAAAATTATTGTCGGCATCAGGATGTAAAGCACTACCGTCTAGTGATAGACTTGCAACACAAACTTTTTATTGATCATAAAACCAATCTGAAAGTTTGTTGTATGACAGCACTCCATACCCCTGAACCTATATTCGCAATTAACTCAGATCACTCAGAATTCGTGTTTGCTCTAACTAAGGATGGTAGCTTTAAGAGTTCCTTATGTATGATTTCAAGATAATATGTAAATTATATCCTTAAAAAATGCAAAGGAAAAAAAATTTTAATGATATAGAATCATATATCATTATGATTATTAGAGCGTTTATTTAAACTTCTTGCCCAATAAATATGTGTTAATGTATAATATGTTAAGCTTAGCATATCTGCTTATTGTATATTCAAAATTTTTTTGGAAGTATTTTACTTATACTTTCAAAAAATAACTAATCAATATCTTCACTTTTGCATAATCGATCAACTTAAAACATAGCCTAGTGCCTGCCAGCTATGCAAATTATTAGAGCTTAAATTTTAAAGCTCCACTTTCAGAAATATGTCGTCACAGGTATAACTGCACACCATGTATGAGATCATCCGTATTACGTTACTTCGTTTTTCGACGAGAGATTAGCTGCTTTTGGATAGCTGCTAAAAATTTTTTAAAACAATTATTTTTAATTAAATTGACATTTTAAATAAGAACTAGACCTTTTACCTTTTTGGATGCCCATATTATTCGCAATCTCAATGATGTATGGATTCTTCTCCAGAAAACGTCTACCAGCTTCTGAAAGTTTTGGAGTTTTCCTGATGCTTGATGGTTTTTTAGTGGCTTTGGTTTTTTTATTAACGTCAACAGCAGGTTTTGCTCCTGAAGGCTTAGGTTTTAACTTCTTCGGTTTCTTAGTGCAGACTTTACGTGACTTTCCTTTAGACTCAGAATGCTTGATTTTATCACAGCCATTTGCTTGTCGCTTATTATCTCCACATTTTCGAATGAGTTGTTTAATAAAGATATTAAATTTCGCCTTCTTATCAGGTACGTGCGAAGGTTTCATCTTAGCAGCAATAGGAATTTGTTTGATCATCTCAGCATTACTTGGAATGAGTGCAACTCCATGAGTGGAATTCATCTGTTGAGTCAGCCATGCAGATTTTTTTATTGCTCTCATCACGCGTTCTTCTAAGGCCATGATATTATATAATAGTTTGGCCGCAAAGTTACCTTCCTTAAATATACCATAGGGATTTAAAGACTTTAAACTGCAAGAAATATCGCCACTGTGCATCATCTTATGTTTAAACAAATCAAACTCTCGACTCACGAGTCCATGAGGATCATCATCTATGGCTTTTGATACTTTCTCTATAACAGCATTTTGATATAAAACTGCTCGTTCAACTATTCTAATCCTGTCGTCGTCTGTTAGGTCACTTATTTTGAACTTCGTTTTAGTCTCTGACTCTGGTTTTGTGATTACTGGCGGTTTGAAAACACCTTTTATTTTGCTAACCAAATCCCTGTTCCCTTCCAGTACAGAACGTGTATTTCGCTTCTCTATGGCTGCCACAAGCGACGGGGGAAGCTCCATGCGATTGCGGTATTTTTTTTCATAACGCGCATCAAAGTCTTCTACATCTTCGACAGATGATACATGTTTGGGAATGCTTTGTACCCACTTAGCAGTCATTGCACGCCGAAAATTATACATTTCAAGATCCTCTACGGAAGATGCCATATATTGTGACTTCATTGTCTTTCCACTATTGATCGGCAAAGGCATTTCTAGAATTTTGATATAACACAAAATTTAAAAGAAAATGTACTTTTAATTTGCTTCACTGAAAAAAGAATAACGCAAAATTTTATTTCAAGTCCAAGCTTCTCGTTCAAGAAAATATAATGACAAGCAAAATTTATATTTAAAACATTTCATATAATAAATAAATATGTATATGGATATTTTACAATACTACATGGCCAACTAGAATATTTTATTAATTTTTTTTGTTAGAATCTTACAACTATGAGTGACTAGTTATAGTTATAGTGTATGAATAATGTATACTTTATTCACTTGATGTCATTCAATGTAATGCCACTGGTATATATCAGAAAAATGGCATGAAGCCAATTTGGTATTGGCATCCAATGACATAACATGGAGTATTCCATTGGTAAGAGACTTTTCTTTAAATCGGCAGTTGTTTTGCGAATCTCTTCTTCAGACGCATCAGTTGGACTATGAAGCACTCTCTGATCTGGCGTAGTTTCTTTTAATGTAATTGCTGTACTCAAGCAGTTCTCAGAATCATTGAAGCATTGTTAGTTTTGATTAACTGTCAGCGAATGCGGCATTCATTTCGAAAAGAGCTTTTTTAGAGACAAGTTTTCACGTAAAATGAAGCCGATAGGTTTCTTTAAAATCTTCAAGGTGTCAGCTATTTTCTGCAAAGGTGTATTAAAGGCTTGCAAAATCGATTTTATAGACATTTTTGATAATATTCAATGTCATTTTCCCTTTTTCGGCGATAAGTGCATTCGGCATAGTGGGTGTTTGTACGTTTAAATTCATCAAAACACTTCTCAACTAATAGTCTTAATAAAACAGAAGTTGGTTAGCATTTCATCATTGTTACTGTATTTTTTCCCATTGTTCTGAAAATGTAAAAGTTGACGACACTAAAACTGATATAACTCAATGAGTAATACTTGAAATCTTTTGAAATTTCAAAAGTTGCCACTTTTTAAAATTTATATGAACTGGCATTTCATTACTGGCACTGCCAGTAAGTCATATGACCGATTTATCAGTCAATGCGTTAGATAAAAGCAATACTAACTCATATAACAGGGAAACGATAAAACTGCTTAGCTATCCGCAGAGCACCCTGAGCTGGTTGACTTCATTGCTTACTGTGGACATGGATACTTCAAGTATCTCCTCAAAAAGATAGCTCTTGTTGAGGAAAACACTTGCAGACTATGTATAAAAGAAAAGGAGACAGTTGTGCATATATTGTGCCAATGCCCAGCACTAGAAAGCAGAAAGATGACTGTCTTGGGATAACATTGGTTTGGTGATGACGTGGTAGGCCATCTAGTTATGCGAACGAAAGCAAGTTTAGCTTTAACTCAATAAAGATATCCGTGAATTCGCGGGAGGAAAAGGAGTCGTTTCGTGGTCTACTTTGGTTAATTCTTTACGTTAGTGGGACCACTTGTTAGACGATGCGCTATCCCAACGTCCCACAATATATATACAGTCGAACCTCCATAACTCGAAGTACAATTATGCAAAGAAAAGGTTCGTCCTATGGAGACTTCGAATAAAATAATTTTTTTTGTGATTGTATATAGTTTCTTCTCTAAACCCTGTTAAACTTCGAGTTATAGAAAATTCGAGTTATAGAAGTTGGAGTTATGGAAGTTTGACTGTATAACTCTTATAACAACAACAACAATAACAATAAGCGCAATAATCTACTGACTTGAAATCAAGAAATCAAAAATGTAAAATTAAACCAAATGAAAATGTAAAAATTGTAATATTTTTTGTAAAATTCACACACGAAAGGATAATAAAATGTCAACGTAAGATTGAAGTAAAAGCGCTGAGAAGCCATCAACACATTTACATGTGTACACAAGAGCATGCATACATATTCATACACGCATACACGACACCAAACAGGCATAAGCATCTTCTACTTCATATGAGTGTGATAATGGCATTAGTAGAATCGTAATACCGTAGGGCGGTAGGGCGGTAGGGCGGTACCTATAAAATGAAGCCACAATCATTATATTTGTTCTTCTCATTGTATTTGTTGTTATCATTGAAAGTTTAGAGCCTGTCCGCCCTACTTTGCCTGGGTGCTACAGACTATACAATAATTTAGGCTCATGACATTTACGTTGATAATAATTCTGCCACACCTCTACAAATCTAATACGAAAAATCTAATTACACTCGCACTGTTGATTTTATCTTTGAGCAGCGATTCTGAAGGTGCAGATACATCACAATGTCACAAGTGTGGAGTACGGCGCACTAGGAGCAATACGGGCAACAAAACGGCAACTGAAAGCCACTGAAAGCAACTATCAACGTTTCCTGTTAAAGGATACAGCCACATGATAATATTTTACGTGAGTGTCGTTATTTATTTTCATGTAGAAAATCACGTACTTATAAGTACGTAGGACTCCACTGGCATTCGCATAAATGTAAATAAGAAAATTCATATAATTTTCTTTATAAAGAAAATGAATATTTTTGACTTCATTTCTGCACTTCTTGTAGTTTTCGACTTTTCCATTTTTGTTCTTTTTTTGTTTTTTGTTTTAATTTTTTTTTCTGGTTTTCACGTTTCTTTATACTTTTTTGCCATTTTGTATCGCTTATGAGAGTCGGTAGAGTTAAGGAAGAATTTTTGAAGGAAGAAGACTTGATGTGATTGTGGGATTCCCTGCGGGAAAAGAAGTTTAGGAATCTTTACTCGCTGCTGTTAGTGACTATATTTTTGATTTCAACCTCTATTTGTGATGAGCATTTGCAGTTACTTTGTAAAATATCTTATTATGCCACACTTGTAGTTAATAATTTTTAATTTTTATTTGTGGCAAGCAAAATTCACTCTCCATGCGATAATTATTTTTACGTGCAAGTAAAAACTGCAAAAAGCTCTAATAACACTCACAATTGAATTTACAAAAAGTAAAATGAAAGAATTGTAAAGAATAAACAAAAAAAAAACAAAAAGTGAATATAAGGAAAAACATAAAATAAGGTATAAGCATAAAACATAAAAACAAAAAAAAAAAACATTGCGAATTTGTACTCTTAGTTAGTGCAAGTGGGTGGCAGATTTACCCCATAACCTAGAAAACTTTTGTTAATAAATCCAATTTAAATGAAATAACACAAGTCACGCTTACACAAGCACATGAAGAACAACCAAGAATGAGAAAAATAGAATTGAGAATAGCATTTCATTAAAACAAAGCAAATTTAAAGGTTTCCAGCTGAAAAGTTTACAGACAGACTGCAAGACGGACACGTACACCGACAGACTAACTGCATCAAATTGAATAATGTTCGTGGTCAAATTGGGTACATTCGAGCCAGGCACTTTACTTAACAATTAAAATGAACTAGTTCTTCTACATAATGCAGTGGCTTTGGATTATTAAAACAACAAAAGAGGCATTTCTCAAGCAACACACGAGAAAATGTTTTTATATTTCATAGGGTAAACAGTGCGTATGAGTGACATTATTAAGATGCACTTTTTACTATGAAGGCAAACGTTGCCTTCATAAAGCAATAAAAAACTTTTGTTGCTAGAATATACGGCACAACTAATAATAAATTAATAAATTAGAAAAACTTTGACTTCATAAGACATAAGATATAAGATAAAGAGATGTGATGATTTCATGAGCACTAAATTTAAGCTGACATTGAGGATATTTCAGTCAATCTCATCCATTATGGATGATTAAAGTATTGCAAATGATAATTAGCAAGAATTGAAGTATTTTTTTCATTCCTACAACAAAACAAAACTTTATAGAAATTTACATAAAAGATATAACAAAAAAAATATTATTAATTTTATTAATATATTATATAATTATATATATGATATATATATATCATAATTATTATAATATATTAATTATTATTAAATTCAATTAATTGTTTTCAATTCACTAAAATGGTTATTAAATCATAATTTACTTAAGATTAATATTTAATAAAATAAAATATTCAATTAATTCAACTAATTAAAGTAATATAAAATGAATTTTTATTGTAGACCTATTGTAAACCCACTACTGCTCTAAACACCTCTTTATAGAATAAAATATTACCAATAAAAATAAAATAATATAAAATAACATAGATATTAATAAAATCATTATTTTATTGATAAAATTAATATTTTATTAATGAAATTAATGTTTTATAAATAAAATTAATGTTTTATAAATAAAATTAATAAACAGCTGTATTGTCAGTCAAACAATCCATTAATTAAAATAATATAAAGCAGAATTTTTTAATTCTATTTTAATTAATTAAAATAGTTCCTTAATCAAACGTTTTGCCTCTTAAATAAAAATGTCTATAAAGTATTTAAAAATAAAAACATTATTAATTTAATTTTTTTAAATAATTAAGTTTTTAATTCATGTCAATTAAATATATAATACATAAAATTAAAAATTAATTTTAATTTATAAAATATAAATGTTTGTCTATAATTTTTTGAAGAAGAATTTATAAAAGAATTTAATTAAATAAAAGAGTTCAATATTTATTATTCACTTCAATTTAATAAGCATTATCAATTTAAATAATTCTACTATAATCTCAGTCCATATAATATATTGAAATATTGCATATTCTATTAATAGATTTATTTAAATATTATTAGAATATACAATTACTGAGTTGTAGTATTTTTTATTTATATAACCAATTCTTATATTTTGATTGCTAATTAATTTTAAAAAACTGAAGAGTTTGAGATTGTCCACATACGCCTGAATCCAGTGGCGACGATATACCTCCCCTACGTTTTGGAGAGCATCAGAAAGATTACTCACTGTCAATTTGCTAACACAGAACATGCTGTATGGCTTGTACAACAATCCAAACCGAGCGCATGATCACTTCCATGACGAAATTGAAAAGATTGCATGATACGAAATCACTTTGTCTGAAGTCTCACACGGAATCAAAAGGTTTGGAGAGATTCGATCCTAACTTGACGGAGCTACGGCTATTGCTCAACTTCATTCTGCCGAGTCGTATTTATTTTGCAGGTATACCGAGCTCAGACATTGCGGCGTTAACGCGATCCCTTATGGGACTATCGAAAGCTGCATTATAATCGACAAAAAAGTGGTAAGTGACGATTTTGTGATTGTGAGCCTTTTCCATTATTTCTCGCAGTTTGAACACCTGGTCAATGGTGAAGTGACTAGGCCGAAAGCCGCACTGATTGGGCTTAAGCTTAAGCTGAGTTGGCATGTGGCTTCAACCATTTACACAGTACAGTTGAAAGAACCTTGTACACGACAGATATGAGGCTAATCTTGCGATAGTTGGGGTAAGATCGTCAGGTGTAATATATATGTATAACTGAGTATTTAACACGTCGTCAAAAGGAGTGCTCAAGCTTTCCTAATAATTTCAAAAGTAGAATTAACTTTTTATTTTTTATTTTCTATATAAAGGTTGTATACATTTTCTGAAAATACATTTGATGCAAATTATTAAATATTGCAAAAAGTGATATTTTCTTTCGCATTGAGCAAATCCATAGTTCGTCAATTCATAAATGAAGCTCTTGAACTTTGATTCATGTAACATCAGGTACATTTCATTTTAATTAAATAATAGAAAACATATTTTTTTAATAACATAAATGCAATGTGTCATCATTTGTATTGAGTTTCGAATTGGCCGTGTTTGATGACGTGTACACCGAAATGTCAAACTGCAATTTCCTCAACGTGGACGTTGAACGCTTCCACAAGCCCCAGGCAGTCAACTGAAACTATGGAATGCCTACATAAATTATGGACTCTATTAAATGCTATAAAACGGTAGCTCCGGTGTTGGCCGTCAGTCGTGATTATGTTTTGTGCGTCAAATCGTCTGCGTTGATGTCAAATTGAAATGCCATCGGCTAAGTTGGCATTCCAATCATTTAACATTTCGCATAAAAGTGTTAATTGCGTTGTTGTCAACAGTTTTAGTTGCAGTTGCAGTTGCAGTTGCAATTTCTGCGGTTGCAATTGTTGTTATATATTTTTTTTTATTTTTTCAGATTCTTTTTTTGTCATATTTCCATATGAATTATTCGGAATGCGTTTTGGAAATATTGTCTATTTGAAATTCGAAATTATGTTGGCTAATTTATTGGAGTGTTCGGTGGTCACTTGTGGACGCTGGTCTGTTCGTTGTGCGGTTGTTTGGTTGTTGGGTTGTCTAATGGTGGTCAAAGTAGCCGTAGCGGAAAAACGTGCCCCGTTAAAATGTTGCGCAGCCATATAAAAACCTCATCACAATGACGCCAAAAACGTAACAATTGGCAAAACTGCACGGCCGAGACGTAGGAGTTGGACAAGCTAGACCGAGGTGGCTGAGTCTCAATAGGTGATTTACAAACGTATTTGTAAATTGTTCCAAATTCTTTTATATTTAGTAGCAAATAAAAAAAAAAAACATAAAAAATGGAAAACAAAAAGACAGAGCCGAGCAGCAGAGAAAAAACACTTAAGCGATAAAAATGAAGCATAAAACATAAAGGCAACATAAAAAGGCAGTGAAAAAGAATTTTAAATTCAATTCAAGGTCCTTCGTAGCGCTGATATATTTTCAAAGCAATGAATTTGTGGGTGCATGGGTCAGTGGGCGTTCGATTGGAAGTGTGGGTTAAGGCGTTACTTAAATCGGTTGCGAATGATTCGCAGTTTCTTTTGCTTTCATTAGATTTTCCATTTTTTTTTGCATTCTCTATGCTTTGCACTTTTTATTTATTATATCTCTTCACCTTTGTTTTTATCTACAATGAATATTAAAAGCTTACATTTCACTGCAACTCATGCTGGTCACATTATTTGTGTTAAATGCAAAAGAAAAAAAAATATTTTAAAAATTGCATTTTGTTTTTTTATTTATAAATAAATTCTTGTTTTTATTTTAGATATATTTTTTTTTTACACTTTGTTTTGTGAAGGCAAAAAAAAGTGTCACACGACTTGATGGCGCCACTAGTGGCTAAAGAATGTCACATGCTCTATGACATAAATTTTTTCCTCGTTTTTTTTCCTTAAACAAAACAGATTCTTGCCTAATGACTAAACGTGCGGTAAGAGAAATTTACTTAAATGTAATTGTAAATTACAAGAAATCTTATCAAACTAACAATTTAAAACCTTAGCTTTCGAAACCCCTGTCACGAAAAAAAAAGAATCATAGAATTCACCGTTTCTAATTTTATAGGCACAAGTTCTAAACCTGGCAATTGCGGTCCAAACAATTTATTACGGACTATAAACTTATTAAAAAACTCAAATATTTCCTAAGACCACCGATAATGAGTATTTAGCAATACTCAAAATAGCGTATTGCCAAGTACGTCAAAGTGCAATAAATTAACTAAAATTTTTGTTGTTGTCTTTTCATTTCTACTCGCACCATTCCAACTTCTAAATGGTTTCTTTGTATCATAAGATGCACCACTTTCGGCAAAAAAAACAAAAATTAACATGTAGAAAGAATATTTTTGAGTTCGTCCATAACAAATTAAATTGCTGATCGCATCAAGAGTTCCGCAAAACTACGATAATGAACGACTGACGGGTACGCGTAGTGCATCTTAGATCCAAAGCGTTCATAACTTTAAGATTCAGACAGTATATATTTGCTAAGTGCTAAGACAGAAAACGTAAAAGGCTGTGTGAATTAAAATGTGCGTAAATAATTCGCTGGGAAGGAAATAATAATAATAATAATAATAATAATAAAGGTTGTTGTAGTATCAATTATTTTAGAAGAATTGAATGAAATATTATAAAGTTGTTTTTAAAAGAATTTTTTAATTATTTTTTTTTAATAAACTTTAATAAATTTAATAAAAATATATTTTATTTTTTTATATTTATAATTATCATTTCCAGATTTAATGAGTATAAATTTGTGTTAATTATTCAACAAATATATGTGATGGATTATCATTAGTTTAATAATTTTTGATTTTTAGGTGGCTTGGGAATGATGTCCTAAGACAACGTATGAGCCAATAATTGATTTAAAATGCTGGTCTTCATTACACGAGTATCTCACAAATGCATATTAATGTATATCAATATTTAATTACAAATGCCACACCTATTTTTCGCACTAGTTAAGAACCATTAATTGAGTCATTCGAGTTTATTGCCCCAGTCATTGCCGATGCAGTGGCGATTATTTTAATTTAATAGGAAAACGCAGTCGACTGACTGTGCTGCATTTAATAAAAATGCAAATTTATGCATAAAACTGTAAATAAACTTGTGAACATATGTATATCAAAAGTACTATTTTTGTATTTCTAAACAATAAATATAGAATAAAAATATTATGCACTAGAATTCGAATCATATAATTATAGATAATATTGCTTTAATATTTTTCAATAATTTTTTTTTTTACTTATCAAATAAAAATTAATTTTCTAATAAATCTTAGATTTTTAAAATTGTAGTAAAATGAATACTTTGTTAGTCGGATAGCCGGAAAGGCATCTCTTTTAATCTTTCAATGTTATTACTCCACAATCTTCATATAGTATATAAGCTTTTTTAAATAGACATCTCTCTTAATCGAATTGTTCATACCAGAGCTAATTGCTTATACGGCCAGCGGCTAATATTTATGCGGCCCGCAATATGTGTTTAATCTACTACAATTACGCAAAATTTTTTTTAATGTACTGGTAAAACCACATTATTTTATTTATATAGTATACCAAAAAAATGAATTTGAATTGATAAATTATTAATACTAAATTCAACATTTTAACCGTATTTATAATGTTATAATGTATTTATAAAAACAAAACAAATCAAAAGTATGTATTTGTTTCTGCAGCCCTCGAATCTGGTCTGAACAGCCCTGGCTTATATCGCCGTTGTTCGTTTAAAAGAGCTTTTACTGTTTGTTTTTGTTAAAATTTTAAATTTATTTCGTATTAATATTTGTTTATTTTTTTAATTTGTTGATCATAAAATTTTATTGCATTTTTATAGCCCAGTTTTTTTATTTTATTTTATTTCGTTTTGTTCATATTAAAACCATTCAAGTTATGATAAGAATATTTTTTATTTATTTTGTGGTTTTTTTACAAAATACGAGATTTAAAAAAAGAAATATGATACTATTTTTAGAAATTAAAAATAATCTTATATTTTATTATCGAACTATAGTATTTTAGTAAGTGAGTAACTAAAGCAAAGTGGCAGACAAAAATGTAGTTAGTAGAGCTGTGGCTCGGTTAATAATAAAAATGAATAAAATATCATCAATGAATAAAAATACTATAATATTTTGTTGGTTTATTGAACCAAAGAGTTATCTTTTAAATTTTACTCACTTACAGACTATAGACTTACTGATACTGATACTTTGGGATACTAAATAATTTTTCTACCATACCTCCTATATTATTTATGATATCAAACTTGAACGTAAATTCTCTCCATAAATCTTTTCAAACATGGACTTTACTAAGGTAACATAAGACCCCCAGACTGATACAGACATTATTAATTATTTGCTAGAATAATACAGATCCTCATGACTTATGGAGAAATTTCTAGTTAAAATAGATCCACACAATAAATCAAGAAATGTTTCTGCAATCAATGGATAACTATGCCTCCTTTACTATCCATTGCTGTAGCCAATAAGTGGAAATAGCGGATTAGAGAGCTATATATATACAAGTTTATATATACAAGTCATAATTGTCATAAGCCCTCCCTTACTACACCAATTAAATTTAATTACTTCATAAGTTTCTAAAAAGTATTATATATTTACTGAGGAATTTTTTTTTCATAGTTAAATCAGATGGAGTAGAAAGATCATCAACCAAATAATTGCTGTTACCATATAATATTACTCATACATTATAATAAAGAAGTTTTATAGTATTATATAAACAGATAATATCTTTATGCCGCATCCAAAGTAAGATATATGTTAGTTAAATTTTTTATTAAAATCAATTCGTCCCAATCATCTGGCATCTGACATTCAAATGGAAGAAAGTGCTATTAAGTAGCATTCATTGAAAAAAGGTTTTGTCGTTCGCTGACAAAACTTAATATTTTACTATTTGATTTACATAAATAAATAAATAATAATAAATAAATAAATTTTTAAATTAAATATTAATAAAATTCTGTATTTTCTTACATATCTTCATAAAGTATGATCTGCATGATTTCATTAAAATTCAAGCACTTTCAAAACTTTTATTTCAGATTAGTTGGTGGCGGTACTGCGTTCATATTTCCAATAATCCAACGACTATTGATGCTATTATTCGAAAGCATTGAAAACATTTCCATCTCAGATTTTTGGAAAACATGCTATTTGTGATGGCCAGTAGCTGTTGTTGGATCCCTTGAACACTTTGCTCGAGAATTCGTATGTTCTAATCAAGATCTGTGATATTAACCAGAGAAATAATATAAAAAGGGAATATGAATGGAATTATCTTATATACATAAATAAACAAAAAAATTTAATTAAATATTTAATCATAATTTTATTAACATTTAATTTGAAAAAAAGAGTTTATATTTCAAAATGGAAAATCCAGAAACTCTCAGAGAATGTGAAAGAATTCTTCGTAGTCTTTTCATATTTGTTTTTATTTTTATTTAATTTTTTTTTTCTTACACCTTAATCTGTTGAAAATTGTTACCAGCAGGTGAAACATATTTCCTTCCCAGCGAATTATTTACGCATATTTTAATTCACAGCCTTTTAAGTTTTCTGTCTTAGCACTTGGCAAGGTTGTGGGTTTTGCAATTTTCTCAACATTTTCATGTGAAAATACGAAAATACCTTCTTCAGGTTTACTTGGAAATTTCGCAATTTTGCACTGACTAAGAATATTAAGTTAATTATTGATAAATACAATTGTTAAGTATTTTTGTACGAAATGCAGCTTCCACTTATGAGTTCAACTAATTAAAATGTGAATAACGAAACGCTTATGTTTGAATTAAGTGGCACGAGATTCGTTCAGTGAAATTCAACAGATTCTGGAATCCCCAAAGCCGCCGCACTTGCACACTTCTACTGCTTTCATTGAAGCACAGTTGTGGTTTTTACATTTAACTCTCAAACCCATTTGAGATATATAAATCGAAAAGCGTAAGAATTTATTCTATTGTGAGATAAAATATTCGTACGTTCTACAATCTGAAGTTTGTAAAACCCAAACGATTGCTGTAAAATTTTTTTATGCATTTCACTACGTAAATTTTGTTCAAGATTTGCTCACAGACCTGTTTGAGCGATTAACTCGTGAGATTCATACTAACGACTGTGATTAATGCAATTTAAGTGAAGCTACTAAATACTTCTGTAAACTAATAATAGTAATTAGCTTAGAAATATGATTCAATTTTATGTAATTCACTTTAATTAAATAATGAATTAAACGGTTGCATATCACCTTGACATACATAGGCAATCCCAGAACCGATGGAACTAGTCTCAAGAAATAAAACGAAAAGGGTTTGATATTATGAATTTCTATTGTTTTTGGTTCGAAAGAGTTTTCGTCTTCTTCCAACTTAATACAATGCTGGAAAAGTTCAACGAAAACAGCTTTTCTACTCATCGGCCGAAATTGGTTGTCAAAGTATTTTTAAAGACCGGGGAGTTATCAAAGGATCTCTTTTAATCGTCGTTTTCAGTTTAGGGGATCAAAAATAAACTTGAAACCACATCAAGTGATTAAATTGATTGTTCCATACGAATGAAACCTTTTTTGGTGAAGAATGCTGATACCATAAAACCACTTTTATGAGATGGTACATTATCGTGCTACATAAACTAACTGCTTAACTTTCAATGTTCCAGTTGAACTCCTAAACTACTGCTGTAGTGTTCTGAGATAATATTCTGTTTTCACTATATCACCTAAAAAAATACCACTCAAATCAAAGAAAATAATTTGGTTTTTGATTTTGTTAATCTAAAAATGCAATTCTCTCGTAATTAGCTTTTCTAGTGATTTCTATACTGCACTTTTGAAAATCACAATAGTCGATTATAAATCGATCTGAGTACATATGTAACGACATGTTTATTTTTGGTTATAACAACCAAGTAAACTGACTAGATGATCATTTAATGGAGTATATTATATAAGACAAGGACCAGATCTATTGCGGCTATGTTCCGCAAAGACAGAGAGAGAAACTCTATTTGTTTATTACTAATAAAAACAGTCCGACTCATATGGGTCTTTACAATATCTCGTATGTTAGAAAGCTATTTATTACTCCTGTGATTATTCTACTATCTTTAGGTTTACTATGGTTTTCGGGATAATTATATTAAAGGTTAACACACTGTAAATAAATTTAAAATTTATTTAAAATTTAATTTTTTTTAAGATGGGAAGATTAATTAATTTATTTATTTTGAAATATAATATTGTCTCTTAATATATTTGAATATGATGTGCTATATTAAATATATCCTATCCTCTTAAGTAGATTTACTTAGATTCAATTTTGGGATAAATAATATATATAGAAAACCAATAATTCAGAATTTTATTTGTTTACTCTATACAGTCTTTTTCTGTAAGCTCAGCATTAGTTTAGTAAGAAGAAGTATATCTAAGTTAATAGAATGAATTAATAGTTATTACGAACCTCATTGTCAGATATCTAGGTTGACTTGGTCTAATTTAGACAAAAATCGAACTAGTCAGCTACTTCAACTAACGTGACACTGCGTAACAGGAAGTCATGTTATAAGACTAGGTCTGCCCTTTTGTCGATTTTTGTCGAGGTTGTGGCTCTAAGGATGAGGAGGAGACCGTGCTTCATCTCATATGTCAGTGCCCTTCTTTAGCTAGAAAAATATCAACAATCTTCGGATACCCCTTTCCTCTCCGACCTGTAATGTTAGGGACCTGGTCAAACTTATAGAAGTATAAGATTGATTTTCTTTTACATAATTGGGGAGTCGTTACCTTTTTTGGCGTTGGTTGTATATTAATTTAAATCTATGTACATACCAATGCTATTCGTGTAGTACCACAATGGGCCATTATTTGAGCTCAAGTGGACTTTTTGGAAACAAGGCCGCTATTCCAACCTGCTTACCTACCTATGGGTAATTTACAACAAGTTTTTTGATTATTATCGGTCTTAGGTCGTAATCTCGAAGTTATTCTATTTAGAAATAACTGTTACTGATGAAACAGAATTCGAAATCTACTTGGTATTCAATCAAATTCTGTTTATTTATATATTAGGATCATTTCTGATTACTGATCTCTTAATCAATTTGTTTGGATATAGTAAAATTTATCTCGTTTCCTTAATAGCTGCTCGTAAGAGATTTTTATATATTAATAACTGGAGAAATAATTATGTATTTTTAAATTTCTTTATAAAGTAGAATAATAATAAAACAAAAAAAAAATATATAGGAATAATAAGAACTGATGTGATGGAAATAAAAAAAGGCATTTCGTTAAATTTATCAATTATTACAGATTTCTTTTAAAAGCCTTAGTTTCACCGTGAAATAATAACACTGGAAATTTATTAATTAAAAAATTTGATAAATATTCCTAAAATTGTTTAATTCAATCAATTAATTAATAAAGAAACTTTTATTTAATATTTTCGAAAGTTCATTAGTCACATATTACCGATAACTCATAGGTACGAGTAAAAACCTAGACAATTAATGCTAATATCATTGCCAATGATTAATTTAAACTGATTTTAATTTTTTTTTTGTATTTAATGAAACCAAATCATCAAGCTTGAAATAGATTTGTAAACTTTTCTAAAATGAGACTCAGTAATCTCGAACTGATGTTGCGAAAAACTCACATTATCCAATAACAAATATTATAATTAGAACCCACAGTTAAACACTTAACCTTTTGTTAGATGGATGGTGAAATTTATTAAATTAATGTTTTTCCCAAGTTAGTGTGAAATTTTATTCATTTGCTATTAACTTCAGAGTTTAACATGTTTTATTCTAGTAATTCCTATCGTCTATTAAATGTTAATTATTTACTTAGAGAATTGCGTGGCCGTGAGTTCCCCTTTTAAGCATGTGCAATTGTCGAAGTATTTTTCGCAACTGCTTGAGATACAATGGAAATTTCCTCAATGAATGAATGAATTTTTAAAAAAAATTTTAATGAAGTTTTCTGCATTATACGTCAGAGAATAAATTTTCTTAATTAAAACACAGTGGCGTTACATAGGGATAGAGTTTTGGTTTTCAAACCAAACTCCAATTCAATATACCTATTTGTGACCATTTCACATTAATTATCACATATCTTTTTTAATTAAAAAAGTTTTTTATTAATATTGAATTAGTTTTCAAAAAGTCGTCTTTAAATGAATTATTTAATACGGCTCTGTTTAAACATAAGCTTGCATTAATTAATATTCAGGGAAATGAATTAAATATATATATTTAATAATTTGATATTTAATAATATTATTTTCCGTGGTATCACAACGAGTCGCTGTTTATGCTCAAGTAAACTTTGGTGTGTTCTGCTTTTAATTAAAACTAACGCATAAACCACAGCTATATAAATAAACTTAGTCATAAAAATTGTTTGATTAAATTAAAATTTTTTATATTGTCTACATTTAAGTATGTTTAAGATAGAAATGAAAAGACTTTTATCGATGGTATATATCTTTTCGCCAAACACGATTACATTTTTAGTTCAGGGATTCCTAATATTTTGTTTGCAACACTAAAATTTTACCGGGCTCCATTCATTCAAGTCATTAAATTGAGAGTTTCTTTACTCGTTCCTTCTAATTTAGAAATAGCTTCTTTGTCGTCATAGGAAGAGCAGCTTTTGGTAAAAATAATTGGCTTTGAGTTTTAGTTCTTTTGGAAGTTGGTATATTGTCAAATATATATTTTGCCCTATGTCGAATGTAATCTTCAGTTATTTGTACAATAAAAGTATTTAATGAGTAAACCATAGCAGGAACATGTCAAAAAATAGTAATATGTTAATCTACTGAAGATATCACTGCAGTTCTAGGTAACCCACAAGAGCTACAAAAATCTGCTAAATTTATGTTCAGTTAATCAAGTTTAGATTGATGGTTTCGCTTGGAAGAAAATAAATATGAGAAAATAAAGTTTTATTAAAAATTTCATAAGAACTCTTGCATGTTTAAAAAAAAATCAATCGTAAGATAAAAATCTAATTAATTCTAACAGTACTTTTATACTATCGAAATTATTTCATCTAAAACGCAATAATGACTTCCATTTTTCATACGAAATCCATACGAAAATGTGATACTACGGTTCAATTCTTGTGAATACAAATAGTATAACATCTGATTCTGATCACGAGATATATTTAATTATTATTCTATTAATATTACATATCATTGATATGATAAGTGTTTATTGTAACCCGCAGAATAAGTTGTATAGAATTTTTAACGGTACCATTTTCTTGAAAATATTCCTTAGCTGTGCAAAATTTAAATTAAATAAGGAAAATCAGATTTTTAAGAGTGAAAAATCTTTAAAATTTCAAAAAATTTGTAGATTCCCTATAAGTAAAATAAAAGAAAAAATGTTTGAAGAAATAAAAATATATCAGTTCATAACTTCTAATAAAACACATATATGTAAAGTGATTTGAAGCAACTGCTACTTCACTATCCTTCTCTAACTTCACCCAAAATTTGCATTGTAGGTCATCTTTACCGCAGATACTTATATTACTTGAATACTGTAAAGGTTACTTTATCTAACACCTACTTTTTGCATCTTTTTTTTTAAAAATCGTAACATTCAATTCACGTTTATCTTTCAATTTCATTTTTTAATATACTCATTCAGCTTATTTATTATCAGTTGCAACTATTTTGGGGTCTCCATTATTAGTACGATATCATCTACTTACTAAAAGATTTTTTTAGTCACTCCTACAAATTCCAAACCATCCGATATAGTTTTGGTTAAGTTATTTAGAAGTTTAGCAAAGAGCAGTAGACTTAGCACACAAACCCGTTTTACTTCCCTGTCTTTTTTAACCACTTCGATAACTTATTTCCCTCCCACACAGCAGATTTGCTTTTCCAATGTTATAGCTCAATTGAAATACATCTGCGATATATATAGAAATTGAAAGGCTCAAATTCACAAATATTATACCGAAATAAAATTCAGTAAATTAAATTAAAATTTTAAATTTTAATATAACATAGTATTTAATATAAGTTCAAGCAACCTTTTTGGAGACAGCATTATTAAAAAATTTAAATAAGAATAATAAAATAATAAAAAATTTTATCTATTGTTTTCGCGAAGACCAAGTTTATTGAAAATATACTGTTATTAGTCAAACACTCGATATGCGCATTTATTATATTATCTTGTATATCTTACTTTTACTAAAATTAAAGCATGATATATATTATATTATCTATTATCTTTTAGAAGTGTTGATACCTTATGTAAGCACATTTCATAATATCTATTAACTCCCAATATCACTAAAATCAAAGATTATATAAAATTATGTTATCTCTTCTCTTACAATATTACTCAAATTAAAATATGGTATATAAAAACACCCTTTAATATGTTTATATGCGCTCCATATAAACTTGATATTGTTATTTATACGCAAATTATATAATCTATTATCTCTCGCTATCGCTAAAATTAAAACATGGTATATATTGTATAATCTGTTATCTCTCCTTATCGTTAAAACTGAAACATGGTATATATTATATTATCTATTATCTCTCACTAACATTAAAATTAAAACACGGTTAATAAAAACATGTATTTTATATGCTTTCCCATATCTCGCTGTAGCTCGATATAATATATTCCATGAAATAAACCCCTTCCTGCATATATTATCTCGACTATCTTGTTACTGATAAATGAAAGATATACTATTGTTCTGTTAAGACTGTAAAAATGTAAATATAAATTAACGTGACCCCAGTAATTGTGCTTTCACCTATTTCAAAGCAACAAACAAAAAAAAAAGAGTTTCTAAAATGCACTAAGCGAAACTTTGTTATCTGTAAATGCGATTAAACGAGCCTACAGCACCCGGCAAGTGGTTTCGAAAGCATTCTCAAAATCCAAGCTCTCACGTAAAAGAAACAAATTTGCGAATTCCCACAATAAATAACGCAAAAACGCTAAAACGCTAAATCTCAAATTGGAAATAACACTAAAGGAATTTCCCGGGCAACGCAAGTGCTCCCCATGCACTTAACTTAACCAAGAGGGGAAAGAATACCCAACGCTCGTCGTGCCACTGATAAATCTCAGGTCTCGAATGCGTATACATTGGGTCAATAGAACGGCCGGTGTACGGAGCACGGAGACTTAGAATCACAAATCACAACGAAATCAATTAAAGTCCGAAAAAGTCGCTCGGAAAAAAACCGTAAACAAAACTTGAAAAACCGATTAACTCGAATGTGAGGTGAAACAGCCGCGAAGGCGTCCACAACAAAACGCCTAATTGAAATACAAATACAAATACCAAAACAAAAACAAAAACACATAATATTGAAAAAGAAAAAAAAACACGAAGAAAAAAAAACAAAGAAAACAAACGCAAAATAAAAAACAATTTGTAAAAAGCAGGCACGCGAGCAATTATCGCTCACGCTTTGTCTAACTCTGACGCATTGATGTAGAGTTGAGCTGCTTGCGAAGTAAAACCCAGAATGGAAAAGCACAGAACATAACAAAGCGTGGACAAAACGCAACTGTTGCTCACTGCATTGATAAGCCAAGCCAAGCAGAGCCAAGCCAAGCCAAGCCATGGCAAGGCATGGCATGGGAAAACAAGGCAAGCCAGCGGCGTGTGCGGGATTCGAGGTGCTCGCATGCATGTGAAATGTGAAACGTGGTTGCCAGCTTCTATTGATTGCGTTTTTTTGAGGGTTTTATAAGGTTTTTTATTTGCGATTCGAAAAACACAAATATTGCAAAATTTTGTTCAATTAAAAGACAAGTTTTTAGTTTTTGGTTTTTTTTTTGTCCAACATTCAAACGATTTGGCTTAGAAAACTATGTACGATTGAGACTATTTTTTTTTGTTTTTGTTTTTGTAATTCATTTCTTAATTTCATAATAGTTCAATACAATTTTTAAAATATTTTTTGTTAGAACTAAATTTAATTTTTATTTCGTATGTAAAACTTTTTTTTTATTAAGAATAAAATAAATTCTAATTTTTCACACAATTTTTTTTTTATTAAAATATATACAATTATATATTGTATTACAATATATACAATTTATTTGAAAAGTTAATATAAATATGAAAAAGTAAAATTCGTAATTTTTTTTTGTAGTGTAATTTTATTTTTATTAATAATAAAATATTTAATTTTATATTTCTAATAAAGTGCTTTGCAGGAACTTCTATATAAATATTTAATATTTATAATATTAAATAAATATAAGAAAAATAATTTAATTTTTAATATATACATAAAATAATTTTTTTGTTATTTTTATAGTTTTTATAATAAAAAAAATTTTATTTTAATGACAATTGTTTTTATTAATAATAAAATAATTAATTTAATAAAGTGCTCTGCAGGCACTCATATATAAATATTTAATATTTATAATATTAAATAAATAAAAGAAAAATAATTTAATTTTTAGTACATACATATAATCATTTCTCATTTAAAATAACTTTTAAATATTTATATAATAAACAATTTTTATTTTAATGACAATTGTTTTTATTAATAATAAAATAATTAATTTAATAAAGTGTTTTTGCAGCCATTCATATATAAATATTTAATATTTATAATATTAAATAAATAAAAGAAAAATAATTTAATTTTTAGTATATAACTACAATTATTTTTAAGTTATATTTAATATTTTTATAATAAAAAATTTTTATTTTAATGACAATTGTTTTTATTAATAATGAAATAATTAATTTCCCATGATTTTTTAATAAAGTGTTTTTGCAGGCACTTCTATTTAAATACATAAATATTTAAAATTTATAATATTAAATAAATAAAAACAAAAATAACATTGTTTTTAATATATACATGTTATTATTTTTAAGTTATTTATAATATTTTTATTATAAAAAATTTTTATTTTAATAACAATTGTTTTAATAAAAATGTTTTAGTTTTAATATAAACAAATTTAATTTTGAATTGTTTAAAAAATTGTATTTATTTAAGCACGAATTTTAATTTTTTTTTTTTGATTTTGTATGTGAGACATTTTTTTTATTAAAAATAAAGTTATTTATAATTTTTCACCTGAATTTTTTTTATATAAATAAATAAATTATTTTTTTATTAATAAATTATTTCTGCACACACTTTATTTTTAAGAAAAATAATTCAATTTTAAATATATACGTATACATTTTTATGTATATTTTGTGTATATATTTGAATACATATATCCATATAGTTTTAAATTTTTTTAAATAAATTTTTATAGTATTTTTTGTTAATGAAAATTGCTTTAATTCTAATGTATGTATAAAAATGATTAGTAATATTAGTAACATTAGTAATATTCTTTTTTTGTAGGCTGTGAATTTAATTTTGATTTTTTTATTTGAAATGTTTCATTTTCTTTTTAAATTTAATTTTTTTTTATTTAATTGAATTTCTTCTTTTATTAAGATTAACTTTAAAATTATGTTTTTATAAGGAATTGTTTGGAATTAATATTTTAGTGGAATTATGTTTTTTTTCTATATAAAATAAATTTCATTTTAATTTTTTATAAGAAAGTCTATTTCTACCGTTTAATGTTTCTACAGTTTTATTTCTCATTTGGAATTCTTTTATTGATAATAAATGAATTTTTAATTATTTGTATGAAATTCTTAATTTTTGTAGAAAATAAATTTAATTTTAATATTTTATACGAAATTTATTTTTATTGATAATAAATTTTCTTTTACAGTCTTCTATGATAAATTTATGATTGACTAAATTTGTAAAAATTTTTTTCTTATTAAAAATAAATCTTTATTTCTTTGAATTTATTTTAATTTATCAATGAAAAATTCATTTCTTTTTGAAAAGAAATCTAATTTTAATGTCTTCTATTATCCTTTCTAGTAACTTTTCAGGTGAAATTTTTCTCTAATTGAAAATAAATTACTTTTAATATTTTCTTGAAAATTCATATAAAATATGATTTATTGAATTTTACTTTTTCGTGTACAATTATAATTACATTTAATTAAATGTAAATAAATTGTAAATGTAAATAAATTTAAATAAAAATTTTGAAATTCTTTATTAAATGTGTAATATTAATATACTTATAATGCAATTTTTTTTTGTTTGGATTTAATTAGTTATGTATTTAATCATAATTTTCTAAACTTTTATCAGTTAATTATATTTTAGCCTTTTGACTTATAATTTTTAATCCATAAGTATAATACAAAATATATATAATAATATTTGATTGTTTCCTAATGTAAAATTAAAAAAAAAATGTTTTACTCATGGGGAAAATACTTGATAACCTCTTATCTCGTAATTACAATCAACTCATTTTACACTGTATTAACCTGCTATGTAATTCAATTGAGGAAATAATATAATTGATTAAGGAACTATAAATATATATATTAATTTTTTTTTTTAATTATCAACATATTATTTTTATTTATAATATGGCATTTATCAAACAAATGCAATGAACTTTTTTAGTTCTAAGTATGTCAGTCTTGATAATGGCTAATATATTAGATTCATTTATACATGTTCACATATAAATAAAGATCGACGAAGATAATTTTGGATGATAGATTATTGAATATACAATAAATTATCAATATAAATGATATCAGTATTTTATTGAAATGAACGACATTCTGATATAGGTTAGGCTAGGTTGGAGTGACGTCTTCGTGCAACAAAGCCCATTGAAGCTTAAATAATGGCACGTTGTAATATTATATTTTTATAACAATGATAAAATATACAAAATATATCATTGGAGAACAAAATTATTATGAACTATCCTCAATTAAAAAAAAAATTTAAGTTAATTTTTCTGACAAAGTTTTAAGTTTAAGTAATTTATTAATTTGTTTCAAAATATGAAAACCACATATTTAGTATTAGATCACAGGCTTTGTTGGGTCCTAGAAGTTTGCAAAAGTCTAAAATTAGTTGGATTTCTTACTAACATAGATAATCTATATACTATTCAATAATTTTACTTTTTCACTTGACTGGTTGATAGGCTTCTGTTATGTTAATTCTATATGCTTGTTAAAATTTTATAAGAATTATTACCGCTTGATATAGTCATTGAATTCTATCAATCTATCAATTTTATCAAATGATAGAAAAGGCTTCACAACAAGTAACACATCGAAAGATGGACATCACTGAATTTATGCACCTTATATTGGTGATTCTTAATGATATTATATCGAGCCAACCGTTTCTTGTGAATACACATATATAATTTAAGTTAAGTTATTCTTGGGTTTTATTTATGCCATCAAACTCACCCAAATTGTGGACAGACTCATGCAACCGTACCAAACAAAATATTACCACCCAAGTACTTATGTCATATTTCTACACAAATTCGGTCATCTTTATCATATATCTGTAGTACTGTACTGTGACATTTTTATAGCATTTCTTTATGTTGTTCGAACCAACACATCCAGGTGACCTATAACCATTTTCCTGTACTTAGCTGCTCCTTCATACGCACAATTCTTCTCATAATATTGCTTTTACTTCATACCTGCTTAGACTGTTTTAGTGTAGGTTTTCAATTCCCCCGCGAGAAAGTGTTTAGAATATTCCCAAAGTAAGATATGCTTGTTGTAAGGATCGACTTAAATCCAGTAGGCAACAACCGATATTGGTTAAAGTATAAATGCTAGTGAGTTAGTTTTACTTGCCGCACTTGACCGGATGTATTAATGTAGTAGCAAGACGGACAGGACCCTTAGCTTTGGTTGTACTGACTAATAGACGTTTGCCTTTTTGAGAGTAATATCGTGTTGATTGTGGCTTAAACCTTAGGTTACGCAGGCAGAATGACTGTATTCAATACTCACATTCAAAGAACAGAAGAGATATAGAAGAAAACTATCTACATACATATAGCGTCAATTGAGTTTTCTGGATTTCCATGGAGGGGGGGCTTATCATTGCATTATAGTGATACGTATATTAAGATCATCGTGTTCTAATGACAGATAATTACTTTAAAATAATATGGACTCTGTAGATCTTTAGTGATCGATATTACTTTAATAGTACTCTTAATGTTGTCATTTTTCATTTTGTTTATTTGTATCTTATCCTGGCACACATTTCATTCACTTGTATTTTTTGTTTATGCTCAGACTTTCAGAAAGATCAATAGACATCTTTCTGTCACACAAATTATCAGTTATAGTATTTTAATTAAGTTACTTTTACATCTTTTTCTTCACTTAAATTTGACCCTAGGTATTGAAATTGCATTGGCTGACTGACGGACATGGGCTTACCAACCGCAATTAAAAACAATACAAAGATCAAAGATCAACTAGTTAAGTAAAATATTAGCATTTCGACTTAGTTATTATTGGTTGTTTAGCAATATTTAGGTCATGATTCGACCCAATATCGGTTTTTCCGCTAAGTACAAATAAGTTTATTGGCATTCCGTATGATTACTGTTATTAAATTTTCATTTGAACATATCAAATTGGCCTTGAATCAGCACAATAACATCGTCATATTAAATCTTCCAAGATATTTTATCTGATACCATACCCTTTTATGTTTTAAAAGTAATAAAGAATTCATTTCAAGTTTTTGTGGTAGGATATATATAGACCAGTAATCCATTTGCAAGATATTTACGAGTTATTTCACTTTAATAAGTTTAACTATTTTTATTTATTATTTATTTTTGTATAACAATATCATGCCGGGTAAAGCTAGTACTGAAGCAACCTCATTTACCCAATGAAATGCGACTGGATGGATGAATTTCTGGAATTCCTTTCGCATTCATTCTCGAACTTCTCATTTGTTTCAATTAGTTTCTGTACTCGTAACTTTTAACCGCCGATCAATGCAGTTGTATTGAAATACTTTCCTTAATTTAATAAAAATAATATTATTGCATTGTTGCAACAATCAATCAAAAATTTTGCAAATATAATGAAAACCCGATTTTGTGCAATTGAACCAAATTTCGTTTTGCAGAGTTTAACTTTAATTAAAAAGTTTGCAATGAGAAAGTGAGTGGTGGGTATTAATTCCGCATACTCTGTACGTTACTCTGTACGTTATTCAGCTTTGAGTGGGGAAAGGTGGCAGCACGAAATCAAATAAAGTAGAACGAATCTTTTGTAAAGAACTTGAAATTCCGCAACAATAAGAGCACGAGTAGGGGAAACACTGCAGCATGAATTGAGAATGCAAAAATTTTAAAAATAACTTAAAATACAAATAAAAGTCGAAATGCATGTAGAATGGTTGGTACCAGCGACGGTCTTAGGGAAAACTATATAAAAGTCGTTGCTAGCGCTATTGTTGTTAACAGAGTTCGATAGCAATTGTCAAGAGCAACATCTCAACCCAGCGTAGCACAGCTTAGCTCAGCCCAGTTCGGTTCAACTCAGCTCAACTCGCAACAATTCATTCCGAAACGAAACTATCGTAGCTGTTTAGTTTAGGCGCGAATAAACGAATAACGAGTAAAACTAACAAATAACGAATAAAAATTATATTTAATTTAATTAATTACTTAAACTTCAATAAAATGAAAATGCTAATTAAATTGCTCATAATAACGATGTGCTTCATTTTAATGAGCCTGCAAAGCGGTAAGCGTTCCACTAATGCATTTAATTTCTAATTAAAGTTTTTTAAAACTTGATTGAAACTAATATTTATTAGCATTATTTTTTTTAATTTTTATAAACTTAATATATTTATGTATGTATAAAATTGTTTATATATACATTATATATATTTAACAAAGCTCAAAGATCATAGAATCGCAATTTAAAGTTACAAATTTACTATTTATGTATATACATAATATATAATATATTAATATATACATAAATATATAAACATACCAAAATACATAAATATTTATATAAATAAATATACATATAAATTATACAGAAAGTGAGAAAAGTGTTTCAGCAGAAAAGGAACTTCACTATTTATGTGTATATTAATACATATATATATTAATATATGTATATTAATAATATGTTAGTATACACATTAATAATATATAAAAATATAAATACACATAAATATATATTACTATATATATATACATATAAATAAATTTTACAGAGTGTGAGAAAAGAAAAGGACATTTGTCATAATTACATATAATGTGATTTAAAAAAAAACATTTTTAAAAACATCATTAAAATAAAATAAAATACAAAAAAAAAATTAAATAAAATAATTTAAATTTAAGTATGATAAAAATGAAATTTAAAATAAAGTATATGAAATATAAAATGTGAAAAAATTTTAATATTATAGTAATATAAATCACTATAAATTAAACAAAAATTTTAAATTAAAAAAAGAATGCTTTGAAATTAATGAAAAGGCAGAAGTGAAAAATTATATATTTATAAGCTTCTGTTTTTCACTTCAATAAATATATAAATAATAAATAAATAAAGATTAATAAATATGTAAATAAATATTTATATTTAAAAGCTTTTAATTTTTCAATTCAGCCTTTTTATTAAATATAAATAATTGAAAAAGTGAACTAACAATTATTCCAAAAAATACTTTTATTTGTGTATAAAAATCAAATATATAAGTTGATTAAATATAATTGTATAAACTAACGCAGAAAAATAAATTTAAAATATAAAAAAAAATTAAGTGAAATAAAGAACGTAAAACAAATTATTTTTTATATTTTAAAAATTTTAGTATAAAACTCTCTATTATTTTTTATAAAAAAAAACTTTAATTAGCAAGTAAATATATAAATAAAATAAATATAAATAAAGTATATATATAAATAAAATATAAGTATAAATACAGAATAATCAATTAAGATTAATTTATAAAAACAAAAAATATTAAATAAATAAAATATGAAATAAAATGCATAAAAAACAAATAAATGTATATAATAAAATACAAGAAATGAAATATATAAAATATAAATAATATATTATTATTATTATTAATATGTTTATTATTATTATAAATTAATTTATTTTAATTTGTTTGGTTTTTTGTTTTTATATTATAGCCAGCACAACTCCACATCGTCATCATAATCACGATCACCAACATGATCACAATCACCACCATAATCACGATCACAAACATGATCACAGTCACAATAGCAGGAATATTGCAAATAATGAAGCGGATGACGAAAATACAGACATCAATGAAACGCTTGAAGACGAGTTTGAATCAGATAAATTCTGTGAGTGGGATAAGTGTGATAAAGATAAGGACTTAAGGGAACCAAGAGGTTTTAGTAAATATCTGGACCTTCAATTCTTGAAAAAATTAGTCAAAAACTTAAATCCATTCTCAAAGGGAGATATGCAGATGAGATATTTTCTGTTTAAAAAAGATTTTTCCGAATGTGGTCACGAGATTTTCTTAGGTGACAACAGTATATTCACATCGGGACTGAATGCAACCCATCCAACAAGGTAAATTTAAAATTTACATATCCGGTTAGAGAAGTATACTTAAAATATATGTATTTTTTTATAGAATTGTTGTACATGGTTGGATGAGTGGTACGCGCGGATCCTTTAATCGTGATGTTAAAAACGCTTACCTCAGTCGCGGTGATTATAACGTTATTGTTGCGGATTGGAGTGCAAGCGCTACAAATTTAAATTATTTCTCAGTGGTTAAAATGATTGAGGGTTTCGGTGAACAGTTAGCCAAATTTACTACATATTTACACGACAGCATGCAAGTCAATTATGATGACATATACGTTATCGGTCATTCATTGGGCGCACAAATTGCTGGTGCAGCTGGAAAACGTCTTAAGCCTGCGCAGTATAATACAATATTTGCGCTGGACCCCGCTGGACCCAAATTTAGAAAACGTAGCATTGAATGTCGTATTGATCCTACTGATGCCAAATATGTTGAGTCTATGCAAACAAGTGCTAATTTGGGCTTTTTAGAGCCAACTGGCAGTGCCACATTCTATCCAAATTATGGTTATTATCAGCGTAAATGTTATTATCTGGGCTGTTCACATATACGTGCTTATAAAATGTTTGCCGAATCCATTGTGTCCAAAATTGGTTTCTGGGGTACGCGGTGCCAGCGTTCCAACAAGGACTTCGAATGTAGTGAACAGCCAAATGATTTCTTTCGAATGGGAGGAGAACCTTCAGTACCAAAGGCTGGTATATTTTATGTTAAGACGGGCACAAGTGAGCCTTTTGCTTTAGGTCGTAATATTACTGTTTAAGCAAATATAAATAAGATTGGATATAGAGAGGATTAAATTTAGATATTTCATATATGTATATTCGTTGTAAGCAAAACCCACCAAATACTCGTATTTTTTAAGAAAATATTATTAATAAAATATCTTTTTGGGTATTTTAAATTTATATATTATTATTTCATAACAATAAATTGTGTAGATTAAAGCAAAAAAAAATTTTTGAGTTTATTTCTGGGCGAGAAATTGGTAAAATTTGGATATTCCAGAAAATTGAAGAAGAAAAATATTTCTAGTCGGGTTGTGTATTGAATGAAGTTATGAGATATATACACAAACTATTATATTGCATTTATTGTAATAAATGAATGTCTTGAACACCTATTTCGAAACTCCGAGACGTGTCAGCTTGATAGTAAATCGCTTTAATCGTTTAACAACCGCTGAACATGTTAAAACTTTTTAAACTTACTACAAAAACACCTTCGCCAGAATACAAAAAATTTTTCCTAACGATATTTCGCAAGATTTTTGAGTGTGTTGATTTTAGCTCAGATCGTTACCAGAATTACCGTGTAAATTTGCTGATGTCAATATATTTATTCCTAAAAGTAGATAGCGAAATTTAAATTATAAATTCTGGATTAACTTTTTCGTCTCTAAAAATATGCAATCTATAGAAAATGATTATTCAAGCCAAAGTATTACTAGGTTTGTTATAACCTATTTACTGGGTAAAACTTATACGCATTTCTGTGATTCAGATTAAATCACACAGCATTTTTGGAGGCTTTAATAGATAATCAGCCGGTTTTGAATATTTACAATAAAAAATAAATCTCAAATAAGTTTTTGTTTATTTAATGAGAATTTCGTGTCAGGTTAGCTTAGACTAGAAAAAGGGCCTTCTACACCAAAGCCAACTTGGGTCTGAATAATGCCTTATTGTGTTTTTTTTAATGACTTACTCACATTAAATAACACTCAACTTACAATAAAGAATTATTTTTCATATCCTAAGTAAGATAAAAACCGTGCTATGTTAAATATATTATTTCAAAGTAGTTTCAATTACAGAACCACTTCAAGATTATGGAGAATATAACTAAATCTTTTAATGGACACAACTGTTTTGGTTCGCTTTACCGTCTCTGATATGCTCCTCGAATTCTGAAGTTAAAGCAAATACTTCCAAATTTAATTATAAATTGATTTTAATATATTTAAATAAGTATTCATATAATTTTAATTGCAGTAAATTGTGCTAACATAGGCAATTAAATTCACAAACAAAATGGCTCTACGTGGGCTGTATAAGATTTCTTACAGCTAATTTGCTTTCACTAATTATGCTGTATTAAATGCTAATATCTTCGACAAGCAAATCCGAACTAAGCCTATTATTAGTTCGATTTCCTACGTTGAATGCCTGCATTTCATTAAATTCAAAATACAAATATCAACAGCCCCACAAAGCATTGAAATGCAAATAAGCAAATATTAGGAGCTTGAGTACTATATTTAATGCTTATTAAAAATACTTTCTCAATATCTGCCAGCTAATGATAGCTGAAGGCCGAGCATCATTACTCGATATGTGAATTGAACTAAAAACTTACTGATGAAAGGCAATACCAAGGATTCTTCGAATGTACATGTTTTCAGATTACATTTTTTTACATGAGATGAAAAGCCGGATTAAGTGGATCATTAGTGTTGAGTGCGCTGAAAAGCAATTTTAAGTTTTACTCAAATTTTGTTAAAACATGCAGTAAATTATAAGTATATGAAATGGTTTTTAAGTTTGTAGCATTTAACTTTATTACATTTTTATCTTTGCGAATTTTCATCAGTAAATATTGATTCCCTTCTTCATCTTCCATATTTCCGCAGTAAATTTTCTGTCATCCTTCTATTTACAGATATCTAGCTATTGAAAGGTCTCTTCTAATAAGAGGGCATAACTAACTATACTGCAGGCTCCAAATACGATACAAGGCTAAGTTTTTAGTTGAGGAACTGAATATAATATATATATTATTAATAGTAACAATAATCCCAAAATTATGCTTCAAAAAAATTGTGCGACTATAATCCTATAGATCGTCTGTCTGACTAGTGTATTTTTTAAGTGTATTTTTAAGTTTTGGAAGTATTATTTTAATCATTTATAATACCAATGATAAAAAATAAAATTTTGTATTTTGTTACAGACTTTTCTACTTATTTTGTCTATTTAAAAAAAAATGTTATTTGAGTTAAAAACTATTGAAATATATTTTATTCAAATGGTTGGCTTCTAAATAAGCCATTTATTCTGCAGTATGATATTTTAATACATATAAAAAATTAAGCAATAATATAATATGAGAAAATTAAATATTAAAATAAAAACATTTAAATAACATATGAGAAGGTAATTAGTTTAAGGTACGTCTATGGACGGACAGACGGAAATAACATATACACTTCTGTGTTCAGTAAAGCTATAATCAGATAGATAACAGATTACAAATTCTAGCTATAATTAATAATATAAAACAAGTTAATTATTGTTATTATTATAATAAAATTTGTAATAATAAATACAAAGAATTTATTACGTTTCAGTTGAGGAATATACATTTAATAGAAAGTGATAGCATCCATCGAAGTAGCAATAATTCACATAGTTTTTTAATATGAATATTTTTTTTTAATGTAGTGTTTTTAAAGGCTTCATATTTACTATGGCCAAATTTTTTACTGTAGTTAAAAATTAAAATTACAAAAAAAAAAACGCAAAATTTATTATACAATAATTTTTATTTCGTCGATATTTTGACTTCAGTCTAAAGTCATCATCAGGGACTTAAATATTATATTATAACTTAACATTATATATTACATAAAAATTATATATACATAATATAAATAAAAATAAATAAATAATAAATATAATATATATTTGTTATATTAAAATAATATATATGTAATGATTTTTTTTGTTTATTTTCATCAAGACATTGAGATATGATCAGTACAAAATAAAATTTTAATTCTACGTAATATTTAATTACCTGCAACGGGTTCAAAACAAACACGGAAACAGACGTTATAAATTCTAGCACTGTATTCTTCTTCCTTGCTATTCTAAGAGCCTATCTATTTATTGTGGACAAACATCTAATCGAAAAGAAGACATTTGCTCTCAGACAACCGTTAAAGCTATTTCATCAACTTACATATATCTTATTTATTGCACTCGCGAATATAGACGTATTATTAACGTATTAGAAGTTTTTAAGTAATAAATCAGGTATAAGCTGAAGAAAGACCTTTAATAGTTGCCTTTCAATTAAGAGTTTCGTTAACAAAAGCAAACCGAAAAATGATCTCCTGACAAACTGGTGGGCCTCAATGCCTTTTTAATAAAAACTTTCCTATTAATTTCTTTAATCATTGATGAATCAATCATTGATTAATTATCCCTACTTTTTGAAACATTTCATTTGGAAATGGTTTAATCATACTTTAGCAATCAACTCATGGATAATATCACCAACTTATTTCAAATCTAGGACTTCATGCTAAGTCCATAGGAGAAAGATACAAGTATCTTAAATAATATCGTTTCTATAATATTGAATACTGAACTATACGACAACACGAGAGTACATATGTTATATCTTAAACAACTTTTCTAGAGCGTGTGTGCTGGTCAATACAACTGTTGTGTCACTATTCAGACATATCTAGTAAGAGTCTAAAGCTTAGGAGCACATTATTTTCTAGTTAACTTCATAATATAACCGATATAGTATTAATCGAAATGCGTGAATTTGTTAATGAGTTCGCCTGGTTTTTTTCCTAAAATTGATAGGCATATGCAATCGACAACGTTTCCTAATTGAGAAAGTTTTGACTTATTTATTTTGATGAATTCATTAATAGCGTTTCTGGAAGTTAATTATTCTGAAATTTCAATTATACAGTTGAAGAGTATAAATTTTAAAAATTCTCTTACTTTATGAAAATAAAATATTTAGATTTTAATAAAAATTTTCCATTAATTCAAAAGAACTTTAGTTATATTAAAGCTCCGATCTGTTTTTCACTTTGCTTGTGCTATGAGTGAGTATCTTTTAAACACAATCTCAAAGTAACCACCTTGAATGTTTACTGGTCCTTATGCATCACACTTGCAAAATTAATTTATTCCATTCATTCTTTTCATATTAACAAATTCATCATTTTGTCAACATTTTGCATGGGGTGAAGTAAAAGCAAAATGGTGTAAACAGAATTGTGGAAAATAATTCGAATGACATCTTATCTGAAATTGTAACCAACAAAGTTCCAGCTCGAAGGATATTCATCCTTCGCTAGGGTACAGCTGTGAGCAGTAGTGGATTTTGAGAAAGTGTTGAGAAGTGAATTTATTGTTTATGCAATAACTTGAATCAGTGGTGTAGGCAGGATTCCACCAAGAAGTTTTTAAATTAATTTTAAAGGGAAACTTTTATAGCAATCTTTACAAAGATTTTACTGAGGACGTATAGGCGAAATTTCACTAAAGAGATATTAAGTGTATTTTAAATCAATTGATTTATATCGAGTTGGGTATGTTATGAAATTTTTATAAAACAATGATTACGAAACATATATCACACTTCAAGGGCCGATAATACTTTTTTAAGAGTTAAGGAAACCCATAAGAAATTTTTGTGTTTATTTTCTATAAACTTAATTCCCGAAGTATTTTGTATACTCATACACAGTGTCTATTAAGTCATTGATGCTCTTCGAAAAGAGCATCCTAAAAAATGTGTTATAAGAAACTTTGATATTCGATATTGACATTAAGGTTATGTACCAGCAATTGTCAGCGACGGTTAAAGGTTTCTCTCTAGAAATATACATACAAAAAAAAAATATATAAAAATTTATCAATCGATTATAGTAAATTTTGTTGCTTTCAAAATAGTTATCATTGATTCAGCTATACTAGCGGTTCACTAATGATCTTTTACTAATCTTATGAAGTCATTTCAACTGTTATTTGCACAAATTTGACATCTCCAAGTCAGGTGAATGCAGATTATTATAATTAGGTTGGGAGACTTACCACTATTATCTAATGATTTATCATTTCTCTTCATAGATTAAGAGTATGGGTTCTAGAACATTTCTCATTAAAAACGAATAATGAGTGCAATTTTTGGTGAGAAGTTAATTAAGGTTTTAATCACCACATGCCGATTAATTAAGAGTTAGTGACTTGAAATAGGAAACTGTATAGAGATTATTAGGAACTAAGCTCGTGAATGAATTCTATTAAACAATGATTTTCTAATAAAATATAAATCCATAAAGTTTATAGTTCACAAACTTATTTTATTCGTTATGCACAACGATCTTTTTGGCCTTTCTCTGGGCCAATAATTAATCAATCAATTTCTTGGGGTCTTTTTTTCTTTTTTCGTTACATCTTGCTTTCTTTTCGTTTCTATTTCTTTTTGCTAAAAATTAATAGTATAATATATTGCATATATATAATAAATAACTTGTTAAAAATTTAATAAATCTAAGCTCTTCCAAATGAAATTCTTAAAATAAAATTTTTTTCTATTGTAAGAATTTTTTTTTCTTCCAAATCATTTTTCCCTGGGTTATGATGTGTTGCCGCATTAAGCATTGAATAATTTCTGCACTGAAATGATTATGAAATGAGATTTTTCATGTGGCATCAGGTGCTCAAGTTTGTGATAACAAATTAAGGAATGCAAGACCCCAGAGAATTAATTTTGAAATGCATTACAAAAGAAAAGAAATATCAAATAAAAGTAACTGGAAGTAAATATACCGAAATATACTTGTACTACATTCGTAAAGTGGCTAATAGTAATTTTCATTTTACTAAGTTGTTCTATTAAATTTGATATTGATTTGATATTGATTAATAAACAGAAAATTATGTCATCCAGTCTCCACTTTCCGAACCTTCTAGGGTTACTTAAAATTTTTATTAAAAACTAGTAATGCCTTAAGAAGACTGATCCTACATAATACGATTTCAAATAGATTCTTAAAACCTACACAGATGGCTCTAAACTTATAAAAAAAATTAGCGGAAGCACATTATCTAAGGAACAAAACCGAAAATTATTCCACTGATTAGCAAAAGTTGATGCCATTCTTCTTGGTTCAGATAAAAACATTTATTATGAATACTCATATTTTCAATCACAAAAACACAAACTAAATCTTTCTCAATGACGTTTCATTCAGTTCCGTTCAGCATATAAAATATATTAACGAATTAAACACTACTATAGTTTTAAAGAAACCAAATAATTACTCATACATTATAATAAAGAGTCTTTCTAGAGGGATCTCAACTGATAATATGCATATGCCACACGTAAAGTAAGATATAGCTCAATTCTACATTAAAACCAATACATTGCAGTACAATCCAGCACTTTTTTTATGCACTACTGACATTAAAATAAAAAAAGTGCTGTTAGGAAGCATTATTTAAGCTAGTGGCAATATTTCGTAACTGGTAATTGTGTTTCCAACAAGAGTCCAAAATAACTTAGCCAAAATGGAGTATGAAAGTCACTAGTCGAAGCTTAAAGAAAGAAAAATTAAATTTTAGAAAAACAAATTTAAGACAATGTTGTATGTTTTCTTCAATTCGAAGGGAATTGTGTACATTGAATCTGTCTTATGCTCTGAACAGTCAGATTTCAGTTTAGAATTAGACAAGTTCGACTGAATGATGTAAAGTCTGCACATGAATACATCTATGGGTGTATGGTTGCAGGTAAATAGAGTACACGTTATCTATGAATTTTTGGAAATATATAATATTAGCAAATTTTGATTGAAATTATGCTGTGACTTATGTTAACCGAAATATCTTGAAAATTAACTTTCATCGCACGTAGTCATTATGATATATAAGTTCGTCACCACATTTTTATTGATTATAAGTTATCACTTTTATTGATTATTTACCGTATTCATTATGCAATTTCTAGCTTTTCTCTATACTCCAAACAGACGATGGAAGGAAATCATTTAAATACCATCCCTGTCATCTAAAAGAATTCGACTGACATATCAATGAAAATTCCTGAAAGTGAATATAAAAAGTATTTTGAACAATTCGTTCAATATTTTCAGAGCTGAGAAGATTCAGAAGAAAGCTATTTTGTATAAATATTAATAAAAAATATTAAAATATTAAAAATTAAAAAAATAAGTAAAAAAATTTAATAAAAATATTAAACACTGTGTTTTTATTGTAACTAGTCGCAGCGGTTCTTCTATATATAATATGAATAATAATTAATTACTTGTACAACATAATTAATTATTATATTATAAAACATTGTAATATATTTATATTATTATTATGATATATAATAATATAAAATAATATTGCATTTTAGAATAGTTTCTATTTTTTGCTTAAAAGAAACTATTCTACTCTAATAAAGAGGTTTCGAGCAGTAGTAAACTACAATAACAAAAAATTTTTTATAACACAGCAAGAGAATTTGTTTTTTATATTATTTATTATGATATATAATAATATAAAATAATATTGCATTTTAACGTCAGTTAAGACGATAATGACTTTTTTGCTTAATAGAAACTATTGTATTCTAATAGAGTGGTTTCGAGTAGTAGTAAACTACAATAACAAAAAAATTTTTATAACACAGTAAGAGAATTTGTTATTTATATTATTTATTATGATATATAATAATATAAAATAATATTGTATTTTAACGACAGTTAAGACGGTAATGATTTTTTTGCTTAATAGAAACTATTGTATTCTAATAGAATGGTTTCGAGTAGTAGTAAACTACAATAACAAAAAAATTTTAAAACACAGCAAGAGAATTTAAGAATATATAATATATATATAAGTACATATAATATAATATATATATAATATATAATATAATATAAGTACAGCTTTTTTTTAAATATTTTTTTTATTTTTTATTTTTTTTAGTTTTTATTGAAACTCGTAATGAATCTAATGTATATGTAATAAATAATAATTAAATATATAATTAATTATATTGATATGAATAAATCTTATATTTCTTATATTTATTGTTTTAAATTAATATTTTGTGTTTAATTTTCTAGAAAATTTATTATCTCTTTTTTTTATACATATTATATTTTATATACATATCTTAACGTTCCTAAGACAGTTTTTTATATGCGAAAATGTGTAAGACGCCAAAATTTTTTATTGTATTTCAACTTCTGAACTAAAAAAAGGTCTATAGTAAAAAGTTGATACATTAAAGTTATTAACTTTTTTACTATCTTTCAAAGACCTTAAATTTATTACCAGTTACGGCTTTGGTTTCCTTTATAATTCCATAAATTAATAATCATCAAGTTTGCAAAAGCATCTCATTTTATTTTATTTTATGTTTCAAACATTTAACAAATCCATACTCTTTTGGTATTAAGAATATGCAAAATTCACACAAGCACATAACCTCACTAACTTTACCCAAAAGATTCTTTACGACCTCATAAAATTTGCTATGATTTTTACACATCTCCCAACACTTTGACTTCCTTCCTGTCTTCGTGCCGCTACCCGATGCCCCGAGTAGTTTTATATTGAGTTAAGTTTTACAAGTGTTGCTATTACTTTTAAACAAATCATTAATAATTATTTTCCTACCAAAAATTTTCTCATTATCACATTTTGTACGTCAATTAAAATGTAAATGAGATTTTCGGTATTACAACGTTCAACTTTTTCATCGTGGCTGGAATCTGTGGTCGAAAAATAACAACACCTCCACACGACTGATCCTTTTATTTTTACTATTAAATAAACTATTGCATGTAAATGCGAATTCCACGCCACCAATCTTTCTTTCACTTCCCAGTACCAATACAGAAGCAGATATACTTCTCTGCAAACACTCCCATCCACAGACAAGCTATCCGCAAACAGGAACCCACACGAGTAAATAGTAGTGATTCGTACAATGTAAGGATGCCAGTGCTATTTGGGTTACTTTTCGGGCTTTGAAGCACAAATATTTATTGCCACTTTGGGATTAGTTTGATATTAAATTTTCGGCTTAGAAATTTGTATCCATTGATGATGTTAGGGAATTTAAATTTTTTTTCATTCCTTTTTTATTTTTAACTAAAGTAGCTATTATTTTAAGATATTTTCGGAATACGCCAAAAATAGTTAAAAAATTTATCTAATTTTGGTTGAAGAAAACTTTAAGTGGAAATTTTGTGCATTTTCGTCCCTGGAGTCTAATGAACAATGCGTTCGGACTTTAATCCTTCAGTGTTGCTGTGAAGTTCGTCTTTGCGAAGTGGTGACTGAAGTACAAATATTATTGGAGTTATGAATTTTAATATATTTTTGAGTTCAAAAATCTTTAATAGTTATAAGAATTTCATATTATTGTTAATGTATAAGTAATAAGTAATATAGTAATATCCATTTTGTGGTTCCAAAAGGAAATGTAAAGAAAACACACTTCCGATTGGGATTTTAAACAACTTTATGTGCCAATATTGATGGGATTTTTCCAGTACGCATAAAAAATTATATAAATGTCTTTTATCAGTTATTTTATAGTTTGTTGATCAATATTTTATTCCAACATTGTTTGCACCTTTCGGTGTGAAAAACGACATCATCGGTCATCTCACATTTTTTTGATCAAATTTTAATTCTAATATTCCTTGAACTTTTCCATTAGGTGTGAAATTAGACATCATATTAAACTTTTTTAACTGTCATCTCACGGTTTTTTATTAAATTTTTATTCCAATATTGTTTGGACCTTTCCATTAGGTGTGTAAAATGACATCACCATCTTGCAGTACTGGAGTATTTTCTACGATTTGTCGGCGAATCGCTGTGAATGGCTCGGTAACAATAATTTTTGGATCTTTATTTTCAAAATGTCGGAAATTTGAAGATTATTCCCATAAACACAAGCCTTTACGTAAGTACATAAAATAAAAATCCAGTGTTGACAATTCACATCACTAAGATGCAAAAGTACATGTCTATCAAATTTATAGGGCATTGAAATCAAATAAAAAAGTCTTGTTGCATTTGTGACGATTCTGTTGAAGCCACTTATCTTCCATTGGCATAACTTCAATTTCCACTAAAAAAATTGGTATCCATGAATTGACGTTGCATGTCGCACCTTTATTATTTTCGAAAAAATCCGGACCTATTACACCTCCAGATTAAAAGTAGTGCCAATGACACTCTAGATTTGTGAGTGATTTAATTGCGATTTAAATATCCATGAAAATATTGACATGAAGAATATTGTTGTATCATACTTTACCCTCTATCAACACCATGAGTGAATATAACTTCAGGATATAACACCTATTAAGTGTATTCCAATACTTTTCATATTTTTCGGAAGGTGGCAGGTTCACTTTCTTAATCAGTAATTCAAATCGGGTTTCCTTTTACATTTGCAACTTCAAAATTAATTGCACTAATTATCTCTTCGTTATTGCCAGAGACCTTTCATCCCATTTTTTTTTCTTTTTTAAAACACTGAAAAATCACGCTGTGATATGTTTGGAAAATATCGCGTTTGACGAATTTCTTTAATCCCTGAAAGTGCCATTAAATTTTTCGTTCTTTTTTTTTTTTGCTTGCAGTTTAACTTTTTCCTGGTTTCCCAATTGAAATTGTGGTGAGCAGATTTCTGCACACTGTTCAGAAATTACCGTCTGTCCAATATTAAGTGAAATAACCCCTAAAACTTTCCGTCTGGTGAAATTAATTCACATCATTGTATTCTTCCAATTGCCCGTCTTTAACAGGTGGATTAGTACCTTCTGAAGTCTGGATTATCTTTCTGGGTCGTACTTGTTGTTTTAAATTTCATCACATTTTATAATATTATTGAAGATACTGGATCTTTTGGTTTAAAATTTTTGAAGAAATTATTGAGCAAAACACACATGCTGTGCTTTATGTGTATAAAAACCGTCTGTCTATGTTTATGTATGTCCTCCCAAATACGGTTTTAGGGATGTTATTAAAGTTGAAATCGCATATATGTGTATGTAAAATTGAAATGAATCTGAATTGGCCTTTATCATATAAAGGCCTCAACAGTTAATCACACTTTTCAATAATTCATCCTCCCCCTTGGTGAGGAGCGAGGCTTATCTAACACCTCTGCTGATATTTGGGTCACAACACCCAGTTGGAAAATGCAACTCCACATCGAATGATTGCAAATGAATATAATCATTCTACCTGCGTATATTTGGGTTTTAGTTTCGTTGCTATGTGCCAAATATTTTTATAATAAAATTTTTTACTTTTTTTTTATTAACAAAAAATAAAATTTTTCCAATTAGTTTCTATTTTACTGAGCTATTTAAAATTTTTTAGTATTTGTAAATAGATTAACCTCTTGATTATCGTATTCTCACCGATATGCATACCAATTAAAAATTATAAAATAATTAGCAATTAAAACCTTTTAATTTTCCTTAATTGGCAAATTCTGTGCGATATTCGTCAGAATATCGGAATTTTTGATTTATTTGTCAATCATAATATTTTTAGAAATATAAAATGTGGGTTGTATGGCATATAAAGCGTACTTGATTTTAATTATCGAAACATTATGCACATCTGCAGCTAATTACAAATTCCGAAAATCAGTCACACAAAAAGCACATATGCAAGCTCTTGCCAATCCGAAAAGGATTCATTAAAATTGAGTGTAGGCAGACTCTGTGCAGTCAAATAAGTCGTTTCATCAATATTCCATATATCGCAAACAGTGCTTTTTGTATTGATTTTTCGCACTAATTATCAACGAATCAGCAGGCAAGCGGAGCAGTCCTTGCTGCACTCGATAATGTGCATCAGATAAATGCATTATGCCGAGTTGCTTGCCTGCATGCCTGCCTACTTGCATGCCTACTTGCGTTAGTTAAGAACATAAAGAGCAGTTCGAGTTTCCAGCATTAGGCATTCAAGAGCTTTAGGTTCTGGTTGGCTGTTTAATTGCCATGCCATTTGGGAACATTGATGCGTCTTCATGCTCGAAATGACTGCAACTAAGCACAAGCATACGTTTCCAACAATGAGCGGGGATGCTACCAAATTAGTAAATTTACAGCCTTACTAATGGCAATTGGTGATGGGAAATATGAGTTATTGCAGCACTGAAAACTCACGCCGACTTGTGCCACTGAAGTCTTCAGTTCTGCTCACAACACCAGCTTTATTGGTTTGAATAGTGAAAAAAGAATTCCTTCGCAAGGCTTGCTCCTTTAAATTACTTTAAAGTTTTTTGAAATGTGTATTTTTATTTAAACAACACTAATTGTAATTTATAATAAGAAAAGTATTCTTATTAAGTTAAATTGAATTCTTAGAATAATCAGTTTTTAAATTTACATTCCTACAATAAGTAGTTACAGGACGAAGTCAAGTATGTCTGTTTTTATGGAGTACATTAAAAACATCACCCCAAGTTTATAGATTATCTGCCATATCAACTGAAGTTTATATGTTATCTGCCATATATGTTATATGCTATATCAGCGATAGGAATAGTAAACAATTTAATTTAATCACAAACAGAAATATTCATTGGTGGTGGAGTTCAGCTATTGGAAGTCATCACCAGCTAAAATTGCACTCCCCCTTGTTGTAGAAGTTGCGCGAACTATGGGATTTCATGGAATGAGCTATCATGTAATCATCTGTGCTGAACACGTAGTTCTATTCACTATAGAACGTGTAGTTCTACCAATATCAATTTTGGTATTAACCCAAACAAATCAGAGGTGTTAGCTTCTAACTCCAAGTACAGATGATCAGCTTTCAAACTTTTTATATTAAATGGCAAAAATTAAAAGTAGTAAACATTACCACTAAAATATATTTCTAAAAGCTATAAAACCCAAAAAAATAAAATACCATTATCCGCAAATTAAAAGCACAACTTTCGGAAAAATAGTGATCAAGTTAGAGAAATCCAAAATATTTCTGTATGGAAAAGGTTAATAATAGTTCAATATAGAAATTTGTAAAATATAACAAGTAAGGGTCATGTTAGGTAGGGCCATGTTATGCAGAGTGTCTCGGGCACGGCATGAGTAAGATTGTTGTTGTTTTTAATGCAAATTATAGTATAGAGAGTGAGAGAAAAACAATATATTGCTTCAAATTTTGCCATGAAAACTGAGCCGTTTGAGACTCGGCACTTAGGGAAAGCAGTGTTGTCCAGTAATAAATGTTAGAATTTGCGCCTTTTAGAAGCAAATTACTACAATTTTAATACATTTTAAAGGAAAAATGTCAGGAAGTAACACAGCCTATTTTATATACTCTTAATAATCTAATTATTAGACTTTCTGGTTTTAAGGAAAGGCGTATGATTTTGTAATTACTGTTAACAATTATTATATGATAATATAATAGTCAATTTACAATATTTTTTACAACCTCTATGATTTTTTTCTTACTGGTTATTTTTGGTGGAAAATTGAAAGTGAGCATATCCATATTTCCTTTTAAATTTAGGCACAACCACAAAGTACCAAAAAGTACCAAAAAGTAGTAAAAGCACAAAACTGGCAATACTGGTGTGACACTCCACATAATATTCACTTTCAGCGTAGACCAAAAGAACCACTTTTGATGTGCTCGTAATACTACATAACATGGTCCTAATAATTTCAAAAAAAATATATTATAGGTGTGGATAATAAGAATTATATATGGACACATATTCCTTGAAAAATTGTGTCAAATTTAAAAACTGTGACGTGTTCGACAATTGAATGTCAAAATACAAAATTTTACATTTTCTCATAATTCATTCTGCAGTCGTTTCGTTCTGACTTAAGGTATGTCTATATTATACAATTTTTACAAGTAATTATAAAATATAAAATAAATTCTTTATTCTTTATTAGAAAAAATTATTACTGATAATTTCTCAGTCATTTCATTAGTTCTAGGAAGTTATTGCTCTCTCATAAGGAGTTCTTTTGCTCACATTCTTTGCGACTTTAGTAACCATATAGCATCACACTAATTTTGAGTTAAGAACTTACTTAATGGTCGAGTACTCATCTGTTGGATATATTTTAAGTACAGTTTGTTTAAATTATTTTCGAAACAATAAAACAACGAAAAATAGGATAAATATGTATTACATACACATATATAGATATGCAATCACTATCGTAGAATACAATACACTTACTAGAATATGAAAACTAATTAAAAGTGTAATATTTACAAATTTTAGGCGATTTCCTTTAAAGATGGATATAGATAATCAACAAATCCAAACTAATATTGTGTCTATCATTCAACGTGGTCATGAGATTAATTCACGTGCAACAAATGTGAGTGCATCAGAAGAAATAATTCCAAAAGCACCTGATAATGGAACTGCAGTGTTGACTTCTACAGTCATAGTTCCACAAAATAACCAAATCCAATTCTCGACTGAGAAAGATTGTGTCATTTTAGATGCTGGTGCTGTTAATTCAGACAGAGCCACTGAACATGCACTGGAAGAATTAACTCCAGAAGTGCTTAGTGATCAAACTGAAGTGTTAAATTTTGAAATCCCGATCCAAAAACATGACCAAAACCAATACTCAACTGAGAAGGATTGTGTCCTTTTAGATGCTGGAGAAGTCGATTTACACGGAGCCACTGAACATGCACTGAAAGAAATAGCTCCAGAAGTACTTGGTGATCAAACTGAAGTGTTAAATTTTGAAATCCCGATCCAAAAACATGACCAAAACCAATACTCAACTGAGAAGGATTGTGTCCTTTTAGATGCTGGAGAAGTCGATTTACACGGAGCCACTGAACATGCACTGAAAGAAATAGCTCCAGAAGTACTTGGTGATCAAACTGAAGTGTTGAATTTTGAAATCCCGATCCAAAAACATGACCAAAACCAATACTACACTGAGAAGGATTGTGTCATTTTAGATGCTGGAGAAGTCGATTTATACGGAGCCACTGAACATGCACTGAAAGAAATATCTCCAGAAGTACTTGGTGATCAAACTGAAGTGTTAAATTTTGAAATCCCGATCCAAAAACATGACCAAAACCAATACTCAACTGAGAAGGATTGTGTCATTTTAGATGCTGGAGAAGTTGATCTACACGGATCCACTGAACATGCACTGAAAGTGTGGAGTGAGAGGGATAATTCCATTCTACAATCTGGTGAAGCCCAGACCCAAATTAATAACGAAAAGCCATACGCCACTGTTGAAGTCAATGCCTTTCCACAAGTTAGTGCGAATAATCCATTTGCAGCATGTGAGATTGCATGGCAAAAAATAGTTCAAGAAGCACTTTCTGATGAAAATGAAGTACCGGACAATGAAAATGAACTATACGGGAACATTGAAGTCTGTACAATTCCTCAAGCTGTTGAAGTTAATCTACATTCTGCAAACATGTGTGTAAAGGAAGATATGGTCCAAGAAGCATCTGTAAATCACAATGAAATCTTAACTACTGCAGATCAACCCAAAAGTGAAGACCAAAAGCAATATTGGACTGGAAAAGACAATGCCATTGCACAGGTTAGTGCGATTAAACCACTTGCAGTCCGTAAGGATTTATGGCCAGCAATAGCTCAAGAAGCAGTTGTTGAAGACGAAAATGAAGAATTGACCACCACATCCAAAGTTCAAAATAATATTTCAAACCAAAACGGACTAATTACAAGAAACGCTATTCCACAGGCCGGTACATCAGACACATTTATTGCAGACAGTCATGCAAGGGAGGAAACATCCATTTATCATAATATGCAAAGCAGCGTTGGTACATTTATTATTCCTGAACCTCGTCCACGAATTTGGACTCGTAGGGATACTCCAGTTAAGATTTGCAATAATCGTACAGCAAAAAAACCTAGAAAGAATTAAAAAAATATTTTTATTATGGTAAGACTGTAAATATTATGTTGAGAAAAAACCCAACAATTTGTTTAAGTTGATATTTCTTATCATCTAATGTAGTTTATGTGCGGCAAGCCCTACAACTCTCGACTTTAGTGGGATCTTTTGCGAACATCTTAATTCCTAAAGCATCGATCGATGTATATATGATATTCTAAGTACAACTTGGATGTAACATTCTGAAACACCAGATCACATTAATAAGATGCAAAATAATACACAACTATATTGATAGGGAAGGCCGAACATTTTTTATATTAATTTTAATTTTTATTATTTGCGTTTCAATTGGATTGATTATTAAATTTATGTTAAAGAAATTTAACAGTCAGATAAGAAATATCTTAATTAAGCTACTCTTGTTACATCATTTCAGAATTCAAATAAAATTAATTTTTGTAGAAAGTGTTTTATTTTTCTGGATATATAAATGCATCTTTATATTATAACGTCCACAATTTTCATATATTTATTTATTTATATATCTGTCTATGTCTGTCTCTTTCTTATGAATAAGAATAAAATTTGCGATACTGTGTTGTGAGGGGCTATAACGTATTGGAAGTCGTGACACATAATACACATAAAAATTTCCGAGAATCTTAAGTCTATAACTAGCGTTTGCGTTGGATTGATTGATTTTATATTGTAAATTTTTTTAAGATCTATCCATTATTCGTAAGACAATGGCATTGCATTAATGTTTTTCAAATTTGTTATTAAGTTTTTTCAAAGTTCTTCTATTATTAATAAAGATATTTTAAACAATTATCCAAAAAGGATATTATAGGAAAACAAAAATAGATACTATATAGATAATACAGCATAAGCAACCACCAGAATCCGAATTGTACTCCAGCCGATAAATTGATCGTCAACTGGTATAATATATCAACTTAAAAAAATATAAGATTGGGATAATCTAACTCATCTCTTCATTGACAATATATTCAAGTGTACTCTCCCCTAAAAAAAGAACGATCCCGGCTGCACCACTGAGACTGTTGGTATATCCTTGACTTCTGGGTGATTGGTTTAGGGGACATATTCCTCTATTACCAATATAATCTACATAAATTTACAAAAAGCTGTGAAAAAAATTGATTTTCTAGTATATCCTCTACTTGGAACTGTACTGGCTTTGCTACTGAGACTATAAGTTCATCATTACTTTCTGATTGCAATGTTTTTACAAATCATTCCGTGAGAGCAGTTTTAATGGGTTATAGTTTAACGCTATGATTTGATGCTTTTTGTCTACCGAGAAAAACTATATTAGATACTATATTACGACCATAAGTAGACCTATAATAAAGAACAGCTTTTTGGAAGTACAAAACAACTCGATATCGAAAGAATATGATTAAGTATTTTGCATTGAACCACTTGTAGTCATAATGAAAAAATAAATGTAGGGCTAAACTTACAGTGCTTTAAAAAATAAAATTATCAGTTATGAAACTTTGTCTTATGTATAATCTAATATATTATATCTCATACATAATAAAAATTAATACAAAATTTTCAATTTTTAATTTGAACACATTTACTTAGTAAGAGAAACAACTACAGATTTAAGTTTTGGAGTTTTAAGTTACAATAAATTATGCTTAGAATTATTGAAATATAGAAAAAATATTTTATAATAGTAGTATTTATAAAATATCTGTAATAGTATTGTTCCTTCCAAAGTATCACAGAAAGTTAAGCTCTGGTGGTATAAATATTGATGTATTTAATAATCGGACGCTTTGGCTCGCTTTGGCTCCAATGATGTTCCTAATTTTAGTTATTAGCGTAGGTTATCTCAAGTGAATACATTAAATAGATTTAGGATATGTTAAGGAAAAAGCAGCGTATTACTGAAAAAGATATACCATATTAATGATTAATGATGAGTACATATGGAGAAGATATTCACTCAAATACAAAAGAAAAAATTTCTTACCACACCTTTTGGTTATTCCGTTTTTAAATATTTTTAACGATGATCTTCTGAAATGTAATTTGAATACCTAGAATATATACCCGCATTCTCTAACTCCTCATCTGTGGCAGATCCGTTGCATAGAGGGCTTGGAACAAGTAAAACAGCTGGAACACGTGCCACATCAGGTTCAACAACTAATGGAGGCGGCTCAATAACAATTTCATCCAAGCCTTGAACGTTGTTCGGTTCTAAGTCACCATTTACTACTATTTCTTGTTCAGGTGCTTGTTCACGCTGTTCTTGCGGATCAACAATTTGAATCTCTAAGTATTCATACACATCACCATTAACCCCGTTAACGGCATGATCGTCATTATTGGGAATATTTTGATTGAGGTTTTCATTATTAGGATCCATTACTACGAGGAAAAACTGCTTATCTTGTAGGTGTAAGAACAATTTTTTTATTTGATTTCTTATATTGCACTATGTGACAGTTCTGAAAATTTTAGGGCAATGCCAGCTTAAACAAAATTAAAATTATGAATTATTATATATCGGAATTTTGCTTCACATATTGTCTGTCTTCACAGTTCAATTTTCAGTTTTTGTCCATTTTTCTAGTTCAATTTTGAACTTTGTCTAATTAAAAATAAATCGATTTTAGTTGAGAAATTACAAATTGAATTTAATTTCTCAATTAATTTGTTTCCCGAATTGTTTATTTTCTTTATTTGAAACGTATATATTTTCCCTCGCAGCTTTATTTTCTCTTCATATGTGTGCAAGTTGGAATCATAATTGCCATATTGAAATTTTATGAAACACCATTTACCATGCCAAGTGACTTAAAAAACTAGTACGCGATTCTATCAAATACCTTTGTGTGGATTTTGTATGGTAAGCGTATCTGACGCTATACTCTGACGCTTATTGAGATAACTCCGAAGATGAGTTAAGCACAATGGAGTACCTAAACATACTCTCCTGTTGTGAATTCACATACCCACTGTTGTTGGACGGGCTATGGCGTCAATTAAATAGTTGTACTCACCTCGCTAAGATATTGGCGAATTAAACCAAGTAGTGATTTGCTCGTTGTCTAGTCATGGTGAATGTTATTCCTGATGCACCTAAGCATCATAGTTATTTTTTAGGAAAAGCAACAAAAGCAATAACAATTTTCCTAACATAATAGTAGTTATGGGTACCCAGATAGTAGTTTATAGAACGTCGGCACTTTTGGCTATGGGGTTTTTACCATACAAGTTTTGTATATTCAAAACTCATATATTACTATTAATTACATATTCTTGTAAAATATATCTGAACAATGTTCATAACTCTGCAATACTGTAGTTCACAAATTTAAACTATATGTAAGTAAGTTTTGGATAAAATTATTATAATTCTAGTTATGTTGAGGCTAGTTGAGTCAGTGCACCTGAGCACTTTTACTCTCTATTAACTGCGAGATTTCTTCAAAACCTCTCTTTGCGCCTTGACTAGATTATTGTTTATTATTTCATCAGACCTCCCCGAGGAGCCTGTAACCATTCCTTTATTATATAACAGCTTGATTTTTCTACTGGAAATGTATAAATTTATACATAATTGTGATATGTAAATGATAATGTATGTATATTGCAACAACAAAAAATTTTTATTTTTAATTAATTGAATTTTTAGCTGACCATACAGCTGCTTCGAGTATTTCCAAATAACTGTCATCAAAGGTCTTGAACATATTTCTTATATTTTATTATTCTTAAGTAATTGTTTGAGACTGACTAAGTAACGTATTATCTTAAACGTGTTATGTCTAAGAACGTAATACGAAGAAAGTCAGATACACTTATGTTTCTCCACGATTCGCTCAAGTGAAACTAGAAAGTTAAATGTTTATTTCAATGCATATATAATTAATTTTTAAATTTATTTACTGTGGTCACTATATTAATAAATAGTAGCTAAGTTTTCATTTGTTTTTAAGAAAATTGCATACCAGAAATAGTCTTCTAGAAATAGTTCCTCCATTAACCATTAAATATATTTTTACAGCACTATATATTATACAACTCTTCATTGAAAAGTTATATATTTACTTGTAATAATTGATTTTGAAGTTATCGATTTTAATAGAAAATATTGCGTTACTTGAGATATCGAAGGTATATATCTCAAAAAAATTATGTATTGAGTGTATTTTTAAAAATTATATATGAAATTGTTGTGATGACAATAAAGTGCGATTACTGTATGTTTTAATATATTTCAATGAACAATAAAATTGACTTTTTAGGACCTTCTTTATGACTTTCCAAAATCCACTTTCTAAATCCAGTTAAAAATTTAGTTATCAATTTAGACATATTTTGTATGAATTTCGAAATAATATTTTTATGAGTGTATTTATATTTCCAGTTGAAACCATTTCGAGTTTTGATGAGAAACCAGACATATTATCACCACAAACTTTTAGACACTATTTGTAATCTACTGGGAAAGTACACAATTTAAGTTTAGTGAAGAGTTTTTAAATCTCTCTCTCTCATAGCGTTGTTGATTTCAGACGATTTCACCCTTGGTTAATAATTTTTGTGAGCTTAAAGTCATGGCTATTCTCCAGTTATGTGTAAGCTTTGTTCAATGTGCTTGAAAATCATAAGATTTTATCTCACTCTTAATATTTTCATATTAGTTCCCTGCTATTAAAACGTTGAAGGAACTGTAGAAAGAGTTAGTTCGCCATGCTTGATTTTCCGGGTTCATTGCTATACTGATAGAAAAATTTTCATCGATAAGTCAGCACTACGGCCTAGAGAAAATTAAAAGAATTATTTATTGATTAAATAATGATTATATATATGATTAAAATATAGGGACGATTATGAACTATAATATTGTTTTCTCATAATAAACTTTGACTAAGGTTCTGAAAAAATTAAATGTCTTTTGCAATGGTAAAATTTGTTACCATAAAACTCACAAAAAGTTGGAAAGACTGAAAATAAATCTATAAAGCTTTGATTAGATAATAATAAGGTTTTATGAAGCCGAAATGTGAACCATTAAAAAGACACAAGCAGAAGGTAGAGGCATTGCATTGTGGGTATATTAAAAAGAGTTGAGATATTTGTAAACTAATAACTAACGTTTATCTCTAGGTATAGTCTTTGAGATGATCTGGATTCTTTAAAGAAATGATTGTGAATGACAAAGTGAAATGGGCGTAGTAAATTAGAAAAACGATGGATGGATGAATGGATGGCACAACGTCGAACAAAATAGCGCTCTGCAATGAATATTTTGTCCTGCTATCCGTTGTCCAAAAAAAAAGAAATATACGACTGTAAGAGAGGTAAGTATTACGTTTCCTATTATATGTTGTCGTTGTTGTTGTGATTTGAGTTAGTGCTATTGCGCACTTTAACTCTATTGTGACTGGCTTATTCCTGCCCCACACTAAACTTTAACTATACTAGAATCATTTATTATTTATTTATTTTCTAACTGATGACGGACTGTAGATTAGCATATCTTTCTGTGCGTCCTGAGGTGCCCTTAAAAAATTTTTACCAGAATTTATTTTAAAGAAGTTTATTTAATAAATTCAGTTTTTCATATTTAAATTTTTGTAAAATTTATTTTGAGAATTTTAGTGTCTTTACAATATCGTTGAACCTGCTGTGCACTACAAGTCTGGAATAGGAGAAGTGTTGATTTTATATAAATGCCAAAGAGCCAGTGTCGGAAATGTGTGTGTCCTCCTGAAAAGCCGCACAACAAAGTGCATACGAGTATCCTTACATTTAACTGTCACACTTGCCTTCACTTAAGTTGCGCGTTTTTGCATTTTTCGGTTGCTCACATAGGTCTGCTTATTCCACTAGAAGCACATTAATAAGCTCATCACACCTTGCCTCATTTTAGCTCAACTGCCGCTTTAAGTACCAACTTCTTTCACTAGACGTGAACGTGGAAACGGAAACAGGAAACGTACTTAAATTTGCACAAAGAGCATAAATGGCAATTGAGTTAATGCGAGAAGGTAGAATAAAGTTAACCAAAGGAATTCCATGCACCTCATGCACCTCGACATTACGAGATTTCTGTGGTGTCTCAAGAGTGGGGTGAATTTTTTAAAGGAGCTTTTTCGTTAGGAACACCTAACCTATATCGAAATAACTTCCAATTTGTATACTTGGAGGGTTTAAAAAGTTTTTTTTCTTACTTGTTTTACTTAATTGTTTGTTTTGTGTTAATTGGGCTAAATTTACTTGTGGTCAATTTTAACTTCAAAAAAGGAAAGATAAAAGCTTTAAGAAGTTTTTTCTTGCAGTGAATAGTGTTGAAAAGGTCTCTATTCATAATTTGGTGGGGTATAACTACATATATGAATTGTTTGCAGTCCTTAATGAATAATTTAAAAAAGATTTCTTTAAGAATTTTACATGCTTTAATTGGCTTTATCAACTACTTCTTGCGGTCAACTGATCAAAGGACCCTAACTTAAAATATATCAACTGCGTTTTAGTATTCCATTTGTAAATTTATAATGAGTTTTAAATGAATATGGTAATATAATAAAAGGGTTGACTTTACTAAACGCGATAGTTTATTCTTTCACTCTATTTATTTTTACAACGAATTTCTCATATTGCTTATAAAATAGGTTTCAATGTATTAATTTATTGTATTAATGAAAATTATATTTCTTGACTCCAACTTTTGAAGGTAAGTATACATATCTTTATATAGAATTCTGGAACTGTATTCACGGTAAGAGTTCGCTAACTTAATGTGATCATGCATTAGTTTTGTTAGTATCGTCAGATGGACGGTAAGGTTTCATGTTACAACCTAGCAATATTTACCAACAATATAATTGACTTATACAGTATGTGCATGTCCACGCTATAAAGATTTTATAAAAAATAGTGGGTCATAGTGGAAAAATTTTGAATTAAAAATTTTATTCTCAATTAAATGAGTTCGTGGGCTAACGATACAACTGCTTCGGATACCACCAAATAACCATTAACAGTGGATATTCGCGAAAATACTAAAACTTTTTACGTAAATCAGTTTTGAATCATCACTTTTTCTGAACCAATTCAATTAAAAGATAGGTGTCAACTAAAAGTTATTATACAGATTAACGTGTTTAAATGAACAGTTCCTGAGTTGTTAAGAACATTTGAACTAGAAGCTTCTTTTTAAGTAACCTTTGTTGACACCCTATATCTCAGTTGATTTTGAAAATAAACAACTCTTTTCCCCTACAATTTTTTTCATTTCTTTTATCATAATTTTTCTAGTTTATGTTAATAGAAGTTAAAAATATGAAGAATAAATTTACAATGAACTGAAACTAACTTAGATAAGTAATATGATATGGTTCAACACCGACCAAAGGAACTACAGAAATAGATCCTAGCGGGTTACTACAACACCAATCAATATGTCATGAGGAATATGAATAAATAGAACCAAACTGCATACAAATCCATTGATTGGGATTGCAATATTGTAAGCCGTATATTGTAAGCCATCTGTAGCTATCAACTGAGATTAAAACAATATGCAGTATTATTATTATTTAACAACATATCAAACCGGTATCCTTGTAAAGCAAACATGTAAAATAATGGCAAAGTTCGCACAATTGGATGGATTTAATATGGTTAAACAAACTAATTGTAAGTGGATTCATCTAAAAGGTTTTACAAACTAGTAACGTTTACGGCAAGTACTTCATATAGTCCATTTATTATATCAGTTATTTTTACAATTAAGTAATATATATAAATTCTAATCTTGGTTTAGTTTAGTAATCTGATTTGACACCACTATTCTAATGATACATATCAAATAAAACTACGAACCTAGACATCACATGTTCTGTATTAAGTTTGTTTGTACGGATGGTAAAAGAATCGCTGAACCTATTGAAATATATGTGCATATAATAAATTATCGTATAAAAGACTTCTTACAAAAACAGTGACGATCCTTCAAAATATGGATTTAGAATTCGAAAAAAAACAAAAGTGAAATACTTTATTCATATATATTAAAATTAAACAACGTTGACCATTCACAAAATATTGCTTCTTATCGGATACCAAACTCTAACTTATTGAGAATTAAATAGTATAAAAGACTTTTTACAAAAACAGTGACGATACCTCAAAATAAAGATTTAGAATATGAAAAGAAGCTAAAGTGAAATACTTTATTCATATATATTAAAATTAAACAACGTTGACCATTCACAAAATATTGCTTCTTATCGGATACCAAACTCTAACTTATTGAGAATTAAATAGTATAAAAGACTTTTTACAAAAACAGTGACGATCCTTCAAAATATGGATTTAGAATTCGAAAAAAAACAAAAGTGAAATACTTTATTCATATATATTAAAAATTAACCAGACGTGGACCATTCACATATTGCTTCTTATCGGATAACCAAACTCTAACTTATTGAGAAAATTAAATAGTTATAAAGAACTTTTTACAAAAAACAGTGACGATCCTTCAAAATATGGATTTAGAATTCGAAAAAAAACAAAAGTGAAATACTTTATTCATATATATTAAAATTAAACAACGTGGACCATTCACAAAATATTGCTTCTTATCGGTTATCAAACTCTAACTTAATGAGAATTACAAATGGATACACATTGTTAAGGAATTTTACAGTTTTTGTTATTATTATTATTTTATTATTATTATTTTATTATTATTATTTTATATGATTTTATTATTTAATATGATTTAGTAATATAAGTCTATCTGCATGTTTTTTTTTGATAAATTTTTATATTGATACGTAAACTAAAATATGAGCATTTTTCATGCATCTTGGTAAATAAAGTCAACAAATAGTTTTATTTATATAGAAATGTGTATATGCCCATCAAATTTGTTTCAAGATAAAAATTTTTAAAAAAAAAATCTATATTATCTATATTAAAAATCTATATATTATAAAAATCTATCTATATAAATCTATAATCTATATAATCTATATTAAATCCATAGTCAATTCACTTTCTTGTTTCGATTTGTTTCAAAATATAAATTTAAATTATAACCTTCGATCAATTGATTTCAATTTTTAATTTTCTTGATTAATTAACGTTTTAATTTAGACAAAGTGTGTTCAAGTTTTTCTTTTGGTTTTAATTTTATGTTTAATATTTATTTACATTTTTTTAAAATAATTTAATTAATCTATTCATATATATATTGTTTTTCTTGTAAGAATACTTTTCAAGTCTGATATTGGCATTTTAATATAGAAAATAAGCTTTGTTATTGTTATAAGCTTGAATAATGTTTGCCTAAATAATTTATTTTTAAATCCTCTTTTATATATTTCTGGATCAATAAAAGTTCCTGGCTAACAGACCAATCCAAAGCTTCGCGCCAATCAAAGCATAAGCATAGATAAATCTTTATCTACATGATACAATTGCTGAGGGGACATGGCTGTTTAAAGCAATATTTGTATCATTTTAAATACAGAAAAGATCTATCTCGCCCCTCTGCCTAGATGAACGTTCTATAAACATCTGCATTACTAGGAGAATATTTCATTTTGACGTATATCATTGTACACATTTGAGTCAACGTGCGGTACATTACGCTCTATGTGAAAGAAGAGCTAAGTAAGTAACTTAACAGAAAAGAAATTGACTAACAGAGCAATTAACTCGGGAACTTCTAACATAGCATCTCTCACTAAATAGAGAGATCCATCCATATCAAACGACAAAAGTTTTAAAGGGATCAAAGTCGATGTCTTTTTTCCACATATATACACGGTCATTATAGCATTACAGAATCATGATTTTCATAATCGAATCCTGTCATATATAGAGAAACGATAAAAACGAGATTTAAAAGAAATAATTAGTATATCAACAAAAATAAGACCATAACCAAAACGCACTTGTATACGGAACTGGGTTGGCAAGTAATATTGATATGTATTCGCGATTTTTTGCCACTAGATGGTGTTAGTACTTACTATTGTATATGCATAAATGGTGGTTTTTTTTGAAGATTTTATTCTTAAGCTATGTTAACAGCACAGTTTTTATTTTGATAATTGACGGATACATTATAATTAGTACACTCAGAAGAATGAATTGAGTAAGAATATTTTGACCTGAGATTTAGTTAAAATTTGGTTAAATAAACTAAATTATTTTTATGAGTGTAACGTTTCCCAAACCTAGAATACAGCAAACACTGCGTTAATGTGGTTAGTTTCTACAGACTGTTCTGGTGCGGAATCTCTGTGTGAATTAAGCCATTTAGTCTACGACGTCATTGTCATATTCGCTATAAGCACATATTTCACCAAAGATTCTCGTAAAAATAATTTAATCTATTGTTGCAGAGCATTTTAAATTGTTCCAAACGCAGCAAGATTCACTTCAGCAAAGGCAACCATAAAACTTTACTGGTCCCGCTTAACCATATTAATGACCATAATAACAATGCGGTGAAGTCCATAAAAAACGCTTCGCAACCACAAAAAATCACTATGCACACTAACGATTAATTGAGCTACAAGTTGAAGTCTTCATTTTAGCTGAAAAGTCGACATTTGACATGCTTTTCTGCCAAAAATACTCGCAATGCGAAAGATAAAAAGCGGAAATCACAATTTTTTCGATGCAGCACTTTTCACTTCACGTTTCATTAATTTTAAATATTTTTCCATAAATTTAAAATGACTGTCTGTCAAATTGTAAACGACAATATGAAATTGCAAAATAAAGGAAGTCACAGGAATTTTTTTTCATTCAACAAAAAATATTGAATGTGACAAATTCATATTGAAAATTTATGACACTTCGAGACGTTAATTAATTATTTATTTATGCACATTTGTTCACCAGCAGGGCGGCGGGCAGGAGATGATGGATTCGCATTTAAATTCGCAAATTTAAAAAATTTAATAGAAGTTTAAAGGACATACTATGTACATACATTCTGGTTTGACAAAATTTATTTCCTTATGAGGATATTTTTCTAACCATCAATGTCAGTTCCGACAATAATTGAATGAAGACAAAGTTTGTTGATTAATTAAATATCACCAGATAACTTTTTTATAATAAAATAAATGAATTTGTTATAATTTTGTATAAAAAAACCATGTTCGAACCTTTTATACTTTTATAGTTCCTGGAAAAATGATAGCATAGTCATAGTAGAATTATAAAGAGCAATGTTTAAACTTAATAATCCCAACAAACAAACACGTAAAAATTATTGAGTTGCTATCCCAAAACAATCAACACCTTTAACGAATCCACATTAAAGAATGTTGCGGCCTGTCTTTTCTTTAACTTTGAATTTGGGTAAGCAATCTGAAACTCAAGCACTTTAAAAAAGGGTCTAGAATATGAACATTCGCAGATAGCTCTGACATTTTTGCGAGATCCGTATCAGTTGCAAAGAAATTTTTAGAAGAGATATATGGTAAGGAAGGTTGGAGTGGCGGTTGTAAGTTCAAAGCTCACTTGAACAGAAATAATGGCCCGTTTTAATACCACATATTAGCGTTCGTTCATACGCAGGCTAGAGGTCAGAAATGAGCAAAGACGAAAAGTACGATTCCACTATTCAGGTAAAACTGAATCAACCTGACAATTCTATAAGCTTGGCTAATTTTACAGGATGGCAGTTTGAACAGGTCAGGTTAGAAAAAGGAACTCGAAGATTTTAAATTTTCTACAAGCCAAAGATGGACATTCACACATGAGGTCCGCCCGACAATTTCCCGAGAAATCTCTATGTTCAGGAACCCATGTGAGTTAAAGACTAATATACTTAGCTAACTCGTTAATGGAAGTCCGGCATTTTTGCCTGTAGTGCCTACCAAGAGAGATATTTAAGTGCGTAGTTGATTTAAGTAGTTACCTTCCGCGAGGGCTAGACACTACGGTGCTCTTGCTACAAGTATTAAGATAATGAGCAAATAAACGCTCTGTTATACAAAACCAATCTAGTACGCAGGACAACTAAAGTTACTAGCAGCTGAATTCCGTAGTATTAAATTTCAACTTCGGTGAGATGTGGCGAGTAAAAACCTATTTGTTATACTTCTAATCAGCACAATGTGGTGCCTAGTGTATTTTCATCGCTTTTTAATACAGGCAGACCTTACTTCAGAAATATTATATCCCCTATTCTAACCTTAACCCTAATGCGGTATTTAATTTCGATTTCAATACTTTATCATTTGATTTGTTAATCAACTTATGGTGTTAAGAGTAAATGCTTTTAATAAGTTAGAAGGTACCATAATAAATCTTTTAATTAGTTAAAATAAAATAAACTGCAATTAATCTCATAATACTTGCTTAAGTAAAACGTTATTATTTTACTTTATTTAATTACGCAAATAGTACTTAAATGTACTTAAAATTTAGTTAGAAAAGAGACAAAAATTTATTATTAAAGTGAACTAGAAAACCATCAGTAAACCCGAAGAGCTTATAACACGTTCCCAAGTAGTAATACTGTTGAATGGAGTCGAAATTAAAGTACTCTTATAAAATGGCATGAATTATTTTCATTAATTAAATACATAATAATATCATCGTATTAAAGTTGAAAACAGTGAAGTAGAGCTGATGCATGTTCCTTTGCTTCCAGCAATTTATCAAATTATTAATGTGCTTTCAGTTATGTGAATTGCCTGTTCTGTACATTTGCCAGATGAAGAGAGCTGCTGACCTTTTCAAATGAATCTCACATTTTCATTAAGATGAATATGATTTTAAAATCTATTTGTAATTAATTCAAGTATATTAAATACATTCCCATATACACAAACTTATATATATATATATTTTATATAAGTAAATAATTGCTCATATATATGAATATTTGCATATGTGCTGTGAAGCAAATGCTGATACCATTGGCATAACTAACCGAACATCTAAGGCAATCACACACTCACGGCCAGCCAGTGTATAGTGTCCTTCTGCGAGGATAATGCTTGAAAATGCATAATAGGCTTTCGCACCAGTAAGAATATTGTTTATTAAACCCTTAGTAAAATATTAATATGGAAACTAAATTAATTAAATATTTCTATGAATTCCTAAAATTTAATTATTGTGCTTGATTTTAATTTATTTCATTTGTATATCTTAAATGGTTGGTCATTCTAATTGAAACAATCTCCAAATAAGATTTTAAGTATTTAAACATGAATGTGACTTTGTAAGTAAAATAGATTTATTAATGAAAATTATTTAAACTTTAATAAAGTAACAGACATGTAATTTTTATCCCTGATTTTTTTTCAAATAAACATATTTTATTTATTTCGTTACTTCATATATAGTCATTCCTATGACAGGTATTTTAATATATTCGATAAACATAAACCAATAAAACTGTAATTAATTTAAATAAACTTCAATCAATTTTTCCATTTGTGTTAAAGTCCAGACCTCCAGTCGCCCAATTGTCAAATTGAAGTTCCGTTACCCTCATGGCTTCATTTCCATGCCCTAAGTACATTGCCACTAACACTGCCCAGAAATATTTTTCAACAACAAGAAACAGAAATTAACATAAATAGAGAATAGCATATCTACCCCCACATTCAAAACTACTAGAAATAAATGGACAAACAAATACATAAACAAATGAATAACTAAAAATAATATAAAAATAGAAATAAAATAAAAATAAAATTAAATTAAAAACAACGACGTAAAGCATACTATTAATTTTTGAGACCTAAAGACACCGCGTCCAAAGTAGATCAGTTGTACCTAGCATAGATCAGTTAATTTTATACTGAAATCGGATTGGACTGATTTTATAAAATTTTCAACGTAGTGACTTCACTGAACGCATGACGATAGGTGAATAGTGTCTATTCATAATTAAGCTGTTATATAATAATTTTATCCAAAACTTACTTACATATAGTTTAAATTTGTGAACTACAGTATTGCAGAGTTATGAACATTGTTCAGATATATTTTACAAGAATAATTAATAGTAATATATGAGTTTTGAATATACAAAACTTGTATGGTAAAAACCCCATAGCCAAAAGTGCCGACGTTCTATAAACTACTATCTGGGTACCCATAACTACTATTATGTTAGGAAAATTGTTATTGCTTTTGTTGCTTTTCCTAAAAAATAACTATGATGCTTAGGTGCATCAGGAATAACATTCACCATGACTAGACAACGAGCAAATCACTACTTGGTTTAATTCGCCAATATCTTAGCGAGGTGAGTACAACTATTTAATTGACGCCATAGCCCGTCCAACAACAGTGGGTATGTGAATTCACAACAGGAGAGTATGTTTAGGTACTCCATTGTGCTTAACTCATCTTCGGAGTTATCTCAATAAGTGTAACATATAGCGTCAGATACGCTTACCATACAAAATCCACACAAAGGTATTTGATAGAATCGTGTACTAGTTTTTAAGTCACTTGGCATGGTAAATGGTGTTTCATAAAATTTCAATATGGCAATTATGATTCCAACTTGCACACATATGAAGAGAAAATAAAACTGCGAGGGAAAATATATACGTTTCAAATAAAGAAAATAAACAATTCGGGAAACAAATTATTTGAGAAATTAAATTCAATTTGTAATTTCTCAACTAAAATTGGACAAAGTTCAAAATTGAACTGGAAAAATGGACAAAAACTGAAAATTGAACTGTGAAGACAGACAATATGTGGCGTGAAATTCTGATATATAATAATTTATAATTTTTTTATTTTGTTTAAGCTGGCATTGCCCTAAAATTTTCAGAACTGTCACATAGTGCAATATAAGAAATCAAATAAAAAAATTGTTCTTACATCTACAAGATAAGCAGTTTTTCCTCGTAGCAATGGATCCTAATAATGAAAACCTCAATCAAAATATTCCCAATAATGACGATCATGCCGTTAACGGGGTTAATGGTGATGTGTATGAATACTTAGAGATTCAAATTGTTGATCCGCAAGAACAGCGTGAACAAGCACCTGAACAAGAAATAGTAGTAAATGGTGACTTAAATCCGAACAACGTTCAAGGCTTGGATGAAATTGTTATTGAGCCGCCTCCATTAGTTGTTGAACCTGATGTGGCACGTGTTCCAGCTGTTTTACTTGTTCCAAGCCCTCTATGCAACGGATCTGCCACAGATGAGGAGTTAGAGAATGCGGGTATATATTCTAGGTATTCAAATTACATTTCAGAAGATCATCGTTAAAAATATTTAAAAACGGAATAACCAAAAGGTGTGGTAAGAAATTTTTTCTTTTGTATTTGAGTGAATATCTTCTCCATATGTACTCATCATTAATCATTAATATGGTATATCTTTTTCAGTAATACGCTGCTTTTTCCTTAACATATCCTAAATCTATTTAATGTATTCACTTGAGATAACCTACGCTAATAACTAAAATTAGGAACATCATTGGAGCCAAAGCGAGCCAAAGCGTCCGATTATTAAATACATCAATATTTATACCACCAGAGCTTAACTTTCTGTGATACTTTGGAAGGAACAATACTATTACAGATATTTTATAAATACTACTATTATAAAATATTTTTTCTATATTTCAATAATTCTAAGCATAATTTATTGTAACTTAAAACTCCAAAACTTAAATCTGTAGTTGTTTCTCTTACTAAGTAAATGTGTTCAAATTAAAAATTGAAAATTTTGTATTAATTTTTATTATGTATGAGATATAATATATTAGATTATACATAAGACAAAGTTTCATAACTGATAATTTTATTTTTTAAAGCACTGTAAGTTTAGCCCTACATTTATTTTTTCATTATGACTACAAGTGGTTCAATGCAAAATACTTAATCATATTCTTTCGATATCGAGTTGTTTTGTACTTCCAAAAAGCTGTTCTTTATTATAGGTCTACTTATGGTCGTAATATAGTATCTAATATAGTTTTTCTCGGTAGACAAAAAGCATCAAATCATAGCGTTAAACTATAACCCACTAAAACTGCTCTTACGGAATGATTTGTAAAAACATTGCAATCAGAAAGTAATGATGAACTTATAGTCTCAGTAGCAAAGCCAGTACAGTTCCAAGTAGAGGATATACTAGAAAATCAATTTTTTTCACAGCTTTTTGTAAATTTATGTAGATTATATTGGTAATAGAGGAATATGTCCCCTAAACCAATCACCCAGAAGTCAAGGATATACCAACAGTCTCAGTGGTGCAGCCGGGATCGTTCTTTTTTTAGGGGAGAGTACACTTGAATATATTGTCAATGAAGAGATGAGTTAGATTATTCCAATCTTATATTTTTTTAAGTTGATATATTATACTAGTTGACGATCAATTTATCGGCTGGAGTACAATTCGGATTCTGGTGGTTGCTTATGCTGTATTATCTATATAGTATCTATTTTTGTTTTCCTATTATATCCTTTTTGGATAATTGTTTAAAAAATCTTTATTAATAATAGAAGAACTTTGAAAAAACTTAACAAATTTGAAAAACATTAATGCAATGCCATTGTCTTACGAATAATGGATAGATTTTAAAAAAATTTACAATATAAAATCAATCAATCCAACGCAAACGCTACTTATAGACTTAAGATTCTCGGAAATTTGTATGTGTATTATGTGTCACGACTTCCAAAACGTTATAGCCCCTCACAACACAGTATCGCAAATTTTATTCTTATTCATAAGAAAGAGACAGACATAGACAGATATATAAATAAATAAATATATGAAAATTGTGGACGTTATAATATAAAGATGCATTTATATATCCAGAAAAATAAAACACTTTCTACAAAAATTAATTTTATTGGAATTCTGAAATGAAGTAACAAGAGTAGCTTAATTAAAATATTTCTCATCTGACGGTTAAATTTCTTTAGTATATAATTAAATATTCAATCCAATTGAAACGCAAATAATAAAAATTAAAATTAATATAAAAAATGTTCGGCCTTCCCTATCAATATAGTTGTGTATTATTTTGCATCTTATTAATGTGAGCTGATGTTTCAGCGTATTACATCCAAGTTGTACTTAGAATATCATATATACATCGATCGATGCTTTAGGAATTAAGACGTTCGCAAAAGATCCCACCAAAGTCGAGAGTTGTAGGGCTTGCCGCACATAAACTACATTAGATGATAAGAAATATCAACTTAAACAAATTGTTGGGTTTTTTCTCAACATAATATTTACAGTCTTACCATAATAAAAATATTTTTTTAATTCTTTCTAGGTTTTTTTGCTGTACGATTATTGCAAATCTTAACTGGAGTATCCCTACGAGTCCAAATTCGTGGACGAGGTTCAGGAATAATAAATGTACCAACGCTGCTTTGCATATTATGATAAATGGATGTTTCCTCCCTTGCATGACTGTCTGCAATAAATGTGTCTGATGTACCGGCCTGTGGAATAGCGTTTCTTGTAATTAGTCCGTTTTGGTTTGAAATATTATTTTGAACTTTGGATGTGGTGGTCAATTCTTCATTTTCGTCTTCAACAACTGCTTCTTGAGCTATTGCTGGCCATAAATCCTTACGGACTGCAAGTGGTTTAATCGCACTAACCTGTGCAATGGCATTGTCTTTTCCAGTCCAATATTGCTTTTGGTCTTCACTTTTGGGTTGATCTGCAGTAGTTAAGATTTCATTGTGATTTACAGATGCTTCTTGGACCATATCTTCCTTTACACACATGTTTGCAGAATGTAGATTAACTTCAACAGCTTGAGGAATTGTACAGACTTCAATGTTCCCGTATAGTTCATTTTCATTGTCCGGTACTTCATTTTCATCAGAAAGTGCTTCTTGAACTATTTTTTGCCATGCAATCTCACATGCTGCAAATGGATTATTCGCACTAACTTGTGGAAAGGCATTGACTTCAACAGTGGCGTATGGCTTTTCGTTATTAATTTGGGTCTGGGCTTCACCAGATTGTAGAATGGAATTATCCCTCTCACTCCACACTTTCAGTGCATGTTCAGTGGATCCGTGTAGATCAACTTCTCCAGCATCTAAAATGACACAATCCTTCTCAGTTGAGTATTGGTTTTGGTCATGTTTTTGGATCGGGATTTCAAAATTTAACACTTCAGTTTGATCACCAAGTACTTCTGGAGATATTTCTTTCAGTGCATGTTCAGTGGCTCCGTATAAATCGACTTCTCCAGCATCTAAAATGACACAATCCTTCTCAGTGTAGTATTGGTTTTGGTCATGTTTTTGGATCGGGATTTCAAAATTCAACACTTCAGTTTGATCACCAAGTACTTCTGGAGCTATTTCTTTCAGTGCATGTTCAGTGGCTCCGTGTAAATCGACTTCTCCAGCATCTAAAAGGACACAATCCTTCTCAGTTGAGTATTGGTTTTGGTCATGTTTTTGGATCGGGATTTCAAAATTTAACATTTCAGTTTGATCACTAAGCACTTCTGGAGTTAATTCTTCCAGTGCATGTTCAGTGGCTCCGTCTGAATTAACAGCACCAGCATCTAAAATGACACAATCTTTCTCAGTCGAGAATTGGATTTGGTTATTTTGTGGAGCTATGACTGCAGAAGTCAACACTGCAGTTCCATTATCAGGTGCTTCTGGAATTATTTCTTCTGATGCACTCACATTTGTTGCACGTGAATTAATCTCATGACCACGTTGAATGATAGACACAATATTAGTTTGGATTTGTTGATTATCTGTATCCATCTTTAAAGGAAATCGCTAAAAATTTGTAAATATTACACTTTTAATTAGTTTTCATATTTGTAAGTGTATTGTATTCTACGATAGTGATTGCATATCTATATATGTGTATGTAATATATATTTATCCTATTTTTCGTTGTTTTATTGTTTCGAAAATAATTTAAACGAACTGTACTTAAAATATATCCAACAGATGAGTACTCGACCATTAAGTAAGTTCTTAACTCAAAATTAGTGTGATGCTATATGGTTACTAAAGTCGCAAAGAATGTGAGCAAAAGAACTCCTTATGAGAGAGCAATAACTTCCTAGAACTAATGAAATGACTGAGAAATTATCAGTAATAATTTTTTCTAATAAAGAATAAAGAATTTATTTTATATTTTATAATTACTTGTAAAAATTGTATAATATAGACATACCTTAAGTCAGAACGAAACGACTGCAGAATGAATTATGAGAAAATGTAAAATTTTGTATTTTGACATTCAATTGTCGAACACGTCACAGTTTTTAAATTTGACACAATTTTTCAAGGAATATGTGTCCATATATAATTCTTATTATCCACACCTATAATATATTTTTTTTGAAATTATTAGGACCATGTTATGTAATATTACGAGCACATCAAAAATGGTTCTTTTGGTCTACGCTGAAAATGAATATTATGTGGAGTGTCACAGCAGTATTGCCAATTTTGTGCTTTTACTACTTTTTGGTACTTTTTGGTTGTGCTAAATTTAAAAGGAAATATAGATATGCTCACTTTTAATTTTCCACCAAAAATAACCAGTAAGAAAAAAATCATAGAGGTTGTAAAAATTTAATTTACTTTTATAATTTCTTATAATAAAAATAGAATTTATTTATGATATACAATGGCTCACGAAAAAAGACTCGATTTGCTCAGTGGAATGTTTGGACATTATATCAAGCAGGAAAGGTGGCACAACTGACATCAGAGTGCAACAGATTACATATTGTTGTTCTAGGATTGAATACCTCTGTTTTGTGAGTCAAAGATATGTTACACCCAATCCAGAACGACAATAAATAGGATTGGCGATAATATACAAACTTGTCTCACACCCGTTGTTGTGGTGAATGGTTCGCTTAGTTTTCCAATATGTAATACTTTACATTTCGATTTCAACCATCGTGAATCTAGAATATGCAGATAATGTTGTTCTGCTCTCTCACTGTTATGATCACGTGTAATTAAAACTCAACCAAGAGCAACACAAATCAGCAAAATCAGCTTAAAAATAAACATACGAATAATAGAATCCTTGCGCCTTAAAACCGATAACTCTTACTGCCTTTCAGTTGATGGTATACCAATTGCAGATACTGAGAGTTTTACTAGTTTGGGAAGTATACTTTTAGAAGACTGGGGTTAAGAAGAAGACTAGGGAATGCGTCATTATAACAAAAACTTGATGAATACCAGATATTATAATATTTTCTATAATGTGAATTAGACTCAGGTAAGAAACGAAAAAGCAAAGTAAAGTTTTATCAAGATAAATCAAAAAAAAAAAAAAACTTTACACTGACTGCAAAAAATCTATTAAATTGAAATATTTAGTATATCTCAAGTATCTAGAATACAACGAACTCTTGATTATATATATAATGTTACAAAAAAATACTTAATATATTATTCGTTTTTAATTCCCTCAAGCATGTATCATATGAAGTCTTAACAATAGCGGCACTTAATTCCAATCGCACTAAAGTTAAGAAGACTCTGTAATACTTATTCTAATGCAGCAAGTAAGTTATTTATTGAATGTTTTTCACTTTACATTCTAATCTGACTTTGTTCCGAAGTCAATAACTCTTTACCTCGTACAACGATATATCTGAAATCGCTATATCTGCGAAATTATTTTGATTTCAATTTGATTTTAAGTAACAGTGTACTTTTTATTGATTGTTAATATATTCGATTTTCCAATATTAATTAAGAAGGCCAGTAAAATCTCTCCCAAGGTACTGATAATACTGACACCAGTATTGAATCTTTCCGTCATTTAATATTTTATGAGAACTTTTGTACTAAAACAGGGTTAACCAACTGAGGTTCGAGTTAGTACGTCTACTCTATATAATATAAATGACAATATTCTGTAATGACTTCGTTACAAATTTTCCTTTAAATTTAATCCATAAAATGCAATAACTATGCCTTCTGTTCTTTCTGTACGAGTTCGCACTCTATAAACTTGCCTTCAGAATATTAAATATTTTATTCTTCAGCACAAAGTTCTAAGTACACATGAAATTGATTAAACGAATCTAAAACATCTATATAAAGTTAACTAAAAAGCAAAAAAAAAAAAATTTAATAAATAGTTTTATCGTGTTAACTACAGTTTCTATTCGTATTCGTGCTATAAACAAAACATCTGATCGCTCCTTTGAAGCTGTGGCCAATACAAGTTAACCTCGAGTTTTTCTTGAAGGTGTCGTTAATGTGCTTTCAAAGGAGTGATTCGTCTTGGTTTTTATGAGTCTGTGTACTTTTATAGTGAAAAATTTTTGTTCAGTTGAAGTTTTTATTCCATTTAAACTTGACATCACTGAACTTACTATTCCAACAACGTTAAGAGGCATCTAACAATTCCTCTACAGCAATGCTGTTTAGAAAATCCTTGTGTGTTGACTTTTGATACAAGAACTTCAGAGTGCTACTTTTATATTTATAATTTTATTTTTTCAAAGAATTTATTTATTTCATAATGTATGTTAAAAACTAAAAAGCCTTTTATTTCAGTTGCAATGGCACGCAGAGGTACATATAAGACTGCTTTCCTCACATAATAGCTTGAATTCAACAAAGGAAACGTAGGTAGTGCTACTCAGCACAATGACGAATTATGAAAAGTTGACTTTATAAGTTTTACTTAGCTTACTCAAGAAACGTGGGCTTATTGAGATTCCACAATATCATAACCTCAACAACTGAAAGTAAAAGCTATAGACAATTGCGACAAAGCAAAAGATTATTGTACCTGAAATTGAAAGCACTTGAAGAGATAATTAGTGTATAATGAATATAATAAAAACATTGTATTAATAATCACAATAACCATTTTATATAGCAATTCAGATATGAGGCCACATTCTCGGTCACATTCTAAAGTAATGTAATAATTTGAAGAGATGAGATTTGAGCTTGTTGTGTAATATCAATAAGAACCATATACCTATTAGATGTAAAAAAAATTATTAATAAAATATTGACTAACTGGTGCAAATCGAAACCACATTTACTCTATGGGAACGTATACACAACGAAATAAGGCATAGAATAAGGCATGGCAATAACTGTCAATTGAGATACTTCTGATATGTGATCAAAATTCTGAACTTACAAATACAGAAAAATATGTTGGAAATTAATATGAAAAGGAAAAATAGATTGCAGAAACTAAGATCAATGATTGATGAGAGAATGGGAAAAGTCAGTAGAAGAAATAGGTTTTGATTAAGAAGCAGAAGAGAAGATTAAATTTATTAAATCAATCTCCGCTTAGTTTCAATTTGTGATTTCAAAGAGGGAGATTAATATGTTTAAACTGCTAGGGAACTAAAAATTATAGTTAAGAGAGGATAGTTTTTATCAACTACTGCTACTTGGAACATAAGGTTGTGATTCAAAGGGATCAAAGAATAACTACTTAGTTCTGAAAGATAATTAATAGGGCATAATATATAAACACAAGATTTTAATATTGTTTGTTTCATTTTGTTGGAGAAATTTTAGCTAATGCGGAGTAAATGTGTCGAGTAAGTGTATTTTCACCTGAGATGTTAAAATCTCTTTAAATTAACTAAATTATTTTTCCGACTATACAATGATATACAATGATTAACTTGAATCGATATTTATTTAAAGCTCTGAAACTTTGAAAAAAGTTCAATATATCTACAAAATTAACTAACATCTATTTTGATGATTTAATCTATAAAAAGTGTTAGTTTGAATAATGCAATATTCAATTTTTTTGTTAGAACGCAAAAGAATCAAAGCACAACTGCAACATAACCTGGCATAAAATTCATAAACTTTATAAGAGCAGGACATTCAAATATAATTGCAAAAAAGGAAAAGAAAAGGATGAAAATGCAAAAAAAAAATTTTAAAACCGAAAAATTAGTTGCAACAAAGTAAAAAGCCAAACAATATAAAATAAACACTAGGAAAAAAGCGGAATAAATTCTAAAATAAACTTTTTCATAATTTAAGTCTAAAAAGTTTTTAGTTAAAACTTTTTGCAAATATTTTTGTTAGCCAGTAAAATAGTAAAATTTTTTGGCGAATCCTCAATGAAGCATAAAATCACACGATTTTTTATTTAAAAACCCGAAAATAATGCAAACACATAATAACACAAAAAAGATAGATTTTAAATTATGCAAAAATTTCACACTGACATTAGGCAGCTGCAGGTTAAAGCTGGATAGATTTGTACTTACAACAGTAGCGACCGTAGCGTCAGTAGCGAGCGAGAATTGTGAATATGTCATTCACACAGATACACCAGATACACCAGATACACGCATACAGATGCATTTATGAATTCAGCATTCAGCATTGGAAAGCCTCGGGGCAGACTAATTTGCATGCCGTTTTATGGTTGAACCATAAAACGACTGCTAATGGGGAATTTTCGGTACTTAAAGTGGTAGGGCAAAATATAAATATTAAGCGAAATCAAAATCAATTGTTATTAAGTTCAGATTTAAATAAATATCAATCAACTATTGCTATAAATATTTTATGGATAAATCTTTTCATTCAATCTTTAACTCGCTTTATTGAGTTCACTTCAAAAACACATTTGTGTATGTATGTATGAAACTTCATTGTGAACTTAAACAATGTTCAGATCAATAAATACAGATTTTATGTGTCTTTTTACAAATAAATAATAATGCTATTATAGAATATATGATTATAATACATGATTTCAAATCAAATTATTCACACCATCAAACTCTTTAGTCTCTTTAACCGTATTTTACAGTGTATTTGTTCGTATGACACATAGTATGCCAAGTCGCTTTCCAAAGATGAGAGCATATCAGCTACTCCAATCGGCTGTGTGTCACAATCTGTAGAAGACTATAACACAAAATTCGTAAGAAACAAACACAAATATGAACAAATAAATATTATAAATATTTTTTAAATATATATGACATACTAAGAGACCTTAGAATAGATCCGGTCAAAAAATACATAAGGGACAGAACTTTGAAGCTATATGCGAAAACCGGCAGGATGGCCTAGTTAGCACTATCTAATCTCAGAGTAATCACTAACCGCGGTACGTAGATCTTAGCTCAATCGTTGAATAATCACGACGATTATGAGCAATACTCAAATTAGTCAGTGAGATGGGTGGGATTCGCAGATGCAAAAGATTCAACAACATATATATATATATATATATATATATATATATGAGTGATATAGTCATACATCGAATTAATATGACTTATATATAATATATATAATGTAGTGCAAACACTTCCACGTTGCTATATATGAAAATAATGTAAACATAATCTCGGTCTTCGGTCAAGTGGTCAAACCCCGATAAGTCTGACTTTCCCAGTTTCCTCTTCGATGAGCCAAATTGGTTGGAAAAGCGATGTTTTTCTTATTGCATATAATTTTGATGTCGTTCTTCATTTTTAAATTCCGCATAACCGTTGCGGAATATATGGACGAGTTAGAATATTATAAGTTTTAATCATATTATATTATATTATATTATATTATATTATATTATATTATATTATATTATATTATATTATATTATATTTAATTATGTATATTTCTCTCATAAAAATGAAAGAGAACTAGAATAAAAAGGATTACTGGTATAATATACCAGAATTAAAACAATCCAAATCACTTATTGGTATCTATAACAATAAGAGATACCAGAATTGTATGAACTTGTCAAAAGAAAAACTTGAAATCATCACAGGAATCTTAACAAGGCACTGTAAACAAAAACACTACCTTACAAGACTGGGTATACTTACGAATGCAAACTGTAGATTCTGTGAAGAGCATGAGGAGTCGGGCACACATGTGCTGTTAGAATGCCTTGTGCTAATGCACATACGGATTTAGCTCCCGAGAATGCATATCCCTACGGAAGAGGCAGTAAAACTCTGTAAAACAGGTTCTATACTACTTTTTATTGACGCAACAGGGCTTAGAGACCTACTCTAAACCCAGAAGGGGGAACAATAGACCCGACTGTCGCAGTGTCACATCCCCCTAGCAATAATAATAATAATTATTATTGTTAGGGGAAAATGTGTTGATGTGCAAAATGTGTTGAGTGAGATATTTTACGTTTCACGGTCAACTGAATTTAAGTATACATTTAGACTTTAAGGTATTGCAGAAAAAATATTTTTAAGTTAGTCTTAAGCTTCATTTAGTAAAGAAAACATCTAAGCTAAGCTCTTTGTTTCATTCAAATACCATTATTCATAGGACATAGGTGCTGTAGATAGGTTTTCCAAGTCAACGGAAAACCTTCGCATGAGATAAATATTTATTCCCACGCTTTTTATTCAACATATCGTTTATTTCTACGTTAATTTCACCCAATTTAAAATGGATTTAATATTTATTCCATGGTATTTTTTGTGACTAAACGTCAGTCACAGAGTGACATCACATAAAAAATCAAGTGACAGCAAAATGTCAAGCGAATTCGCGCAAATTTAAACAAAAAGCAGATAAAGTTTGCACCATGCACTTCACTTTTTTTCTTTTATTCATAGATATTCCAACGCTAATAATATTTATGGAACCAGTGTTATTGTATCTGGGATAGACTGAGCACATAATAAATTTTTTTTTTCCAACTGTAATCCTTTCTGTGTATAAACTATGCGGATATATCATTTGAAAAAGAAATGTAAAAGAAACCACTACCATTTTCTTTCTATAAGTTACTAACATATATAGTACTTCTTTACCATTTGAGATTCGAGGATGATCTATTACCCAGTGTGTTTTTATAAGCAATTTCTGCCATTAGTACTTACGTTTGAATTGCAGTCACAGAAAGCTATTGTTCTGTAAAAGTTTACTGTAGAAAAAACTCAAATAATGTAAACGACTGATGGGTACAATATGGCGGGTTTCTGTTTTTGAAGCTAAAACTACCACAACGAGGTACACATTTTGAATGGATTATGACCATATAAAAACATTTCCTAAACTAGCTGAAGGTTATATGAATGAATAGTCAGCGTTGAATGTGTGGACGATATGATAAGCATTTAAAGGGCTTTAACGTACTTCAGATGATAACAAAATATAATATATTTTAATGGATTAGTGATTTTTTTTTTTACATAGAATGTGCTACCATTTTAATATGGAACTAATACTTTCACTGCTTATTTTCGATTTCTTCAGATGAAAACAGGAATTTATTTTAAAAGTAACTGTTCCGTTCATGGTAAGACTCTTTCTATAGAGCATCATTTTAAGGCTTATGGTGTCTGTAACAGTCATTAAAAGCCACATTTGTAGCATACACTGGGTGAGAAGTCAATTAGTAGTGTACTTCGTATAATATGGTCAACATTACGCCAGCTTGCGATGCAGTACATTATATTGATTCTACAAAATACACTTCTTGGGTTGACTACAATTTAAAATTTACAACACAAAAAACTATTTGAGTCATATATGTTATAAAAAAAATATAATATTACATATGTCGGCTATAGAAAGTGTGAGAAGGTGGATTTACAATTCTCATATATGCAAATTGAAACAATTAAAAGATTAAATAACTGTAAGTACATATTGTGACTTCGGATAATAACTGTATAAAACGTATTTTTTCGATTTACAAATTTATTTGATAACAAACATATATTAACATCTATATATCATAAGGAGCGAAATAAATGGTTAATCCTTCAAATCGTTTCCATTTTTGCGTTGATTGGTATTGACATATACTTTTGCTAAAGTCTTTCTATGTAAGTTATAAGGATCGCTTTCCAAAAATGAGAGCATATCAGCTACTCCAATCGGCTGTGTGTCACAACCTGTGGAAGACTATAACCCAAAATTCATTAAAAACATAAACATAATTATTAATAAATTTTCATGCAAGTTAATATTGTAAATACTATATATATATATTATGTTATATATAAATATTATAATATTATAATGATATTATTATGATATTAGTATGATGTTATTGTAATAATATTATAATGAATAATATTGTTATACCCCTAACTAATATACCATTTCCACGTTGCTATATATGAAGATAATGTTAACATAACCTCAATCGAAAGCAACGCTTCTTATTTAATACATGCATAAGTTCAGTGGAACAAAGGCTGGGAGTGATACCTGCAAATTTCAAGCCCAGCATTAATGTATTTTTTGTGAAATACTGCTTTTAACGGCAATGATAGACTATTATTATATTTGCTACGATATTAGACATATCTTCTCAGCTGTTTTTAATCCACTAATATAGATGTCAATAGATTTTGTACTGTTAAACTGGCTCTAATTATAATCCAATGTATTATTAAACAGTAAATGCTTTTTATGATCATCCATCGAGTTCAACCTCATGTACTTTAGTTATTAATGTAATAATAATACCCGCATTCCATGCTTACAGTGCTTTTTGTAGTTTATGTTTAGCCCTTAGACTGAGGACTAAATAGGAGGTCAGTTTCTTTAAATATTTAAATACTTTAAATAGCATTTTGTGATCTAAGTTGTCTCCTCAAAATTTGATTAACTATCAGTAGGTAAAAAAATTACAATAAAAAAATCATCACTGAAAACTTTTTTATAAAGTTGTACCAGAACCGATGCATGGCTCCTGTCTAGACTGTTACACATTTTATATAGTAGCATATAGGATATAGGATATATTTCTGTGATTACTTTTCCGAGTGACTTTATCTAACAGAAGATTGCCTACAACATCAAGATAATATAATCTCCTTATCTGCATACATTCGCATTCAGTTTGAATGTAGTCAAAACTTCACATTTATTATGTGATATCAAATTTTTTTCGTAGCCAACGATTGATTCACTCCACTTGAGATTTATAGTTAGATTTATCGTTAGGTGAAATAATGTATGCCGGTAAACAATAGATGGATGTTGCTTTTGGAAAAGGCTTTTTCTGAATTCAAGTTTATTTAATCTTTGTTTGAGTTCCTTGTTAAAATCCTATTGTTTAGTTAAGTTATTGAGAATTTGTTTAAGGTGTTCCTTCATCGTGTTGCTTGTAGCTTTGTTACGGTTTTTTTTATTCTTAAGTACATCTAAAAATGTAAGTATATATTTGCTTATATTGATTGCCGTTCACCATTCCCAGAAGGAATCATGCCAGCGGATCTCTGCAGGTTACCACACAACCGCGAAAGTTAATTGCAAAAGTGTAAAGTCACTGTAAGTCACTGAATACAATTAAGGTATTTGAATCAAGCTTGGTAACATCTGTACTATATATAATAAGTAAAACTTAACCAAGGAATGAGTTAACAAGTTCGATTTAAATGCTCTATCTATAACCTAGCAATCAAACTTATTTAAACTTATTCACAGTTGTTCTATTAAAAGACATTTAAAATAACTCACCTTTTTATGGTCTCTTATAGCCCTTCGTATTGCTTCATTTGTCAGCCTTATATTTGTTTTCTCTTGGAACCCCTAGAATATATTAAGAACTGTCATACATGCCAGGTAACTGCAAATAAGCAATAAGTTCATACTCTTTGTATTTTATTAACTGGTTTGGGTTTCTTTTTTGTTTTAAGTACGCCATCCATAAACATTAGCTTCCCTCTAACTTCATTATATCTTGTGCGCAGCGACTCATCCTTTATATTTAATATATATTTAAAGATGATATATTAATATATTTATTTATAGATGACTTTGTTTTTTCAAAATCATTGATATACAATTGACAAACCTCAATTGATATTTTACGTTGTTTTTCTAGCTTCAACGATTCCTTCAAAACAAATTGAAGATATTCATCGATGTGCTTTGCCAAAATTATACACGCTTCAGTTGTGAGTGTATTTAAGCCCAAATCATAACGCCTTGCACGAATTTGGTCCATCAACTTTTTACTATCAACCAATTCCAAGACATCATCATCATCATTGGAGTTCTCCTCCACATCTATTGGTACGGGAACTTTTATAATTCTAACCTTACCCTTTGGCCCCCTTTTTGGCATTTTGGAAAAACTATGCGCACGTAATAGTTTAGAGAAAAAAACAATCCGAATAATACCAGTACTTTACGTATTACTATTTTGAGATAGTTATATATCACAAACTTAAATATATGTTAAAGAATATTTCTTATTAAATTTAAATTCAAAAATGACATCTCATGCTCTATTTTGAATTGCCACGTCGCGATTTTTTATTGGATATTTTGATCTACGTTTACACGTGAATAGTAATAAACCCATACTTCAAAGTAATAGTAATATAAACCTAAAAGTAAATATATTGAGAAAGCCCGCAAGCCCTATTTGAGAAAAGCAGTTTACGCAGAAAGTACAGTAGTGCTCTCAAGTAAAAATCTAGTTGATTACCTTCATATTCCCATTCAGCTCTTTGTTTAAAAAAGCATGATGATTTTAAAATATTATAAGTATTTTTTACAAAATTTCAATCCTAATTAAGACAATAAATTTATTTGATTTATATATCATATTCTGTGGAATATTACTTGCTGTTTTTTGCTGCACTTGCGAGTGGCCGAAAGCACCTATAGATAAAATTAATAGTTCATTTATTGGCTTAGCTTCTTCATTAATTTGATTAAAATAATCAACATTTTTCGATTCAATTAAATTAGAAATCAGAAAACAAAGAACAGGGAACAGAAAATTGTACAATTTAAATAATTTTTTACTGGAATTTTACTACAAGTACGTAAGAGAACAGTTCTTATAGTGTTTTTAATACTAAATACAGACAAAATGCATGTTTTCCGTAAGGTAGAACGGGTCAGCTGTTTTGCTGCACATGTATTTGCATTTCAACCAGTAATAGAACAAGCATTTCACTTTGTAGAATAATGTGGCAACGCTTAAATTGCGAAAAAGTTTGTATTTTTTGCAGAGAAAATCAAAATACAAACTTAAATATAAAATAAGAAGAAGCATACGGACAAGTAGGTATAGCTTCTATAAACTTAAGTTAGATGTAATTTATAATTACATTATTACTCTATTAATATATAAATATATAAAATAAGAATTAATACAATTTTGATATTATTTTATATTACGTTTAGCTTTGAGCAATGTTTACTTCATTTTATTAAAATAATGTATGTATAAAGAATGAATATAAATTAAATTTTTTTTTTGGATAAACAATAGAAAACTATTATCGGAATGGTAGTAATGTCAAAAATTAAATAAACTTTATTTTTTCTCTATATATGCTTTATTTATATATATGCTCTATTTATGTTTTGGGGACTATTAAGTTTGTAATAAATCTACTATGTTGACGATTCTATATACTTGTTTTAAAAACAATTAGTAACTGTAATATGAAATATAATAATATACATATCTATATTATATATATATACATTATTATACTGTCGGAATATTTTAATTAAATATAAAAGTTCTGTGAAATATTTTATCTAAATTAATCAACTTTCTATCATCATGATTTTTAATCTATTGAAGCCTTATATGTTGTTTACACTGGCCTTAAATTACTCATTTGGGTCAAAAATTACAAACGAGAAGCAAAAGACTGATTTCTGCATACAAAATCTCATATGCGCATATGGAATCTACGCTCGCGCAATAGATCTCATTTTGTATAAATGAGTTACGAGTTTTAAATGAGTTCCAAATGCATATGAATATATTGAACACACCTTAAATAAAAGTTTTTCATGGCATTTTGACAGTTTGAGGAAGCTGTTTTTGACATATTTGCACACAGAGGTAAATAAATATTTGATGATTGCATTTCCTGGAAAATGATGCACCTTTTTTTGTAACTTTTACTTCCCAAAAAGTATTTACTTTAAGGTTTATTTTACCTTCAACAGGAACGTTGAAAAATCAGCTGTTTGCAATGAGAACAAATGAATAACAACTAATGTAAACACTTTCAAATGACTGATTCGAAATGAATCATTTGCGATCAGTGTAAACGCTATATTACCCTCTCCAAGTGCCTTAAAAGAAAAATTGATTCGTAATGTAGGAATTAAATAAATTTGTAAAAATGTTTCTAAGTATACAATACGAAACCCACTTGGTGTTAAACAATTTTAGATTTTTATATATAACAAGGAAAAACATGGCAGAGTATTAGATCGTTAAGATTTGGAAATGATGAACCAGTTTTTTGGTATGTTAAATAAACTATCTGACAAACAGGATGTTGGCTTAAGTGTAGGAATACAGTAGTTAAATTTATTTTACGATATTTTTTTTTACTGGACTGCTAAGTATTATTATTGCGGAATGAAATAAAATGACAAAAAGCCAGAATTAAAAATTATTAAGCCAATTATTATTATATCAATTGTATTTCAATTTTTGTTTATATAAATTAAAAAAAAAGTTGTTGTTGTGATTTACTACTGTTCGAGAAAAAGCTCTCTATTGTAAACAATATTTTACGTAAAGAATTTAGTTTCTTTCGTCAAAACGGGCATTAAAAATCAATTAAGTATACATTTTTTATTAAATGAATATGCATATTACATATAAGTTTTACTAAATAACGTTCCTGTTCCTTTAAACGAAGTTGAAATTATTTATTTTGTTTGCTTAAAGATATTTAAAATTAGAAAATATATTTCTTCTGATAATATTGTGTATTGTGTAGCATTTTAAAATTGCAACAGGTATTTATTTTATATGTCATATTTTAAAGTTTGTCACATGTGACGTATATTGTGAACGAATGTCATTAAGAACAGACTTGACATTTGATAGTTTTTCCTTTTCAGTAGCTGCTTTATCTGGCGTCGGACGTATTTCGAAACTGTTCCAGGTATTTTTTGAATTTAGTGTAATTATAAAACAAATATCTATTGATATATATTATTTCGTTTATATTTATGTGTTAAAGAACTTAGAAAGTTAATTATTTCGTAATTCGAACTATTATATCAATATAAATTTACGGATGTTTCGCGACGGTATTGTTGTTCAGAATCTAGAATATTTAGTATAATCTAAATGATTGAATTAGAATTGAAACACTTTATATCACTTAAAATATAATAAAACAAACAAAAAATCTCACAAATGAATATATCGGTACAGTTTTCGGTTAAATCGTATTTTTTTTTAAATGCATTTGTAGGTTATTTGTGCAATATGGCGGGCACGCGTATATCGACATGAATCTAAACTTTAATAATTTATAATTATTTAATTTTTTTTCACATTAATTTATAGCACTTTACCTTAAACATGGATCCAAATAATGCTCAAAACCCAATCAGAAATGCTAACGACGGTCCACCGGCTGGCGAAGTCGATCCAAATATAAGAAATTTGCGCGAAATGCACAATGGAAGGTTACCAGCTGTTCGTGTTCGAATGCCAAGAGAAATTCCAGTGAAATATCGTAATGGCTTTGCAACGGCAGCAGAGTTGGAGAGGGCTAACTTGCCACAACCGCGCCAAGCCGCTGAAGAAGAAGAACATTAAAAACAAAATTTAAAAGCAAATTAATAAAATGTGTTTATGGTAAGAAGAATATTGAAATTTTTATAAGAACTAACAAGAAACTTTATGTGAACATACCATTTTTTCTATTGCAGTTAATATGCGGCAAATCCTACAACTACAAGTCCTACAGGCACATAAGTTACTGGTTAGATGGTAGTAAACACTTATGAAGACATCGTTTGCAAAGCTTCAACAATTTGATGGAACACCGAATTATCTAAATACCATAAAAAATAAATTATAACCATTATTAATATCTATGTTGTTAAGGAAAGCCGTACACCTACATAAACTATTTTTATTAAATAATGCGTACATAAACCAAATTTTAAAATTTTTAATTATTTACACATTTAGTAGGATTATTATTCAGTGACCTATAGATTGAATAGTAAAATAAATCACGAAATACTAATTACAGTGCTCTTCACCTGTGAGCTCTTCACCTGTGAGCTCTTCACCTGTGAGATCTTTACTTGTGAGATGTGAGGATACAAAATATTCAAATTTATTGATTGCTGAGGTCTTTTTATATTTCTCAATATTTACATAACGACAAAAAAATTCACAATTTTAATATATTTGCTTATATGCATATATTAATTTATTTATAATAATATCAGAAATATGTCTCTTTGGGAAGTACATATATAAATATATAAATTCTCGAAGTTCTTGTGCTATCAGAAGATGTCAATATCTTGCGTTCACAACCGACTATGTGTGCGAAGTATCAATGTACTGAGTACACTAGTTTGCCATATATTTACTAATAGACAAACTGATAGTAGTTAAGATATGTTATATTAGTTTTTAATTAGAAGACCGACAAGAATACTATTAGTGGCTTTTCTGTTTAAAGTTGAAATTAAATTTTAATAAATAGTTAATCATATAATATATAGTTAATATTTTTATATATATAATCAGTTAGTAAGTCTGTTGTTTAACTTTGAAACAAACAAGACGTATATCACTGTGCTTTGAATTATTTAATCGGATAATGTCTGACGAGAAAGTTGTTGAATTTTGAATTAGCGGTGATGTTATGTTATAACCTCAAATGTATAGGTATATAGTATAAACAAATGCTTTCAGAACCATTGAGAAAGCATTGTAGATAACGCAAGGTCTGATTGTCTAACAGTTCAGTCAATGAGGGAGAAATGGCATATTAATTTAATATTGTGTTTGCTAATAGAAAAATTATCATTGAAGATCTTTTTAAAGAAATAGTACTGTTATACGGATCATGTAAAGCTAGGTTCTACTTTAAAGGAAATTAAATAAGCATTAAAGGTTTTTAATCATACTATATATATAAAATGTATATATATAAAAAGGTGGAATTATACGAAGAAAGCTATAATACCTTTGTGCTGTCCTATACCACATTAATTTTTTGTGTGAAGTAATTCTTAAAAAAGATATAGGATTTGTAGTTTATAGATTTTACACCACTATAATGCACTTTTTCAGACTGACATCTTTATTCTTGAGTTAATGACGGTACGAATATAATCAAACAGCCACTGAATCTGTTTGATTTGACTCCATGCGTTTCTTTATTAAAATGATAAAAAAAATTCCATCAACTGTGTTATAGCATCCGATTAGGAAGTCTTTAACAGAAGTTTTATTATATAAAATGTTTTAACAGTTGTACCTGTATCAACGTGTGCTAAGCTTCGATGCAAAACATGGAAAAACTTGGCTCCTATTCAATCACGTATCCAAGAATACTGAAAGTATGATGGCCAGAACGTATATTCAATACTGAACTTAGGGAACGCATGAAACAAATACAAGCCGCCACTGAAATCAAAAGAAGGAAATGGAAGGAACGCTCAGGTAAATAACATCCTGTATAATAAAACAAGCTTTACGCTGGAATCCACAAGATAGCAGTCGGCCTGTAGCCTCAGTTAAAACATGGCGAAGAACCGTGGACCAGGAGTTTAGAAACGCACAATAGTCGTTGAGGTCCTGCGCTCCAGCACGAGGGACGGACAGCACTAAGTAAGTACTTGTAACAAGCTTTGCTTAGTCAAAAGAGAGTACTTTGAAGGGGGCGATATTGATTATCAGAAAAAAGTAATCTAATACTTTTAATTTTCTGAATAAATTTTTAAAATTTTTTGATCAAGATGGCAGACAAGTAGATAAAGGTGAATTAATATAGTTTGATTGATTGATTTTTTTTTTTGCGCTTATGGTTTTATGTAATTCTTTTTCGATTTCTGCTTTTCCTCAACTACTGAGTTTCCTTGAAACTAAACTTTTTTGATTTACAAAAATAGTTGTTAAATACAACTATAACAATATGTTTATAAATTATTAACAAAAACGGAAAAAGAAATTGGGGTTTACATGACTGATAACCGTTGATGCTGGGATTAAGGAAAAATGTTGATAGATTTCCACTATTAAAGCTTAATCTATATTGACTACCTATGCTAGTAAAAAATTCGCACGTATAAGGGATTTCCTAGCATTTCTTCCGATAGATCCTATTTATTTATTACTATTTACTTTGAATTAATAATGACACTTTGCATGGTTATAGGTAGGGTGATCACGGAAGCTACTCATATTAATTCGTTACTAGATCAGTGCTTTATTGACGATTATAAAATAATGGGTTTTGCTATTCTAATATTACTATTCTAATATTAAACACTATTATAATATTCTGAACACATTTTATAGCATTATAATTAGATTAGATTAGTCCTCCTCCATTATACCCATTAGCATAATATTTTTTATTTATTAATGAAACACTTTAATCGCACAACTTCTGGCGATTCGTTCAAACCACGCGACCCTGTAAAAGATTTTCGAATAAAAATTTTATAGCATTGAAAAATATTTTTCAAAATTGAAATACTTTTTGACATTTTATGCAAATAAAATGGAAACAAAAAACTTACTTTGAGTAAGTAAACTGCAAAATTTTACGGTTGGTAATCAATCTATTGATGAAGTTACTCTGTGCAAAAGTGCTTACGCTTATGTGCCATAAATTCAGCACACCACATACGAGCATTAAACCTTCCAGAGTACCAGATACAATATTGCATTGACGTACTTTAGTTCGTTCGTGTAAGACTCAGACTCCGACTCAGTTGTAGTGACTCGTAATACTTTGTGGTTGAGTGTTTGATTCAATCCATGAAAAATTTGCCAGAGACATTTCTTATATGAAAACGAACAGATATTTGAACATTAAAAATTTACAACCAAAAATGGTTATATTAAATTTTTTAAAAAAAAAAAACATAAATAATACTTACGACCTTTGAAATACCTATAGTAGGCCGTCTTCGATATTTGTGTATTAATGATGATATAAAATTCGTTGAAGTAATAAAGCTATTTGTGAGTTCCCGTATGTTGAGTATATAAGCAAGTCGAGAAAAGGCCACAAAAAACTTAATATTTTATAATATATAAAGCGTATATATTTAAAGTATATAGCGTACATTTAAACAGTTTTAAACTTTAAGCAAATTATTTGAGTTTCCAACAGTGACATATTTCGACTAAACCCAAGAGCCTTTGGGCGCAGGTGTCCTTTGCGCTGTCGTATTTCATTTTATATAGCAATTTTAAAATTTTTATTTTACTTTTTATTTGTGTCGTTGTGGGATTGTATGACTTAGATGAACACGACTAACAAATAAAAAGTTTTTATGTTAAAATTAAATTTTATTCTATAAAAAGTACATAATAAAAAATAAATATATAAATATATAAACTATTTGAACAATGACATTATTTGATTTAATACTTATTTACACATGAAATTTTATACTACATAGTTCCACTACAATTGCTAAATAACATTTTTTATATATTGAAGCTATGACTTTGTTCTTTGTATATTAACAGAGATCGTATTATGCTCATAACAATATTAACAGTTTAGAGCTATGTTATGGGACAGGGAGTGCTTATCCCCTATAGCTTCTTATTATTTATTTTTAATTTTACAGTAGGTTGTTTTGTGACCGTGTGAGAATTAAACTCACCAAAAACCACCACTCAGGAATGTATAGATAATAGATTACAAGCAGGGGAATGCTATATATCTTATTCCAAAATACAGCGAAAATTTAAAGTAGATTATGAAAAAGCTTAACATTTATGAAGTAAATATAGCTAAGCCATAAAAAAAATTGTTCACACGTTTTGAGGTGTGTACTTGTTAATGAAGTTATAACAACTAAGTTAAAGGGATTATTTAAGAGTGAACTCCATAAAAGGACTCTGCAAGATTTTTTTCTTACACCTTTAAGACACCTTTAAACAAAAATTGAACTAGATTTCATAAAATATCATATATATGTGAAGGAAACGTAAATCAGCAACTAAGCAATTAATTGTTATACTCATCAAAAATTCACTAACAGTGATTCTCCTTTCAAAACTACCTTTTAATGCCTTTTTTTACTTCATTATTAATGTAAGAAATTTGATACCGAATCGTTCGGAGGAATATAGAAATGTAATCTGTGCAAATATTGTTTATCTGTTATTAGATTAACGCATCTGGTTTCTACCCGAACGGAACCCCAGTCTTTTAAATTATTATCCACTTTAACAAAAATTTTGGATAGACCTCTAAGCCTATCATAATTGAGGTCGGCTTATTTTAAACATTGATTTGTTGTTATGAACAACAATAATGAAGCTATCCAATAAACTTATATACTCAGCAATACAGTGGAATTCCTCTCAATTTTGAAAAAAAAAAAATACCGAAAAAAGCCTTACTAAATGTAATTTTTTTTTGATTGTTTATAATTGATATTGCCAATGTTTAACAAAAGTTATCTTCATTTTAGTTAAAATAATGTAGTTAAAATAATCAAACTTATTTTTTTAATATTTTTTAAACAATAACAAAAATAACTTTAAACAGCAGTGTATGGTCAACCATTTTTCAATAAAATAACTAAAATTTTTGTTGTTGTCTTTTCTCTTCTATTGGTAGCTATGCTTGTAGCAAATGCAACAAACCGGATGCAAAGGAAACTCCAAAGCATCTGCTGTGTAACTGCCCGGTTCTCTGGAGTACTCGATGAAAATACTTAGGGGCTGTCAGTTTAACAGAATTGGAGCACATACTTGAAGTTTCTGTTGAAATCCTAATAAAATTCGCTAATAACACGCGCATCCTAAGCGATGTACACTATCGCTAAAAAGTAAGATTTTGATCTGTTGTCGCAATGGACTTTGATAGACTACGCGTGAGCTTTTTGGTCTGCCAGCATAACCTAATCGAACTTTCCTTCCTATTCGAACCCTTCTAATTTTTAAATAGTATCTTTAAATGATAAAACGCGTCACTTTCAGAAAAAAAAGATTTAAAATTAATGACAAGAACATACCTATTTTAATAAAAACAGACATACCAAATTCTCAATTATACTTTATAGTTAACACTAAGCTTAATATCAACATATAATTTATTTTAATAATAATAATTATAAGCCTTACTCTATGTCAATGATTTTGAGCTGCCTCTTATACTGGGCATAGGCTGTCTATAAGTCGCTTCCATCTTTCGCGTCGCAACGCTACAATCTTTATATCAGAAATATTGCTTATTCCTCTTTCTAGGGGCTGCAAAACGGTATTTATTTCATTTAACGTTGACCTTCTCCTCTGCTACCTTGTGGGTTGTATACCAACGCCTGCTGACTAATTTCGGTAGGAGCCTTTCGAAGTGTATACCCGATCCATCCGAATTTTCTTTTGCGAATTTTAAAGTTGACATCTCTTACATTTGTTCTGGTCCAATGGGCTTGATTCGATATTCTGTTTGCCCAGTAAATACGCAAAATTCTGCGGAGACAACGGTTAACAAATACTCTATATATAATTTATTTTATATATAGTTTTATTTAAATGTATATATCAATGACCCTCAGTATTGATATAAACGATAATACATTATGCTTAGTAACCCTATGTCATATCTTCTTGATAAAAAATATGTTTCAAGTTAAGTTCAACACTTTCAGAACGAAAACAGTCACTTTTTTAGCGCAAATCAATTACTCATTTTACAAAGGTAAACTAGTATATAATTCTTAATATATGTGTATGTTTAAATATATGTAATATATGGATTCTAATCTACTTAAGTAAGCACATTTGCTCTGCACAAAAGTTGTTAATTACTTTAGCACATTTTGGTAATTATTCTTACGTTAGGAGTGCAAATCTTTTACGCTCCGAAGATATTTACCTTTTGGAATATGTAAGCAAAAAAAAAAATTAAAACAGAAAAAATAGAAAAAAACTGTGTGTACTACATAGATGTTTGTAAATGTCAAAAAATAAATAAAGGAAAACAAACAGCAACAACGAATTCTGTGACCCACATTTTTCCAGTTCAGTTAATCCTATTTTGGTTTCTGTCCTCACATGTACTCGTACCAGCACAAAAGTGAAGTGAAAAAGTACCAAAACAATTGCACATGAGAGAACGCAGCAATTGTTACGTATACGTCATGAACGCCACATATACAATACATGTGCTTCGTATAGGTTTCCTTAGTTTCCTTAGTTTCGTTGGCATCCTTGATATTCTTGGTAGGTACTCATATGAGCTTCCGCACTCCAAGTTTTGCCAGCACTAATGAATTATGTTGTATGACTTGAGTAACCTTTTTGTTTCCGTTATGCACTTTCTAGCTTTTTTAACACTTTATTTTCCAAATTTGTTATAAGAAAATAAATAAGAAGGATTAAAAAAGAAAACAAAAGAAGAAATACTGAATAAGATGATGAATAGTTTTATACTAAAACTGTAATTTATGAAATAATAAAGTAATTCTAAGACATAAAATGCATAACGATTTTTGAATTGCGGTGCCTTAATTAAATTATGCCATAGTCAGAATATTTGAACACAAAGAACCAAAGGACTAAATGTCGGATTAAAGAAATTGTCTTTCAGTAAACCTGAAAGTGAACTGCTTTCATACTTTCACCAAAAAATAATTAATGCTTTGAAAGCACTTAATAACACAGAAACATATATCTAAATTTACAGAATTTCTAATAAGTACGAGGTCAACCCTTCATATTTGCAGTCTCAAAAATTATTTACGAATAATTATATATATAATAATTATATATATATATAAGAAATAACTCTAAAACACCACTGATTATAGGTATTCTCCAATGCTCGAAACAGCTGCATGGTCAGCTAAAAATTTAATTAATTAATAATAAAAAATTTTGTTGTTGCAATTCACTACTATTAAGTTGAACATCAATTTAAATTTCTTGATATAATAATAAAACAGAACTTTATGTTTAAAAATGGAACTGCTTGTATTGCCTTTTTAATAAGTCCAAATCTAGTAAGATAAAAATTGTGTTTTCTAAATCCTTAATCGTATGTGAAATTAGACTTGTTTTGCCTTTGTATGCCCGCAAGGAATTCATATTGTTTTATTAATTGACAAAAAAAAACAGATATTTACTCAATATTAATTTTACCTATTTAAAAGTTAAAAGGGTTTGAATAGAAATGAAAAGACAACAACAAAAATTTTAGTAAATTTATTGAAATTTTTCTGACCATACAACACTGTTTCGAGTATTGCCAAGTACTCATCATCAGTGGTCTTAGGAAATATTAGAATTTTTTAATTGATATATAGCCTTTTGGATTGCAACTGTCAGGCTTAGAACTCGTGCCTGTCAAATTAGAAACTACGACTAATCGTAATAAAAGATAAATTAATTCCATTTCCTACGACAGTTATAAAAAGATGCAAAAAGTGGTTGACGTCTGATTGTCACTGTGTAGCGCATGTGCAATGTAGATTGTATATTCAAAGAACTTACTTTCTAGGTGGTCTAAATCAAGACAAGAGATCGATTCAACTCTCCAAGCTTATTACTACATACATTACCATAGCGCAATAGGTCCAAACTTATTTAAATGAAGCCAAAATAACTTAATCTAAAGAAAATTAAGATAATTTTAATAAACAATCTAATTGTAAGAGCTTCTCGAAAATTATGTTACCTTTGACAACCATAACTTCGATTTAGTATAGGATTTTATAAATTCAAGGACCTGCATTTACAGCAAAAACATTACGAAGTTTTAATAAGGGCTCTCTCTCTCTCTTCTTGTCAATTGATGCTTCTTTAGAAAAAGTAATCATAACCATTTATAAAGTTATCACATTAAAAAATTATGAACAGCTACAATATATCTTCACCCCATAGACATCGTTTTATTATCACACATCTCTCTATCAAGCTCTTTTAAAATCGATTTGCGTGGCTAGCGGTAAAGCGCTTGAGGGGGTTTAAAAAACTATGCATATTTATATAAATTTGTATTTATAATTGATGTATCATGACTGTTATTTGCAGACCTGCCAATATAACAGAATAAGTTTTTTTAAGTCTAATCACTATAGGTTCCATTTTTCTTAATTACAAGCATAATTCTCTTAATTTTTCAACAATACCTCACTTTTTTGCTTATAATATATTTAAAAATTTGAGACAAAATTTTTTTTAATTTTTTACTATATATGAAATATATATTATATTTTAGTTACATTTTCACTGATAATATTTTTGCTACATTTGTGAGCATTTGATGCCAAGCGTTGATAATTAAGCAATTTAAATGAAAAATCCAGATTTAATGTGGATTAAAATGTTTTATAAAAAAGCTGAAAGAAATAAAATATAATAATAAAACTTAATAAAAATATTTTATTCAAAATATTATAAAAATTTTTCAGTGTGCAATTGTTTGGTTTAAAGTGACCGCAAATTAAAATACCTGGAATAACTCTCAAATTTTTGTATTAAATATGAAGTTCCGTCTTTAATTTTTTTGAATACATAAAAAATTAATTTATATTTAATACTGAATTTAAAAATTAAATTACTTATATTTTTATACATAAAGAGTTATTTATATATTTATATTTATGTGGATTATAAGACGGTTAATAGTTTCATAATTTACGACTTCTATTTTTTCTCACTCATAACATTCATTCTAATAGAACCCATCAATATAGTAATTTTTTGATCTTATCAAAGCCCATGAATATTTTGATATTTTTTCTAAAGTAACGTTTCTAGGCACGCTACTTCGAACTTGGAGTACTTACGTCAATCCCCTTTTTTCGATTATACTCCCTTCTTAGCTATACTATGTTATCAGGTTCACTACCAATAAGTTTTTGTTATTCTTTATATTTCGGTTTAAGGAAATATATTCGGTTTAAGGATATATATTAGAAGCACTAATAGTTGCATTTCTAGCCACAAATCTTGGTTTATCCGTTGCTTTAATAAAATAATAAACAAGTTGCATAAAAGAATATGTATCAATTCCCTTCCGAGAATGTACATTAACATTGTTAACAATATGGAATTGATTGAACTGATTAAGAAATTGTAGATTGTCCGGGTCATATTAGCACAGTTTAGTGCTAAATTATAGCACTCGCATTAGTGCTTGAATATGTGTCGGCTACATAGTTGTTAAAGCAACGTTCTACTTAATTTTGTATTATTTAATTTTTCCCTCTAAAGCTATAAAGTGCACCATAGACGGGGGCTAGCAACTGCCCTGACCCTAATTCGGCCTCTGTTTCTCTGTCCTTGGAAGTACCAACTTAGCGCGCTGTGCGTTGTTTCTTTACCATAAGTTCAAAGTGAATATAATACTCCTAGTTAGTTTAGTATCTATTTACAAATATTGTATTTTCAACAATAGAATGAATTCATGATTACGAACCTATTTCAAAGAACAAAGATACCGTCACATCCCGGATTTTTACGATATATGTAAAGACACTCGAGTCTCAGAATAAAAAAAAAGAGAATAATTGGAGATAAGAGTGCAAGAGAGATAGAAACTTAAATCGAAATAAGTACTTCTGATAACTTTAACAATAGTCTCCTAGGGCATCGAGTGGAATTATTATATAAATGCATCTCTAATAAAGGTTATAAGGACTCAATTTCTAACATAATCTAAAATGTCAACTTCAGGCATGTCAAATCCAAAAATATCTCCAACAGGTATAATTAGATCAATCACAAGGTTGAACTTGTTTCATATAAGCAACTTATTTGATATGTTTTCAAGTAAGCCCACCTCATATAATCTGAAATCGTTCGGCTTATATGAAAGCTAGGCTCTTTGGCACTTGTTTGATTATAAATGCAGTCTTGCAAGCATTTCTCTAGCTGCCTGATTTACAAGGTGTAAATTACTTACATCAACTAGTTCTTCTTTTTACTCACCTGACAGTATCTTAACTATCTGCATGACCATCTGCTAGACTTTCAATTGTCTAGCACCATTCCTTCTGATTTGATCTCAGCTTTGGAATAAGAACTCCCAACAATACCTCTTATTCCACTTCGATGAAGTGCAATTGGTTACTGTGTTTATCCGCAGCAGATGATTACAGTAATGTAGCATTTCAGATAAGTGTCATGACTTCAAAGTTGAAACTTGAAAAATAAGAAATAATGTCTATGTTCATAGGCGCGTGCTGATAGTTGTTAACACTTCCATTCGGAGGCATATATTGCCCATTGTGATACCGGGAGAGGAGAGTTGCTAACCTTTGTATTCCTTGTTAAGCCGTTTAGTTTTCCAGATGAAGTTGAGAAGATCCGATAAGTTTACTTTCGCAATCTCTTCCAAGTCAGTGAAAAAGTTTTTGTATATATATGTAACATAATATCTACAGGTAATTTTTGTGGTCGGATTAAGTTTTCCGTTATACAAATATTCCAATCTAGATTTTATATCAGATTGAAGTAGAAAAATTTCAATATAAGATTTCAAGAACTGAATTGTTTATACACGTTTATTTGTGCAAGAACCTGACAAATTCTTATCTGTCTACTATGCTACGGGTATACGATTACTGTACTCGTATATCCATGCAAAGTATTTATGACAAAAATATGTGAAATTGTTACGTTTGCATCATTGCAATCCAATTTGTGTATTTGTACTCCCAGTTTTGTCTGCCAAATGCTGAAATGCTGAAATGCTGAAAATCCGATGTGAAAGAAAATCTGAATTTGTGTTAAGCGAGAATGGCGCTCGGTGGGAAGCCAAAATATTTAGATTTCAAGACGTCTCCTGCACATGCATATCAGCACTTTTTGTGTGCCGTCGACGTGGCGTGGCGATAAATGTGCCAATCCGCGGAAAGTGCAAGCGGTTCAATCCCAGCGTAGGTATTAAATTTACAAATTCACAATTTCAATGCATGAAATTGCTTAGTTTACGGATACAATGCACAAGCCTGGGTGCGAGCATGTAAAGCAGCATTTGGAAGCGGATTATGCAGTTATCAGGCATATGAATTCTTGGCTGTATGGAGATGTTTAATGCATATACGAAAATAAGTCTGTCTGCACGAAATCAAAACAAATTGCATTGCGCCTTGAATTCCAAGTGCAAACAAAACTGAAAGAAGCAAAATGTTCGGTGATTTGTGGATTAGGAAGCTCGTATCTCTACGTTAAGTGAAAGCAACTTTTCCTTTGTCTGTTTCTGTTCACATATGAACAATTTATTGTAGTTAAATTTATTTGAGATGGATTAAAGTGAGTTTCTTTTTAAAATTTATTAGATTACAGTTGAAAAGTATGGTTTGAAGTAACAGAATCGTTTACTTTAATTTTAAGATTTACGACTAGAAGTGATTTTTAAGTCTAATCTAGCACCACGCAGCCAATGTACTTATCAATTAATAATAATACTATTAAAATAGCAGCTTTTATGGCTCTTTTGGGTTAAAATATCCAAAAAGGCTGTTGATACTGCTTCAGCCTCCATCATATGACATTCGCGTATAAATTTTTTTATATACCATAATTACATCTCTCAATGTTCTCTAAAAGATTCATTTCAAGTCAAGTCATGGTTATGCAAAAGCTTTTGGAATATGATCGAGAAGACACCGTAATCACCAAATAGGACTTTTTGCTGTTGCCAAACCCAAAATTAACACTTCGAAAGGGGCTGACGTGACCATTAAAGATTATTCGTTGAAGAACTTAAAGGTCATATCTCAATCAGGTTACGGAATGCGTGTGGAGAATTAAGTCAAACACTTGCATAGTTTATTACACTCGAAGTGGCTTATTTTAAGAGCAAAAAAATAAATATCTATTGATTGATAATGGGGTATTAATAATAAATGAAACATACAGTTTTATTGGACGCATCTAAAATCCTTCAATATATTATCATAAAATTTTTGGAATGATAAATTCTTTTTTTTTTTCGTTGTTTTCTGTATGGCTCGTAGCGCGCCCTAACTTTATAATTACCCAAATCTTCATTCGAAATGCGATCGATTGTTCCCTTTGTTATTCTAATGTCTTCTACTATAAATATTGCGGACACTGTACAGACACTTAATAGAATTTTTTAACTTTATCTGGAAGAGCATTTTTTTATCGGCGGTAAGCAGTCATAGACTTCTAGATCTTTACAACCGATACGATATCAATCAAACCAACGAAAATTTTTTTTTACATAAGAAAGTTAGTTGAGAGTCTTGCGACTTTTTATTTGTAATAAAATTTTCAAAAAAAATTTTGCTGACTTCTTTTCGTTACAAAAACTTAAGTTCTGGAATAACCAGTCTTCCTCTACTGATTTCTCTTTTTAAAAACAAAAATAATCCTCTTTTAAGTTTTTTTATTCATTTTAAAAAATTATAAACGTATTAACTTTTAAGATCACAAACTTCTCTACTAAAATTAAACTTGTGTCGGAATAAGATAAAGGAGTTATAATGTAAGTATATATACTCAAATATATTAAAATAAAACAAGTACACTATTGTTAAAATGTCTTTGTATGGAACGCCAAATTTAAAGTGAATGAGAATAATAAATGCCTGCATATTTATATTAAAGTATACCAGTTTTTGTATGAAATAACAAACTGTTAAAGGAGATAAATAATTAATTTTTGTAAATAATTATAGTATTATTTTATATAACTTAACAATATCAATCTGTCTTGTTTTGGTGCATTTGTTTGCTGATGTATAAAAATGAGAATTTTTTATAAATTTTAGTATATAAATTCAAGAAAAAAAATTAAATTATAAAAAAATATATTCATAAATTCATAATATTCATAAATATAACAAAAATGTAAGTTAAAAAAAAACTATTTGAAAGAAGGGTCTTGAAACTTGGGCAAGTCCATAGCGAATTTTCATTCTCATTTCGATTTGTGTTAAAATGAAAATTTTAATTTTAAACTGTGATTAATTTATATTAATGTTTAATTTTGTTATTTAATTAACATTTTAATACAGATGCAAGATAAAGTTCAAAACTTCAAAGATTCAAGATTGTTTGTCGTCTAATAGTCTCATGCCTACCTATTAGACGTAGTTTTGTTAGTAAACACCATCTATTCGTTTTGTTTTTATGTGATTAAGGTTTAGAAGAAGGAATTTTGATATTATTTTTGCCTCTCCAGATTATAATTTTTCATGCTTCCTATTATGTCTGTGTATTTCCCTATATTTTTATTTAATTCAATTATTATTTTAATTCCAACTCAAATTCAAATTCAGTTGACATAATAAGAAATGTCATGTGTCATTCTTATTAACAGGGTTGTAACACTTTCTATAGTTTTATGTACTCGTTTAAGGCATTTGTGGATATATGAAGTCTCATGTTCTTATCGGCCAAAGAACACGGCATAAGACTGCTTGAGATAATAAGATTATTATGAGATTATAATAACTCCGTAATTGAAAACCCCATTATTCATTAACCATTGAGTACATCGATAACTCGTTTCAATATAGTAATGGTGCGATAAAGGTGCGATAACCGTTTGGTTTTCAAGAATGATGTAAATATTGTTGCAAATTTTTCATAGTGAAGGAGCAATTAAATTTTGAAACAAATTAAGAAGCACTGCTGCCTGAAAAATATGCTAATGAACCGCAGGTTGGACGCGTAGTTTTAGGTTGAGTCTCTTGAAAAGTACACTTCTACCTAGTTTATTCTTGTTTACTATGATGCAAATGTAATAGCATACCATATCAAATGCAAAAAAATATCATAAAATGCAATAACGAAAAACATGGGCTTAAGAGACCCCCTCTTCCACTGCTACGAGAAAATCTATGGAAAGGAAAACAATGTTATTCCAAAACATTATTACTTAGGACAACAATTTAAGGTAATACTTGTATAAAATGCTGTTATGATTTCATATAAAAACTATTAACATGCTAAAATAATGGTACTATAGTACCATTGGTAAAAAAAAGAAGGAGAAGGATTATTATTCTAATTATTATATTTTGTACTTTTAATTTAAAGAGATTAGATTCAGCATTTTTTAAATTAAGAAAACCAGCAATTTATTTGACTCTTTTGACTAAGCACACCTAATCTTGAATTGCATTGCCAAAGCCACACAATTTTGAAATGAATCATTAATAATGCCATACATTCCACGGTATCGGTATAGTCTGGAGTGCTGGACCAAAGCACAGATTCGCACATATCCGCATACATTCGCATTCGTACTAATATGCATGGAGCGAATTGTAGCAATTTACGCCTAAGGACACGTTAAACTCGTTCGAATACAAACTATGAAATTTTATCGTTTACGGATATTAAGTTGTGTCAGCGCCTAATAACGCTGATGGAAATTATCCTGCAAATCCTGTGCAGCATCGATTTTATGGACACTTGAAGGGAAAAGGTTTAATGGTAAACCGAAAGCAATAAAAAAACCAAGAAAAAAATAAAAATGATATAATAATGAAAGGCGACATAACACAAAAATCCTTATCGCAGGGCCGCATGGCGTGAGTGAAGTGAAAATAAATGTAAATATTTAGTTTCAGTGGTAAATCGCTTAAGCGAAGTATTAAAAGGTGGCACTTTGCCAAATGTTATTTTAAATTGATGAAGTACTTAAATAGTTAATTTCATACAAATTAAATACTGAAATACTTTGTCTTTGTGTGATGTTGATTTTAATTTCATAGCAACTACATGACAAAGAATCTCTGTGTGCACTGTGCTATGATCTGATTTTCAGGAAATCGGATTTTTATTAAAACTACTACATAAATTCTCTTTGAAAATGAGTATATAAACTTTTTTAACAAAATTGCAATATGTGTTATCATCTGGATTTTTTTGTGCTACTTTAGAAGTGAAATTAATATCTCGAGAACCAATACAACTGGAGCGCTTTCAAAACATAAGCAAAGCTATTTCTAAATTCTCATAGCAAAGAATGACAAGAAATTTATGTACACAGCAAATATGAGTGGAAATCATAACCATTTTTGCTTACTTAAAATGCAATATTAACTTGAATAAATCTCATTTTTAATATCGATGCAATATATAAAGGATCAAAACTCTTAATGAGTAATTGTATCAATTTCTGCAATAGTTTTTGCAATAGTTTGTGTTCTAGTTTAATAACTATAAGTGTACAAGAGGACACCGACATAGGGAAACTGACGGAATGGAGCGAAGTCACAAAATGGGACGAGCATACGGAAGCGTATTCTACACATCCTGGCAAACATGGAAGTGCTCAGCATGGACAAACGCAGCTGGCAGTTCACGCAAAGAAAAATACCAAATACGTTCGTAATGAATAACCTCTTTTTTCCATTTTTATTTTTGCTCCTTTGGATTAGAACAGATTCCCAAAGTCCAAGCATTGCTGCAGTTAATAACGTGTAATTGCTTATGGATGTAATCAAGTGTAAAGTAAACAAGACGTTATTACGAAGCTATGCTGTATGAAATACTCGGAAATTTTTTAAAATTGCTTTTAAATGAAGTCCAGTTTTGTAAATTTTTAATATGCAACGAATTTTTTTTATTCATATTTTTCATTAGCTATTTCATCAATGCATTCTTTTTTGCTTGGAGAGTACTAACTGAATTCAATAACATCACATTCTGCTTCATATTAAAAGAATTGCGAACTTAACATATTAAGCTTTAAAATTATGTTTTAGAAAAAAATCCTTAAAACTAATTTAGTATTTTTTAATTAATTAATTTTTTAATTAATTAATTTTTTAATTTATTAATTTTTTAATTAATTTGAATTAATTAATAACTTAAATTGATTTCGATCGATTTCTAGTCATTATGGAACATTTATAAACAATTAATTTTCATATAACGAAGGCTATAGCTCCATGAATGGTACACTGTTATTTGTTTCTAAAGTCAAAATTATTTCTGACTCGTCACATTGATCAGTGCTTTTAAACACTCTCCAAAAATTGCTCAACTAGTGATACACATGAGCACATATACTGTCCTCAACACATGGTCTAGAAGCCATATCAACGCTCTATTGATAAAATTTGATTTTTAATAAGTACTTAGTTTCTCTAAGAATATAGTATATAGCATAGTCTCTTGCTAGCTAAAAGCCATCCAAAATATAATTGTGAAGTGGTGTTTTAATTCGTATACTACATATTAATGTTAGGGAATCGGGTACACCATTCCGACGATTGTTGGTTTGACGATTGTTGGAAAGAAAATAGCACTAAAACCTTATCTTTAGTAAGGCATTTAAGATGTCAGTACGACAATCACTAAACTTGCATAAGAAAACCTTTTTACCTCTGTTTAGTATGAACTCTCCGTACTAAACCATTTAACAAGCACAGCCCTTATTTTTAACGTCTCTACAGCTACTGCTAACCAATAACCATAAGAGACTACAAAGGCAAGAATGTCGGAAGTGAAAATAGTTAGGAAGAGTTTTGTTTATCTGTAGTCTTTATTGAAGATATAGTAAGAATAAGTCAAATCTTTTTTTTTCAAGTGTGAAAATTTAGTTTATTATCTGAGAAGAACGTTTATGTAAGGAGTGCAATAGAAGTATACCGGTCGATATGATCTTCCTTTTATGTTTTCTGCAGTTATTATGCTTTATGCATTATAAATATGAAGCTAAAAGTAAAAAGCTTTTTTGATATTCTTTCCCTTAATTAAAATGTAATTGAAAGCATATGTTTGCTGTATTTTGTGTTTTTATTTGAGTTGCTTTTGGGGAAAAATAAACGTTAAAATGAACATAATATAGTTAATAAAGAAATGTTAAAAAATTAAAGTACTATAAAAATAAATAAAAATCAAAATTAATGAAAAACTGTTATATGTGTGTATATATCCTTAAAGCAATAATTAAACTTCAATTAATGTATTTTGTATACTTTCGCTTCATAATTTGTTGAAAGGATATTTCACAAATGGCTTGTTCAATGTGCTTTTAAATATTTTATAATTGAATTTTGTTCTCAAACATAAAGCAACTGGGTTTATTGAAAGCTGCCGTATTAATTTTTATCATAAGGCTGCTACACTTTGCGGAGAGGACACTACACATTCGTAAGGGTCATAAAGCGGAATATGTCATGCATGTGCACCTTTCATCATAGCCGAATGTAGTGATGCACTTGTAAGTGCTCAGAGAAGCAATTATGGCATCCTGCAGTCTTTAAATCAATGCATAACGCTATGAGTTGTCTTTACACAGATTTGTGTGTCCTTCGTAGTGGAATATAACAGCAAATATCCTTCAGTGGAAGCTCGTGCACTTCGCTGTTTAAGGGAAGAAATTGGAGGGAGTAATGTAAAATGAATTTGGTGCATTGCTCATTCGCCATTTGATTTAAAATGTTGCTAACAAGGATTGTCGAGATGGAAATATAAAATATAAAATTTAACACAGGAAAGAGGAAAACTTTTATGAAGACCAATGCAGGCGGATACTAATTAAGTCCTTTTTAATGGCAGAGAAAATATTTATGATTGTTAATTTATACAACATAACTCATTTGTTTGCAATCCGAAGTAAGTTACTGTCCACTTATGAGTCTTCATTTCTTTATTAAAACGTAATTCTGTACAATATTTTTTAATCATTCCATCTTTTAGTCATAAAGGATGCAATAAATATATTTATAAATACAAATTATTATGTTGTAATTAATTTTGGCTAGCTTTTGAAAGTTTAACGTAAAAGATAAACTTCATGTCCTTTCGAATTAGTTTTAATCATATTATTCTACCAGAATAGGGTTGCCAAGTCCACACTCTTTGTATGCTACTGAAGAGATGATTTGTAGATATAGACTTTTCTTAATTCTATTTGGTGATGTTCGTTTATTTACATAAATACAGAAATACAACAGCGTAAGGACGAAAGTTGTAGGACGACCAGTTGATAATAAGTTCACTGTTATCATATTAATCTAATATATAAGTAAGAGACTATTTGGAACGAATCTCTAAGGACAAACTTCAAGTCAAGGGAAAGTGCTACAATAGCTTGAAAAGGAAGCTATGCCTTCATAAAGTAAAATACTACTGCTTTAAAGTCAGCAAATAATAATTACTTACCAAGAATAATATTTGAAAAATCAGCATGAAAAGAGTTAGATAAAAAGATTATTTACTAAAATATAAAACTTATTTTAATTAACTTGGTCTAGTTTGGACAAATAACGTACCAGCAAGCTATTTCAACTAAGACGAAATCTACTCAACACTACGGTATCGGTACTGACGGGCCACTGCATAATAGAGAGGCATAATATGAGACTAGATCTTACCTATGATGACCTTTGTCACAGCTTTGGTTCGGAGTACGAGAAAGAAACTGTGTTTCATTCCATGTGTCAGTGTCTATCTTTAGCTAGTAGAGGATCAAAAATCTTGGAGGTCCCCTCTTTTTTGTAGTGGATATATAAAAGGTATTTGAAAGTTTTCAGTCGGACGTTAAGAAAAATATTTTAAAGTTTTTTTAGAGAAGCTCAATCCTTTATTTTAGCGACTTTTCCAAGTCTAATGCAACAAAAACTTTAGTGTTCTACATAGAGATTGTTTTCATGTTCTTTGCTGCTGTTCATTTCTCATCATAATCTTCCCTTAACTAGACATACTTTCTTCCAACATTTTTAACCCATCTAAATGTTGTATTATGCAAAAATTTAAAAAATATCCATTTATTGCAGACACTTCGTCATTTAATTAGAATTTTTTGTTTAAAATCTGAGCAAAACTATTGTCAGTGTAGACAAAAGATCTGATGAATACAGAATATGTTTAGTTTAGGTGAAATAGAATTATTTTACTTTATAAATGATTAGATTTAAGATAAAGATCTTATTTAATATATAATATCGAACTCGATTTTTTGAGAAGCAATATATTGACAGTTTGCCACACTGCTTACCGATAACAGCAAAAGATCTATTAAGCGTCATAAAATCTCAACTATATGGATCTAGTTTATTTACAAGAGCTTATTACGAGATATATGATATTAAAAGAGAGAATAATTGTTAATTATATGAGGCGGAAAGGTGTCTACCTCAGCTACATCAGCTACTGCAACAAATAAATAGGAAACTCACTATAGAGTGAAACTCACTATAGAGTGAGTTTCCTAATATCAAGTTCCACTACATTCTAAATTTCCAAAAAGTAAACATTTAGAGTTTTTTACAGGCATTTATTTATTTCTTTACATTTTAAAATTTTTTGCATTGGACTTTATTTTAACAGTAGAAACAACCAAATCACTCATTTATTCTAAGACCGTATTTTTTCAATATATTCAATCATTTTCAATTTTGGACTCAATGATAGTTTTGAAAGGACCTACACACTATAAATTTTAATTTTCTTGACTGGCTAAACTGTTGAAATATTATTTTCGGGTAGGGCTAATTGGATTTTGGAATGGATACTGCTTGAGTTCTTTTCTTTTGTTCTGATAGTCGACTGCTTACGAATTTTAAAACCTCTTTGGATGGTAGGTTCCGTCCTTTAGAAGAATTTGTAAGTTTTTTAGGTTCATTTGCATTTACTGTAAGTGGAGCGTTAGCAGGATAATTAGTTGAAGTTTTTTTTTCAAAAGTAGTATTGTTATTTGAGGATTGGTTTTGTATTCTGGAGTTCGGACCTTCATTTTTTAATGAAACTTTTTTAGTCTGTGTAGGTCCAATATTAGATGGCTGATTATTTCTTAATATAGGTCTATGAGAAGCAGTTTTAACTGTGTTTTCTTTAATTGCTGAGGGAATAGTTTTTGGAAATTCAATCTTTTTAACTGTGATTTGATTGGGACCAGTGCTTTTCGAAGAAGTGTCCTTAGTAGTTTTTATTTGTGAGTCATTCAAATGCAGTTTCTTTACAGCGATTAGCTTCTTTTCTATATTATTATTGATTGGAGCAATATTCATAGATGTAGTCTTTTCATTTGAAAACCGCTGCTTATTAACAATGCTTGGAGTGGGGGCAGTATTTTTGATAGAAGCTTTTTCAGCAGGCGTTGCATTGAAGACTGTAATTAGATTTGTTTTCAGTTTATTCGCGTGAATATCAATATTTTTAATTAAAATGTCTTTATCAGTTTTGATATTTTCTGTAGGTTGAGTCTTTATCACTTTAACGTAGTTGGGAATAATTCTCTTAACTGAATTTTCTTCAGCATCTGTAGTCGTATTATTGATTTTTTTCACTACATAACTGTGAAAAGTATTTGTAGCTGAATTCTCCTTAGGATGTGTGGTATTAATATTTGAATTCTGTATTTGTTTTATATTGCTGGGATTTGAAACATAATTTTTAACCAACGTTTTCTGAACTGATGTGGCCTTATTATTTGAGCATTGATTTCTTCTGATGTAGTTCGGATTGGGTACAGCATTTTTTACTGAAAATTCCTTAACATTTATAGACTGATCTTTCCTTTTGTTTATGTTTGAGACAATATTTTTGACAGAAATTTCATTTACAGCAGCAGTTTTCATATTTATAGACTGGTCTTTTTTCATACTATTTGGACTTGGAATTGCATTTTTGACCGTACTTTCTTTAGCAGGTGCAGCTTTTATATTTCGGTATAGATCCGTCCTTGTATTCTTAGTATGTGGAACACCATCTTTAACTAAAATTTTCCTACCAGGTGTGTTTTTCGTATTCCCCAGACTTGATGACGTCATTAGAACAGCAGTTTCTATGGCAGATTTGGGTCTACAGTCTAAACCTTGATGCCTTCGAATATTGCTGTCTTCAAGTGCGATATCTTTAATTGTAGTTCCCTTGACAGGTGTGATATTTATATCTGTAAACTTCTTCTTGTTTTCAATTCTATAAGTCGGTATTTTATTTCTTACTGATACTTCCTTAACAGATGCGATATTAATTCCTGCCGCCGTATGGTTTTTAAATTTAATCGGGATTGGAGCTGTATTTGCAATTGAAGTTTCTTTAGCGGATATGACCCTAAAATTTGTGGAATTCTCTGGTAGCACCTTTTCCAAGGTAGGGCGAGTATTCCGCACAAAAGTTTTCTTTGCATATCTAAGGTTGATATAAGGTAATTTATCTTGTTTAACATTGCATTGGTTCAAAATAGTGTTCCGAGTTAAAGTCTCTTCTTTACATATGATGTTATTATCTGAACGATTTATCAGTTCATTTGAAACTCTTTGCTGTCCATCAATTTTATTAGTTAAAGTTGGTCGTATTTGTTTCATATTTGGAGGGATAACATTATTTTTTATTGAAATTTCCTTAACATGCGTTAACTTATGCATAGATAATTTTTTTTGTGCACTGTTAGAGGTATGAACACTTTGGAGTTTCACTGTTTCCTTTATAAGTATCTTATCAATACTAGAGTTTTCTGTATGAGGAACAACTTTTGTTAAAGAAACATTCTCAGTAGTTCTTAATGAAATGGTGTCTGCATATAAAGTTTTCTCTGTGGGTGAATTCGTGATTGGTGGTAGTTGAACTTTTTCCATTGCAGTTGGATTTGAAACAGAACATTTTGGTATCACTTGTTTATTCAACACTTTAGTTGGGTAAGGAACTTTAGATGTATTTTGTAACTTGCGTGGACTTTTTGTATTTTCAGTCATTGTAACAGAAATGGGCATAATAATTACTGATGTACTTTTTTTGGTGAAGGTAACATTCTTATTTTCACTCAAGCTGTCATCAGACGATTTTATTTTTTGTTTGATCGGCTCAAACTTATTTCTTAGTTCAATGAAATACTTTGAAGGCTGAATACGTCTAAATTTTACGTTATATGGATTCTTTAAAAGTGCACCCTTTTTGAGTGCTCTCTCTATTCTGGAACTTGTTCTCAAACTTTTACCTTTTTCTGCTGTAAGATCAGCGTGACTTTTTGAGCTACGTAGTTCCGCAGTCTCTGATAAAAAATTTCTATTTGCAATTGGCTTTGTTCGAGCAATTGGGTAAGAGTTATTGTTTAACCTTAAATTGACTTTTTGTGGTTGCTTACTACGTTCACTTAAATCCAATTTGTATATCACTGGTAGTCGCCCTTTTCTATTATTATTCTCAATTTTATTCATGAATGAAATGTTGTGCCTTCTTGTGGTGTTTTTTTTATTCCGATCGGTAAGTGGGAGAATTGTGCTCATACCTGTTGAACTAGAGCTATTGTGAGGCGTTTTTTCTTTTAACAAATCATAATTTCTAAATCTTCTTTTGTAAGGAACATTATATCGTACACCCGGCGACCGTTCATCTAACGCCTTCATATATTCTCTAGCTTTTTTGCTCAATGGACCTCGTTTCAACAGCTCCTTGTATATATGTGAATGAGTGGGGTTAGTTAAATTATCCTGATAAAGATTTGCATATTTAGAACATGTTGGTTGCTCATCTAACAATCGATCCTTGTATAATTCAGCAAATTTCGATATGTGCATCTGCAGAGGTGATTCAACATCATTAAATATTAACTTACTTTTTCCGAACAAATTTTTTTTTGATATTGAATACTGCTCTGGAATCTTATATATAGTATCTTGTGTTGCAGTAGAATTATAAATTTTTCGAGTTTGTAATTTATTGCCTCCGACCACCAGAACTGCATTCTCCACATTTTTATTCTTGCTCATTGCAATTGTTTTGGATTTTGCAGATGTTGAGATTTGTTTCGATTTTTTCAACTCTGCTTTCTTTTTCGCCGCCATTGCTTTAGCTTTCTCTTTTTCGATTGCTTCAACAAGAAATGGAGGAGGTTCCCTTTTACCTTGGTATTCATTTTCAAAGCGTGCATCAAAATCTTCAACATCTTCAACCGGCAACGCATCATCTGGAATATCCTGCACCCATTGTGCAGTCATATGACGTCTATAACAATGTGTATTAATGTAATCACTCGGTAAACACGTGTTTTCAGAAGTACATCTTCTTCTAGTTTTATGCATTTCTTAATAACTATATAATTTGGTCCTAGTCCTACTTCCGAAACATATATACGTGTAATTTTTAACCTGTTAAGTTTTTATTAACATTTTTCTGCTTTTCCAAATAAATACTTGAACTTAAGCTAAGTTCATAGCCAACTTTTTAAAATTAATATAAATAATATATCAAAGCAGGTTGTAGAACTATGAGATTTACTTTAAAATATATTTTAATTGATTTCAATATAGTTTTTTTAAATAAATTCAATTTAATGATACCAATATAATATGTTTACAGATTTTTTGTGATCTGTAGACTGATTTTAATAAAATATTTGTAATGTGATTATTGAAATCATAATAGCATTTGCTTACCTATATATTTTCATCGAGTCACATAAATTACTTATATGGGCGGCATTCGGGAATACCGCTAAGCGTGAAGATAGTTATCGGATAGCTTATATTATCGTTGGTGAAAGGCTTTTGCTCAGAATTAAATATGTACATATCAACAACTAGCAACCGTTAAAAGTAACTGAAAAAATTATTAATAAAAGAATTCCCTTTTTAAATCAATATTACTCATTAAAAATATCTATGTTTAGTATAGAACACGTGTACCTGTACGAACAGTTCAGGTAAAGAAGAAATCCTTGATATTGTAATAAAAGACTTAAGCGTATTACTAAATGTTACTAAAGAATATGCAATAAAGGGCACAAAAAACCTTGTGCGAGTCCATATATATAAAAACATTAAAAAAGAATGTACGTATTAAACAAAATTATTATAGAAATTCTGATTTATGGAAGAGAAGATCTGCAATCGCAATTACGTGGATGTAGTTGAGAATCTTGAGGCAGAAAACCAACACAATCTTAAACTGTAAGTTTAATACTGATGATAATGACATTATAGTGTTTAAAGACTATTTTTTATATCCAACACACTTCTTGCCAATCTTGAGTTCTGGGTTCTCTGTTATAATGAATGTGAAAGCAGTTTTACTAATATTCTCAATTAGTAATTTTATTCGGTTAATTATTTTAGTTTCTTATTAAAAAAAAAATATTTTGAGTGAAGAATTATGAGTGGGAGAGAATTAAGTCTTTGTTCTACTTTTTCGTTTTTATAACGTATTTGGGTTGATTAGTAGGTCGATTAAGCTCAAATTTGTAACCCGTTTGTCTAACAAACATCTGGGACTCTAGATTTAAGTTTATAATGTAAAGGGTTTATTTATATTTTTTTTTTCCTTACGAGGTATATAAGATATATGTATACGTATTTTCAGTAAACATGCTACAAATGAGTAGATAAACATTTCTTTTTTAAACAGCCTTTACCAAATCTCCTTTCTTCCCTCTTAAAAAGCAGTTTTTCTTAAAATCATCCTGTAGAAAAAACACAGCTGTTTAAAGAATTATTTGAAAAAGCCACTTTATCTATCATTTATCTTGACCATTTACCTATTTATATGTAGAAAATCTACTGAAGGCACGAAATTTGTAACTCCTGATATAAAAAGTTTTATTAAGCCCTTTAAACTTTCAATTTTCAACTTTAACCCGTTGTTGTCAGAACTTAGATGTCTAAAAAAGTAAGTTGCAGATTTTAGTCTAACACCAAGAAAGAATCAGAAAACAGAATTTAATGCAAAAGTGATAAGTGTTATTGCAACTTATCACATTATTTCTCGTAGGTAGATTGGTTGGTAATTTCTGTTTATAAAAATTGTTTGATATTCCTTAAGATTTCTCTTCATTCGGACTGCCGACTGAAGCCGCTCGGCAGCACTGTTGAAATTCGGAGTAACTGCGCGGGAAATTCAAAAAGTCACTGACCTATCAAACGGCCCTTGTAGTATAGAACCAACTATGCAGAGTTTAATTGCCTCTTCCGTAAAGCTATACATTCACAAGAGTGTATTCCGTTTGTAGGCCAACCTGTATATGAAGCATACAGCTATGGTGAAAGGTTTAGATTAATCTATAAACTATTTATCGTGTAATAATAATAAGAGTTCAGATAATAAATACTACTTTCACACTTTTAAACTCATATCGATAATTCCTGAGTTATACTATATTAATAACAATAACATTCTCTTCTGAAATATTTTGACACCTGACGGGAACATGGTCAAGACCAGTATGTGAAATCACATGGGTTATGATTTACTTTATTGCCAAATTAAATATACATAACCGTAATATGTCAAATTTAATTGAAGAATTCTTGTGATATTATCAATATTTACATTTTATTATAATATTTTTAATCTTTTCTTGAAATGTGAAATGCATTTTTATTTTTCTTAAAACATTTTTTTTTTCAATTTAATATCATATGCCTTTTCTATGATTGAAGTTTACCGAAAAAAAAGTATGTAGTGCAGAGGCATATATCTGTATTCATATATATATGCAAATTGCATGTAATACTACATGCACATACACATATATAACATACATGTATCAGAAATTTATATACGCATTGGACTTAGTGAATTTTCAATATTCCTTTACTTCCTTTCTTTCATATCCGGTTAATTCGTTACTATAATTCAGTTTATTTCCATATTGTAACTTTTTAGCATGTTTTTCTTATTTCCGTTTTACGCTTAGACGTAAATTCCAATTTCCAAACATCATCAAAAGGTAAAGCTTTATGGACCAAAAGGACATAGAGCATAAAAACTTTTCTTTTTTCATAGTCACCAAAAAAAAAAAAACAACAAACAGAAAGCAAGGTCTGATGAAGTTTGGTTTTGGCGCCACAAACCAAGAGAAAAAGAGAATTTTGAGAAATATTGTATGAAAACTTAATTAATTCATACAATTCATTTGATATTAGCATTTATATAATAAAGTTACTACTGTCTAACTACATTTGCAACAAAAACGCGCAAATTTATTTATTATTATTCACTCGCTTTCGTGAACTCACAGGTATTTACTGAAATTGATTACAGGTACCCAGCTTTAGAGGTCACATACGAAAACCGGTGCGTGATGGAGAATTAAGAATGCAATTTTATTCTTCTTGTGGAGGTTTTTCCAAGTTAGTGCAACTGGGCACTTTTACTCTTTGTTAGCTGTGGGGTTTCTACAGAGTCCCTCCTTTCTCTTTGACTAATTTATGTATTCCTCACAAGCTTCGCTGATTATTCGATGACTGATCTAAGATCTGCTTACCACCCCGTACGACTAGTGACTGCTCTGAGATTAGATAGTGTTATGTAGGGCAGTCTGTCAGTTTTCGTTTATAGCTTCAGGGCTCTGTCCCTTATGTATTATTTGACCGTGTTTATTCTGAGGTCTCTTAGCATGTCATTCGTGTGGATCTACCATAGCACTTTGAAGAGTCTTAGGAGAGCCTGACTTTGAGCAACTTGTAGCTTTTGGATAGTAGAGTTGGCAGCTTTGCAACACATTCGTAGAGAAGTAACGGTCTGATTATCTGGATCTTATTATAGTTGATCAGCGAATATCACAAATTCAACTAAGTGTTTTATCTATTCACACATCAGTAAAGAGAACCGCACCAGCATGTACTCCATAGTAACATTTTCCGCTTAAAAAAACAGAGACCATAAACCTGACAACAAATCTGACGGTCGCGGTGTCACATCCCATATGAATAATAATAAACATATTAGTAAAAGTATCTGTGAAATAAATAAATTATTTTCTATACTTAGGAATTACACAAATTTTGAGAAAATGATAATTAATGGAAACTAAAAAAATTATTTTCATGTTGTTGTCCATAAGTTCTCATGACCCCATTTCTTCCCATTCGTTTAAATCAAAATCTGTTTTTGTAAATTAGTCAACTCTATTATTTGCCCACCACAAGGTGGTTTTTCAGCCGATGAACAATATTTATTTTATAAACTTTTGCTGTATTTGGTAGTATATTTTTTCCTAGCCCCCTTTTGGTATCTGAGGTGAAATAATTATAAGGACCTGCTTGTATTTTTCACGAAATTATGCACGCGTAAAAAGGTTGCCTTCGTTGTTTGTTTGTTGGTCTCCACAACCGCGGAATAATTTCTAAATTGAAGCACTTAAATTTTGAGAATATCGAGTTAAAAGCACTAAAACAGTAAAATGTTTACATATAAATTTTTGTCCTTTGTTTATTTAATTTTATTTTTTGATGCCAAGATAAATTAATCATTTACAGCTGCGTTAATTTGGAACACGTTGGCTTTATATTATCGTTTCGTGTCTAATCTGGTTAGGCACAAAAATCTTTCTGCAACAGAGGATAACAGTTATTTACGGCCATAAAACGCAAAAAGTAATAAATAAATAGGAAATTTCAAAATTTACACTTGGATATACAAAATAACTTACAAAGTCCATCTTCGGATTTGGTTTTTGATTTGAAGTCACACTATGAGAACGTTTAATATTTATCACTAGAATTACTAATCACAACTTCAATTCATTGCAGCTAGTGTTATCAATGAGAGGACTACGTCCCAGGTTAGCCCCTCTGGGACGTAATCCTCTGTTTAGGAGGACAAATCAAAATTCCAAAAAAATTGTGGGATCTGGTAAAAAGCCATTGAGTGAGTAGTGAAAATGGAGTCAAAACAGCACAAATAATTATTGCAAATAAAATGAACTTGTATTAATTTATATTATTAAATTGTATTAATAAATGAACCTACATTATCCATATTTGTTTCAACAAAAGACGTATGCAGACTTCATCAACTTGGTAGATTATTATAATATTATATTTATGGAAAAGGAATAGTACACTACGACCTAAAAGATCTATTGTGTCGCTTAGTCGCATTAAAGTATTTCTCCAAGTTCAATTTCTTTAATGAAAGACAGTATAGAGCCTATATTTCCCTGTCTAGAATACTTATGATCCACGAAATACCCTTCTAGGTGTTTCTTTCGCTTGTGCATTAGTGCCGCGCACTCCCTTAACACGTGATATATTCTTTCTCTCTCTTCTCTACAGTATCTGCAGTCTGAGTTGGATTGAATTTCTTACTTCGATAGGTGATTATTTAATCTACAGTGACCGTTTAATAGTACCGTAATAATTTTTAGGTTATTCTTTATTATTTCTATGCAAACCTTGAAGCGTTTTAGGTTGTACGTCAAATTGTGCATTTCAGATTATGATAGTCTTGGTAGCTTTTCCCAATATAGTTCTCTTTCTTTTTGCTCTGCGTCGTTCAAAAAAATGGATAAAGTTTCTATGCCTAGACCGCAGAAAGGTTCTTGCAGAAAGGTACTTGTTCTTGCGAGTTTGTTTGCCATTTCATTGCTTTGATGGCTTTATTGGTTCGAAGGTCATATCAAATTAGAGATCATATAAAAGGTCACATAAAATTAGAGATATGAATTTTAAATACATATGTCTTCAATTATTTTTTTTACTACTGCCAAATGCAAATACACAAACTTATTTAATTTTGAAACAATTTTTTTTTTAATTTCAAGACAGCACATTTATTGGCAAAAGGTTAAGTATACAGAAGTTTATAATTATAAAAAATTTTTATAAATTTTAATAATGGAATTGCATTTCAATGAAAACATTTAAAAATATAATTGTAAGCAATTTATCACAATAGGATACAGAATATCAATAGCTTTTGGAATAGTTATTCTATTTTTGGCTTCAAAATATACATGCCCGAGAGCTGTAACAGAAGCAACGATCTCCAACTCAGGAAATGTAAAGATGGACGTATACAAATCAGCGTAACATGTGCGAAGTCTGGGGTGATACAAACACAGCTTAGCCATATTTATATGGTATCCGATATTTAAAATTGCCTGTATCTTTTTTATATTAAAATCGAACGGATTTACATCATATCCCAAATTCTTCAATATGACAGTAAGACGTTGAGCCGCACAAGTTATATAAATTTCATTATTGACTTCAAATAAAAATACCTTGCCGTCATCATAGACAACTGCCACACAATCTGGGTTCTTCAATCTTATTAAAACTGAGTTGAATGGAATGAAAATATTACTGTTTGGTATTACAATACTGATTTCCATCACATTTATTGAACAGCCGAGGAAGAATTCAGCCTGTGCATCGCTAAAACAAATTATAATAAATTTAGAAAAATCGACTTTTTTTCGACTTTTTTTAATTAATTATATTAATACTCTATTAAACATATACGTTACAGTTAGTTAGCAAACCATTTTCTTCAGTTTTTTTTTGATATAAATAAAATTACTCACACGACTCTAAAAGATGTTCTTGCTTTGTCTAATCCAATCACTTTTTGCAGTGGAACGGTAGATACAGCGCTTATGGGTTCAACTAGTGCGGTTTCTGGTTTTGTCTATTAAAACAAATTATTATTCTTTATATTTAATTAATGTATTTTTATTATGTATATAATATATTATAATAAATAATAAAATTCTTAGTAAATTTACCTCGCCGTGAAATAAAACCTCTGGCAGCAATTTACTTTCAGTATCTACACTTTGATTTTTCATTTTAGGATTCATCATATGCCACTTTTCCAACGACTTAAATGCAAAATTTATAAATCTTGAATGAGAATTTGAAGTGATCTCTGGAAGACCCGTCGACACAATAAATTCTGCACAGAGTAATTTCGTTTATAAAACTCAAAGAATTTATGGTATTTGTCTACTTTTGAAACTTTTACTTTGCTTTTTCTCTATTCTCTCTTTCTATTTTAATAACCTTATCCTTGTTAAGTTAATCGCTATTCATGAAAGGTATGTTAAGTAGACCTTCATATAATATTTCAACTATTCCCAAATTCGGGCAGTTTGATGTTTGAATGTACTAGCCTTTTAAACTACTAATTTACTCTTTTTTCCTCTTTTCTCCTTTTCTCATATATACCATATATAATATTGTCCCTTTCTAGTAAATTATTATTAACACACGTATCTAAGGTGGATCTTCAAATATTATTTGAGCTGATCAAAACTTCGAGCATTTTTCCGTTTCTTGACTCGACCATTATCTCAATCAAAAGGAGTTATTTAGTTGAGCATATGAACTGTCTAAAAATGCAGGAAGATTTTTTAATACTTCAAATATTGTGGAGCATTTAAAGGATTTGATCTAAATGTGTAAATTTGAGTATACTTAAGCTGTTCAAGCATATTAATACTAGAACACTTCAAAGCATTAGCTCTATTGCATTAACCAACTTTCAATAGCCTTATATGAAACGTATTAAACATATTTATAAAACAAATGCATGTCTATGAGTATTTCTTTATGGGCCTTCTCATCAAATATGGTTATATCGAACTAATACTATTATGAGAAAGTGATTCTTAACAATTCTTATATATCTGTTTATATTAATATTATATTTATTTCAAGTGTTTTTCTCAGCGACCCAGTGATGTATTGTGCACTTTATGGATTCGGAGTATCCAACTTTTTTTATAAAGTGTATATTTAAATTTCTTTCCTTTCTAAAGTTGGGGAATCTGCCACTGCGACACTGGGAGCTATTTTACACCGTATATGAATTTCAAATATTTCTTCGAACCCCAGTTTGTTATAACAAGTTTTAAAAGTTAATTGCAATTTCTAGACATCAATTATTTTGATATTAATGATAAGTACATAATTACTGCTGAGTTATTTAAAAAAATCACATTTCCGGATACAGTAACACTTAGTATTTATGTTGTACTTCTTTGAGGACTAAAATAGAATGTTTAAATGGTTGAAAATATATATCTGATTCACAATAAAAATCAACAGGATTCTACAGGACGGAGCACCATCACATTTACTTAAATGTGGTTTTTATTTTATTAAATAATATACACAAGAAATTCATTTTGTTTAAGACCTATCACTATAGATATATTTCAATATTTGCCGAATGGCATATTGCGATATGTTCAGCTCACGAGCCATTTTTCGTCCACTGCGACGCGGATTTCGTTCAATTCGCTTCTTCACTTTTCGAACCATTTCTGCCGATGTTGCTGTTTTTTTTCGTCCACTTCCTTGACGTCGGGCTACGCTACCAGTACCATGGTAACGAGCGATGGTACGAGACACAAAAGATTTATTCACTTTTAAATGCTGGAGGGCTCTAACGATAGCCACTTGTGGTTTTCCAACCAAATGCAAAGCAATCACACTATCACGCTTGAATTCCATCACAAATAACTTTTTTTCTGAAAAATTCCCACCAAAATGCTTTTGTGCGCTTGTAAACAATATAATGAGCTGTCACTAGAATAAATCTGACAGCTGTGGGACGAGCGGTTTAGAAATGACAGCAGTCTGAAGTTGGTTGCAGTTTTTTCATCTCACCTTGTATAGATATCAGACTCAGTTTTTAAGTATTACCTTAACTTCAAAAAATTTTGTAAATTGTTGTTGTTCAATATTTCTATTTATATTATTAAGAAGATAAATTTATAATCTCGGTGTTCAAAGAATTGAAGATACATTTGCCCTAAGCAGTTAATTTAGGTAGCGAAATCGACATTAACAAAAATTTGTGTCCTTTGAAATTCAAGGATATGCTCCCTTAATAAATATATATATCTTTATATTGTATTTAACTGATGAAAATTTTAAAAAATTTGCGGATAAAATAAAACAAGTAAATATTTCTCGATATGCCTGATTATGGTTGAACGCCCTCTTCTAATTAAGAACAAATGAAGTATATAAAATTTTTTACCTAGTTAAAGTGCAAGAGCTAATAATATAGTCCACTAAGCGACGGCTGTACACACTTCTATACCTAATTTGAAGAAATGTAATCACTTGATTTCCAGAATTTTAAATTTAAATGTACATCTAGGCAAAATACTATAACAGTAATTAATTTAAAAATTATGTTTTCTTTATTATTTAATTTAATATAATATAATAACAAAATTTAGTGTAAAATAAATTTACACTGGTGGTATACTATTTCTTGTAAATATTAGAATAAATTATATTATATAATAATAGTAGACCATAGAATGGTTCTGGGCCTATCATTCTTGAAGCTGCGCATCTTCTTGCAAGTTTGTCTGCCATTTCACTGTCTTGAATACCAGCATGTTTCGGAATCCATATTAGGTGCGCGTGATTATTCCAGCCGAGTATGTTCAGCTTATCAATGTACTCCCATACCAATTTGAATGTTATCTGGTAGAATATGAGTACCATTATAGCTGCCTGGCTGTCAATCAATATTGCGATTTTACGTTTCCCATAGTTACACTCAAGTTTGAAACTGGCGCATATTAACTGCTATTAACTTTATAAACTTACTATTGCATTGCGGACGACTCTACTTGTATTCTCTAAGAGAGCGTGTCCGATCAGATAAAAATAGTCAATGCATGTTAATGATTTATCTTTTGAGTAAGTATTCTCTAATAAAAATAATGGTTAATATCTAGTTTAGCAGCCTCGATTGGATGTCCTGACAGACATAAACGATGTTGATGAATATTTGAAATAAATATTTTCAAATTCACTCTTCCGTACTCATTCGCCTGTAATATGTATCTATTAATATACTTGGCGTAAGAAGGCGAATGGGTGTGAGAAATCATTATACTTTCAGTGCTTTAGTAAGCAACACATATGTAAATAATGCATATGCAATATGTAAGTACGTTTATATACTGCTATATATATATATATGTATATATATATAAACGTGACTTAGTTTGCCCAATTGTGTTGCTTTTAATAACTTAAATATTTGCTTTGTAAAATATAAACATTAAAATTGACACTAACAGTATTTGTATAATTTAATTTGTGCATCTCGTATAAAACTGAACGCATATGACAATCTGTATCTGCAGTTTACTAGCTATGGGCAGACATGCACTATTAGGTATGTGTGCAAACAATTGCTTGACATATTAATTCATTGCTTTATAATTGCAAATATATGTAAAGTAAACTTTAATTAAAAGTCAATCGCAACTAAGCGGATACGGAAATGTTAAAGCAAAAATAATTTAATTAATTTCAGTGAAAACATGTCAAATACATATTAGAGTGCAAAATTATTTAATAAAAGCACGTGATAATATTTGCCATTTAATGCTTTTGTAATTAAGTAGACATCAGCAAATTGAGCTATCACTTTTCTTTATATCGCATTTAATCTGATTAATTACAGAATATAAAAATGATTATCTTGAGTTTGATTATTATTATTACATGTGACAATATGAGTCATTAGAATTATGTATATTATTAATGAAGTATGTTAAACATCACATGATATAAGATAATGTTAAGAATTTCGATTACTAATGAAATAGTAATTAATAATTTTATTTAATAAAATATCAATTAAACTTTGCATTCTACAATATGACAAAGAAGATGATACAGGGCATTTCATCAAGAGATATATGACTCCAAATAGTTCAATAAATAGTTTTATGGCATTAATGATGAAAAATGATTTCGGTTAATTGGTCATCTGAGAGCTCTAATTTTTCACAACTCTTTCGATTAACTAAGACTACATCTCACAAATGACACATGGAATGTTTACTTTCAAGTTGAGAATTAATGTTCACTCAATCTCAACAAATAATATTGTATTCGAAATAAATCACACGAAATACTAAAACCAGTTACAGTACTAATATCTAAAGTCATTGAACAGTTGCTTTACTTACTTCTTTGGCGATAACAACCCGTTACCGGGTTTCGGCCTGACGCAGCGTGTCTGCTGTGTCCGCGCCTTCTCCAGTCTTGTACATAAAGTCCGGTTAGTGCTCTCTCAATTTGATCACTCCACCGGAGACACGGTCTACCTCTACGTCTTCTTTCTTCAACTATCACTTCAAACACCTTTTTCGTTGGAGCATCTTCATCCATTCTCACGACATGACCAATTCAACGAAGCCGCTGAATGTTAATTCACTGAATTTTATCATTGTCGCGATAAAGCTATACGAGCTCGTGGTTCATTCGCATGTGACAGTCGTCGCCTACTCGTAGAGGATTTACTAAGAACTTTTCTTTCGAACAGTTGCTTTACTAACTATATGTATGTCTGTGTGTGTTGGAAGTCGGGATGGGAATATGAGACTTGATTTGGTACGTACGGCAGATTTTAACAACACGTTGTTCTTTCAGACAACATATTCTGAAAAAGCAACATATTCCTCAACGGCAAATTTTACCTCTGGAACAACGGTTACGTATAAAAATCATTTTTCACTAAAGAAGTATCCAAATCAGAAGGCAGATGGAACTGATATATAATTTGGTTGACAACAATTCGTACTTTATTTTATTAATTGTGGTGATGAATTTTTGAATCATGTAAACGAGTGCACTGTAATAATGGTATATTAGTACTGTAAACCATAGTTTAAACATTTGAATCGATACTAATTTGGAAATAATCCAAAAACAAGATTTCTTTTATATAAAAAAAAATGGCAATTACAAGTTATTGAACGGTACGGGACTCACAAAACTCCTTAGCCACTTATTTCACTTCAAGGCACTAATAAGCTAATCTTCCAATAATTTACTTCGCATTCCAAAAATTGATATTTCATGGTCTTTGACCGATTACTGAATAAGTACTCGTTTTGCTGGCGAAGAACAGTTTTTGCATCATTCAATAGGTTCTTATCCTCATTCAGTCACATGATGGTATATAGCTAACTTTTACTCATAGTGATAATAAACATATACAGAATCTTCGCTGTCCCTTTTGAAAGGTTCAAAATATTTCTGATAACGTTGCATTCAAGTGTGTTTTTGTCGCATTTTTAGCGAATACTGCACACATGGTGCACACAGCTTTTGGACACCTCAAATGTGTATAAATGTTTTATTTAATCTCTTTTGGTTAACCTATAGTCTTCCAAATCCATGTCCTTTATTCTTGTAACAATTTTTAATATTAATACAGTATTTGCTTCAAATGAAACGTTTGCAAACGAAAGTACTTCAAGAGCGACCACCAATTACAAGCCATTGTTTTTGGAGGAGTAGACATATCTCCCATTTTATCAGGTTTTTGCATTGTCTTTATATATGTTTTTACAAGTACTTTAGAAGTTTAACTTTCCATGCATAATATTTAATTTTTTCCATTGTTAAAAAATGCTCTGACAATTTAACTTCAAAAAACTTATATGAATAGTTGAATTGATGTGCTATGTTTTTATAAAAAATTAAATACTAAAATGGTCCGAAATCATTTTTAATTCCAGTAGTAACGAGTAGTGCTTATTGATTTTTTGCATACTTAAAAAATATTATCTGCTATTTCAATCCATTTTTTTAAGCTGCAATTACTAGGGAATTTGATTTCATATTTGCATCCTAAAGGATTACTCTGTCGAACGCTTTAATGAAGTTGCTTTATTTTCAATACTATTGAAAATATTTTAAATCATACCAGAACTATTTTTACATAGTCAAGGATACATACAGTATATCCTCACTTAAGTCCTCTTTAAGCTTTTGTAGATATATTTAATACATGAGTATTGAGATGTTACCAATTTCTGATTTTCAGTTATTTGTACGAAGGATTTCGTTGTTAGTTTTTTTTTTTTTCTTGGGAAAGTTTGATATATGATTTATACCAGATATTAACAGAAAGTAAAATAGAATTTTTATAGAAAATATTTAGAATAACTTATAAGTTAACATCATGTTTGTTAATGCGAAATTTATTTTCATATGCTTCAATTTGTTTAAGAAAATATTTAGTATGAAAAGTTACTTCAATAGATATTAAACCATTCAATCTTATTGGGCATAAGTAATCTGTGAATAGTTGGTTTTTGTTACGTTGCAAGAAACTGTACATGATATTGATAAGTAAACAAAATACTGTAAAAATAAAAATTTTAACAGAAAGTTGATGTACAGCCAGATAATCAGACTGGTACTTCTCTACGGGTTTGTTGCGTATGGCAACTCTACTATTCAAAAAGTACAAGTTGCTCAAAGTCAGGCTCTCCGAAGGCTCTTCAAAGTGTCATGGTACATTCACACGAATGACATGCTAAGAGACCTCAGAATAAGCCTGGTCAAATAATACATAAGGGACAGAGCCCTGAAGCTATAAACGAAAACTGACAGTCTGCCCTACATAACACTATCTAATCCCAGAGCAGTCACTAGCCGTACGGTGCGATATCTAGATCTTAGAGCAGTCTTAGATCAACGAATAATCAGCGAAGCTTGTGTGAAATACATAAATAAGTCAAAGAGGAGGGGAGGGCTCTGTAGTAGCCCCTCAGCTAACAAAGAGTAAAAGTGCAAAGTCGAAAAAGCGTAAATATAATTTATTGTTTCGCAATTTTAAAAGTGTGGAATTATTTTTCATTTGCAATTTTACTATAAAAAACTCTATAAAATACTGGAAATACCACTCTATTATAATTTCAGTGTAAAAATTAAATTGTTCGTGTTTCATTTATTAATAATTTAATTAAAACGTACAATCAAAAGCAACAAGCCAAATCTGCAATTGGATTTTAATATTTAAAATTTAATTCTCGTGAATAAAATTTTCCAATTTATTTTGTTATAGTTTAAAAGAAAACTGCATTTTTCCGTAGTTGCAATATTTTTTATATTACAATGATGTTGCTTTTTCATATATTGTCAAAGTTATTTTAAATTTAGTAATAATAACAAAATCAGACATGCGAAAAAATTTAAAAATGCACTTAAAATGATAATAAAATCCTCTTTAAAAAAACATCTGAACAAATACTACATAAAATATATAGTATATAAAAAATATGATGTATAAGTACAAGCAAATAAATAAAAACATTAAATAAATAAAATAAAAAAGAAACCTAAAATGCATTTGGCGAAGTAAACATTTTATTTGAGTGATCCAAAAAGGTTTTAACTAAAGTTTTTTACTTGCGGATATCTATGGGATTTTTGTGCAGAAATTGTGATTTAAATTCAATGTGAGGATTGAAGACAACCGATTCACAAAATATAGTTATTTTAAATTTTAAAAAAAATTATATAATTGATCCTATTAAAATTCGATAGAAGGGAAAATGCAGCACAAAAAAAGCTTTTTATTTATATAGTTATTGTCACATTAAGAGTAATTAATGATACTTCAAATGAGATTATGAGATTGTATTAAAATAGTTATTAAATTTTTAATCCAAATATATAAATTTAATTAAGTAAAATTTTTTTGCTCGATTATTGCTCAATATTAATCATTAGTGGGTTTGCAAAATGCACATCGTTTTAAATACTTGTATTCAATTTTTAGATTGAAAGTAGAGCATGTCAAACCGCTACCGCTATATGTTTTATATATTCATAACATATATGGTATATATCATATAGTTGCTCTAAAATACAACGGTGGTACTACAACAACGTGCTGAAGAGTTTCTATATGTATTCGAAGACACAAGGATATATATATATATTCATAACCTGCTATTTAATCACATATTTACATTTTTTTGCTCCGATAGGTGTCCGATAAGATTCAACACGTTTCCACGATGTACATCACATCCAGTTATATCCTAGATATATATAAAATTAAGTTAAATAATATAATATTTTTTATACTTATTCTGTTATAATTTAATTAAATTAACTCTTTTTTTCACTACGATTGAACTTCCAAATCAAAGATATGAAAATAATGACCCACAATCAACTCCAATGCAAGCTATGTTTTCTTCTTTTATAAAAAGGATCGAAAAGTTTATAGAATGGATGCAAAGCATGATGCAGTTTATGATGCAAAGTATGTTCCAGAATTTTAGCTTTTATTTTTATAGGTTATTCGGCACTAATCTTTAAATATTATCGATGTTATGCTAATTTGAGAGACACACTCGCAAAAATTGCACTTGCATACAAGGCTACTCTTTTTACGACACCAAACATCCCATTGTCAGAAGTACAATGCGATATTATTAACTAAAGCAACTTTCCGAAAAACATATTCAAGCCACTACTATCTGCATACTTATCGATAAACAACTGATAACCAAAATTTATAGCAGATTGAAATTTTAATGCTAAGCACATTTTCTGGTGCACCAGATTAATATCGTCACGAGACAGACAACTCTATATAGCTCTAAACAAAGGACTCGAAGTCATGTCATTTGGAAATCCCACATACTGACCGACCGATACCAGTAAAACTCTTGATTTGATTGATTTCGGTGTCTTTAAGAGTTTAAATAAGGAACATATCTCTGCTGAACCATCGTATGATTTGTCTTCAGAGCATTCTCCGGTGATTTTAACACTGGCAAATATTTTTGGAGGTCAAATTTAGAATATTAAATCATATGTCAAATGGCGTAAGTTTGGTAGATATATATATATATATGGATGATATATCAGAAAAGTGTATCAATTGTCCTAAATTAACATTATTAGTTAGTTTATAGTTCAACAATATTTAATTTGTTTATTTTAAAATTATTTCTTCTATAATAATTTGTAGTTTTTGACTTTTTAGTCTCGAAATAAGGTAATAATAACTTGTATTCTTGTAAATTAACAAATGACATAATATATTTAACGCTTTGATTGTAAAAGTATCTCATTCAAAATAATTTGGGAATATTTTCCATATTAGTCAAATATTGTATAAAACGCCTAAAGTATAAATATAAACACAAATCAAATTGTTTTAGTTAGAATTTTCTTTAGGCTACTCTGGTCTTATTATTAGGATGCAAATAAAATTCAATTTATTTCATTTTTCACCCGACGTTTCGTTGGTTATTTTCCAACATCTTCAGGGGTATCTAAAATATTTTTTATTTAATAATTATGATTTCAAAACACAATGCGAAAATATATATATGATATAATTTGTGATATTGTATAAACAGAGAAACATGTACACAAAATGACTAACAACAACAATAATAGCAAAACAATCAAAAGTAATAATTATCCATTCAGGATTTTAGAATTATTTAATAATAATAATTACCAATAGTTAGAATTGAAATTAAGTTAAATCACTTTTTGTAAATAAAAAATTAGAAGTTAGGAATAAACATTAAAAGTTTTATAAAATTATAGAATTATAGTCAACTGCTTCAAGTTACCGCCACTTTCGATTTTGTTTATATTAGAGCAGCAATGTAATTAGAGCTTATATTCTCCGTATCTTCTTTGATGTTCATAGTTAAGTTAATTTTCTCTTGAATTCTTAAGCTTTCGAGAGTGTACCGTTTTTTCAAAGATTTCTCTTTGTCCAATATTATTACATTGTCGAAGTCCGGTTTATGTTGTCTCTCGGTGCAATGCTGAGATAGAGCTGTATTGTTTTTGTTCTTGTTGATGTCCGACATATGCTCAGCTATTCTGGTGTTGAGTGATCTCTTTGTTGTACCAATATATATCTCTTTGCAACTCCCTTCTTTATTTCCGTTGCAATTTATTTGATATACCACATTATTTTGTTGCAGCTTATTAATTTTGTTTTTGTTGTTCGAGAAAATTTTACGGATAGTTTGATTGGGTTTATAAGCACAAAAAATGTTGTCTTGTTTAAGATTTGTGGTCAAATTTCTATTATTAGATAATTTCGGTACAAAGGGTAACGAAAAATATTGTTTTGGAATTTGGTTATTGCTATTTTGAATATTTTTATTGTAACTTATGTTCTGTTGTTTGATTAAATTGTTAATTAGTCTGTATGGATAATTATTATTCAATAGAGTCTTGTAAATTTTGTCAATATTTTGTTGTTTAAACATTTGGTCACTACTATCTAATACCTTTTTGATGAAATTCTTCACAGTACCTAGTTTTTGGCTCATAGGTTGTGAAGAGTGAAAATTGATAAGTCGTCCTGAAGATATATCTTTACTGTACCAATTGAAAATTAAATTATTATCTCGTTTAATAATTTCAATGTCGAGATATGGGAGTTTATGGTCCAGTTCCTCTTCATATGTAAACTTGATTTTTGGGTGAAAATTATTTAATGTTGTCAGAATAATTTCCTTGTCAGATTTTTTGATAACCGCAAATATGTCATCAACATATTTGGTAATAAATTTAAAAGTTACCCTTTGTACCGAAATTATCTAATAATAGAAATTTGACCACAAATCTTAAACAAGACAACATTTTTTGTGCTTATAAACCCAATCAAACTATCCGTAAAATTTTCTCGAACAACAAAAACAAAATTAATAAGCTGCAACAAAATAATGTGGTATATCAAATAAATTGCAACGGAAATAAAGAAGGGAGTTGCAAAGAGATATATATTGGTACAACAAAGAGATCACTCAACACCAGAATAGCTGAGCATATGTCGGACATCAACAAGAACAAAAACAATACAGCTCTATCTCAGCATTGCACCGAGAGACAACATAAACCGGACTTCGACAATGTAATAATATTGGACAAAGAGAAATCTTTGAAAAAACGGTACACTCTCGAAAGCTTAAGAATTCAAGAGAAAATTAACTTAACTATGAACATCAAAGAAGATACGGAGAATATAAGCTCTAATTACATTGCTGCTCTAATATAAACAAAATCGAAAGTGGCGGTAACTTGAAGCAGTTGACTATAATTCTATAATTTTATAAAACTTTTAATGTTTATTCCTAACTTCTAATTTTTTATTTACAAAAAGTGATTTAACTTAATTTCAATTCTAACTATTGGTAATTATTATTATTAAATAATTCTAAAATCCTGAATGGATAATTATTACTTTTGATTGTTTTGCTATTATTGTTGTTGTTAGTCATTTTGTGTACATGTTTCTCTGTTTATACAATATCACAAATTATATCATATATATATTTTCGCATTGTGTTTTGAAATCATAATTATTAAATAAAAAATATTTTAGATACCCCTGAAGATGTTGGAAAATAACCAACGAAACGTCGGGTGAAAAATGAAATAAATTGAATTTTATTTGCATCCTAATAATAAGACCAGAGTAGCCTAAAGAAAATTCTAACTAAAACAATAAAACGGACTGGTCAAAAATTCCATTATTAATAAATCAAATTGTTTAAGTTTTATAAATTTTACAATTTTATTTTCAATTAATTCAAAATTGTTAAAATGATTAGTTTAAATATTCGCTATTATTGTGTTTGCCTTTGTTTATGTATCTTTGCGATTTTTTCTGGAATTTTTCATTTGTGCGAAAATTGGCATTATTTGGCGCTTTGGCGTTTACCACGATAAAGTATCTACACAAATTAAGCACTCTAGTGCGGTGTACAAATAATCGAGTTGAACATGTATCCTTTCGTTTGTGTGTGCCAGTCCTGCGTTATAACAATACCGTATATGCACTTATTAATATCAGCAGCAGCAGCAACAATTGCTGCAGCAGCATTGCCAACATGCAAAATTCGAGCAATTAAAAGCATTAAAACAATTTAATTATCGCGCTTTATTTGGCAGTTTCACATATTCGCATATTCACATATGTGCTGTCATCCATCGAATTTGTTGGATTCGATGGATATATATATACATGTATATATACTATGTATATCTATACTGCTATATATATTAGTGTCAGTATATGTCGGTATATATAATGTGTATATCCATTTTAAGTTTTCAATTACGAAAGCATTTTAAACATTTCAATTTATTTCACTTAATTGTACTGATACAAAATAAATAAATTGCCAATAAACTTAGTAATTACAAATCGAAATAGTTTCCCAAAATTTGAGAGTTAAAGATATTTTGCTAAAAGTTATTTGAAAAGAATGCGAATATAATAAGATATTAAAGGATATTAGTATCATAAGATAACTCATATCAGTCATTTATTTTTCAGTAATATCTCATAAATATCATATTGATATAAGAGCATACATTGACTATATCTTTACTTATGTTGTGCTGCTAGAGATGAAATATGACTGTAGATATTTTTTTGAACAACAAATTTTAATTAAAATAATTAAATAACACGGTTTAAATTAGTTAAACAAGTTTAGCTAATGATAAATTATTATTTATTAATATTAAAACTATATAGAATTATTAGAATTATATAAGCTGAAATATCTGAGCATTGTTTTTTCCCCGCAACATAATTTTAGCCTCCACGTTGATTATGCCATCCGTAACTTCCAATTCAGACATATTCAGCTGAAAAATGCACTCCGAAGAGTGCCAACCAGCTTAGCTTCAAAGTTAAGCCGATCTGTTATAAGCAACTTATTCACCCCATACTCACCTACGCCTTCCCCATTTGGTCTACAATCTCTTCCGCAAGCACTTCTCCATCTCTGTCCTTTACGACAATGCCAAAATCACTCGCATTGACGAGTACCTTTTGATACTCGCCTGTAGATACCTCACCCGACTCCATGATCTCCCCTCTGATGTATCTATTCCTATTAACCTCTCTGAAGACCTTGTTCTAACCTTGCATTTTAAACTCCCCTCACACCTGTCGCACTACTTAGATGATTGGGACCGTGACCTCCACTCCATCTCCATCCAACTAAAGTTGTGCGAACAACTTTTGTTGGATTTGGTTCATCTTGACACACACATACAGTCGACAGTCTACTGCTGCTTACGTTCCGACTCATACGCATATACGAGTATCCATAAGTCGTCACCAGTTACAATATTATACGAGTGTACATGTTTTGAAGTACCAACATTGTACTTCTTGTATGCAGGGTACCACAGTGGCAAAGGATGGAGCGTCATCGCCAAATGAGGAAGAAAGTTGATAGCTGCATTCTTGTCTTGATAAATTTACACTCAATTCACTGCAAATAACACAAATAACGCACTTTTGACAAAAAGTCTAAGTTAGGTTATGTTTAATAATGCCAAACTTTCATATGGAATTGTTAGATGACACCTGAGAGTAATTAGTGTTATCATTATTATTATTATGTTGAGCCTTTAACGAGTTAGTGCAACTGGGCACTTTTATTCCTTAATAGCTGGAGAGTTTCTGCAGAGTTCCACACATCTCACGGACTAATTTGTTTATTCCTCATAATATTCACTGATTATTCGATTTATGATCTAAGATCTGCTTACCGCTCCGTGCGTTTATTGATTACTTTGAGATTAGATAGTGCTATGTAGAGCAGCTTGTCGGTTTTCGCATATAGCTTCAAAGCTCTGTTCCTTATGTATTTTTTAACATGTTGTTGTCATGGCTCAAAATATAAATAGTGATGGGGTACTTCCGTAGAGGACTTTCAGTATAACGGAGAACTGTGACTTGAACAAATCTTTTGTGTTTCAAAATTATAAAAACTGCGCTTTAAATAATTTAACTATATTTTAATAATAATATCAGTTCTTATACACAGTTAAATTATATAATAAGTATATTGATCCCATCAAAAAATACATAAAGGATAGAGCTCTGAAATTATTTGCGAACACTGACAGACTTACCAACATCGCGTGATCAAATCTCAGAATGGTTACGGGCTTCTTGGGGAGGTATGCAGATCTGAGGTCAATTATTGCTTAGTCTGATGAAGTGATTAACAATAAAACAGTCAATGCGTAAAGAGGGGTTTTGAAGATACCTCGAGTTAAGAAAGAGTAAAAGTGCTCAAGTGCACTGGTTCAAAGCACTTCAACATAATAAAATTAATTAAAACTTAAAAATAATATTAAAAAGTTTACAAAAGCAATAAAGACTAATTTTTCATGAGAAGAAGTACACATGCAATTTATTCTGTTAAAAATACAAATCGATTGAGTACAAACTATGAACTTTTTATAGTAACACTTAGTAACATTTTATTAAGATACAGATACAGATTAAGTTACAGATGCTATTCATATGAAAGAGTAAATGTGCATAAAATTGAATGAATTTGTCAATCTTAAAAACTCATGAGCTTCCCATTCTCGTATTTTAAGTGCTTAACACTTAATTTAAATTTTACCTCAGGAAAGGAATTTTTATAGATTGACAAACACATAACAAAACGGCAACAAACAAGCAAGAATTTATATAAAACAATGCAAACCGAGACTGAGATGCAGATTTCAGTTTAAGTAGATTTCGTTTTTTCAAACCGTAGATACTGGCATTCGTATTTTTGGCAAGCAAAACAAATTTGTAGCTTTACAAAGAAGTAAAGTACTACGGAAAGTGGAAAAGAAATTCATTTTATGCCTTCTCTGCTTTGAATAATACAAACTTTTATGACATTTTTATTCACTTTTAAGGCACGTAAAAGATATTTACTTTTTATTTTCAGAACTTCTTATAAATGTTATTAGAGTTCTTCTTCGCAAATATATACAATATGCAGAAGTCGACTTAAGTGCACGGCAAATACCGAGAAAATGTGCGAAAAATAGATTTATTTATATATTCTTATTATCGCAGATTCATCAAAAAGAAAAAAAAACAACAAAAATTTAAATAATATCATCATCTGCGGTCTTTAGATATTTATACACTTTTTATGGACTGCAATGATAGATTCACTCAAAATTCACTGTTCATATTTTGATTTGATAAAAATAACATCAAAACAAATTATTAAGCTGATATGGTTTTAATATTTTAGATATAATTTTTCTTTAACCATATATATATCATCATATGGCATATATCACATTTCATAAATTTTAATTTACTTCTCTTGCTATTTAGCTTCCATCTGCAATGATCGATGACTTTTTTTTGATTTTCTGACAACACTCATACCAAAGGTGCTTTCAAGATTGAAAAAGATTATTGAGCCTTTCTTAATAGAAATTTATTTAATTTAATTTATTTATTAATTTATTTAACTTATTTAACAAAAGCTGTCTGTGATGTATAGAAGGAAATGATATTCTCGTTACTTTTAAATATATTTTTCGACGTAGTCCCTTTAATACCCTGTATACTTGATGCACGTTATATTTCGAAAACTAAAATTCTTTGAGGTCCTCAAAATATTAATTTGAAACTGGAATTATGTTCGTATTTGATTAAAATATGTTTCATATAAGGACATCAAATCTGTGTCCCAACAGACTTCTTTAGGACTCACATATGTTGAGAACATTAACTCCACTATTTTATTAAACAATGATTTTTAACAAAACCTTTCAAAATATTTACATAAACCATAGATGTGATGATGGTTTCAGTTGGAGTGCTTTCGAAAAAGTGTGAGGGATATGGTATTAATGCAGGCATTCCCAAAGCTGACACTTTGCTAATAGTTGTCTCTGTTCACCATAAAGACGTTACATCTGTGTGTCTCAACAGATAATATCTGTCCATCAAAGTGAGAATTTAAAATTTAATAAAAGAAAAAGTCAAGCGAACCGATCGTTGTACATTTGCAATTTTGTAAATTAATTTGGTAATGTTGGAGTATTAATCTTAAAACTCATAATTCCTAGATATGAAATGCTGTCACAAGAGATAGTAAAGTACCTTGGAGCCATGATTGATGTGATACTGAGGTTCAAATAGCACATTATAGCAGTAAGATCTAAGGCTGCTGCGCCAATACTCTCCAACAGAAGTGATTTGGACTAACATCTTACTCAGTATATATAGGAGCCGCGGAAACTTCCTGTAATGTCTCCACCGTTTTTTGTTGGCAAATAATTTCTACTGACAAAACTATCGTTGCTAAAAGCGTAAGGTCTTTCATTGTGACCGCTTCAAAGTAGATTGACGCTTTGAGTAAATCTTAGAATATCTAACAGCATCAGTTGTGACATATACTAAGGTGGACTTAAATGATATACAGTAAGTAAGTTAGCATTTCAAATCATGCATTGCCTTAGGTATTAAGAAGAAAAGTATGAAGTTCTATTACAGTCGCATAATCAGGGAGGTCATATCCAAGAGGGCAGTTGCAGTAACACAACAGTAACGCTGACAGATAGAAAAATACGGAAATAGAAAAAATATTATCAATGAGTATAAATGTAAATTAAATGTCTCTTGGCAAAATATCGAATAAGTGATCACAATTGGGCCAACTATTGGAACTTGGGGTCATTTTAGTAGATTGAAGTAGATTGAAAAATAAACTGAGATAGACACTTAATTATGTATACCGTTTTAGTACATTCGATTTGGTGCTATCTTCCCTTATTTTTATTCAAATGGCAGAAAAAAAGGCTAAAAATTCCGAATAATCACTGAAGTAATGATTTTCAGTAAAATTTATATTAAAATATTTTAAATCGTTTGCAATAAATCGCTTTCAATACCAACTTGAATTAAAACCGATATATTTTGTAATTCCGTAGGAATTTTTTTTTTCGAATGCCATTTATCGCACACGTCATTTAAGCAAACTCAACGTTTTGCTTTTATGAAATTGTGAAATTGTGCTTCGGTTCTTTCACTGTACAAATAATTTTTTACAAACACACATACACTAGAATATATGTATTGTTCCATACACATTCATGTGTTCACATCCTTTCACATCCTTTATTTGTGATGTGTGAACGGAGTTTTGTGGCTGCGAAGCCTACTTCACACATTGATAATTTCAAGGCTTGACTGACGTAATGGATTTGCACTGACAGGAAGGTAATAAATGAATTACTTGTATAAGAATTTATGTTAATAAAATAGATATATATATATACATATATACATATATGCGCTTATATTTAAGATTATTTTAAAGTACAAGTGTACACGTGCACATATACATACATAAAGAGGAAAGCATAAATCTTCATTTCTTATATGCTTGAAATATCTCAATATTTATAGAAAGGCTTGATTTAAAGTATGGATTGATGTTGGATTTATGTAAATAAAAATACATATATTTTCATATGTACATATATTTCTATATAGCCAATTATATTTGCAACCAAATATCAATTGAACTATGGTATTTACTGATAGAACAGACAATCTACTAATTATAAGAAGAGAAAGTGCTGACATCTGCTGTCGTTGGTCCACATCACAGAACTGTAACGAGTAATAATTATAACACTCAGAGTACACTCATAGAAAATAAAATCTAAATGCGTATAAGTGTCTTTCACACACTCTACTTATATGCATTCACATTCGTCACAGAAAGTGTCAGTGATTCATAAGTGTTATATGTGTTAACGAATGCCGGTGCTCATGACTCAGCTTCACAAGAATGCGTACACATTTCTAAGTAGTAAATGATTCATGAATCATAGCATACACTCATGTGAGTATGAATATACTCATGGAAAATGAATGACTCGAATGACTTGAATGATTTGTAGCATTCGTAAAAATTTTGTGTGAGAGTTGTTGTTTGCTAAGCAAAAAAATTTGCGTGTGTTGAGTTTTATGCTTTTGGTGTATGTTGTTGTTGTTAGCATTGTGAATGCAAGTATTTTGTTTGTGTTCTTAAATATTTCATGTGCATAAAATGAGTGGTTGTTTTAGTAGCAAATTATGTGCACACTAAATAATGACAAGTAAATTCTTTCCGACTGTGATGTAGTACTCATAAATGATTTATAAATAAATCATTTACATAACTTTTATGTCGAATGTGAGTGTTTTTGAGTATCATATAAGCAGAGTATAAATCCTTACAAGTGCAGTCATGTTGTGTGTAAGAATCAGGTGGAGTCGAACATTAACCCATAACATCTTTCCAATTAACCCGCTTCCTCAGAATTTCTTCAACACAAAAGACGCCAATTTTGTCAATTTCAAGCCCACTATTAATGGGCCAGTTCTCCACTGATCTTATTCTACAAACATAATAATTGCAATGGAGTTTGTTACTGGTATAGTTTGACTATAGCTTCACTTTTTCTGTACAGCATTTCTTGTCTCACACTACAACTTGTTGTTTTTCAACTACAACAATTAATTTATTAAACCTAATTTTGCAGAAGTATATTGACTTATATTATCCGAACAAAGACTTGATAAATCCTCTCCAATTAAAGCGCCTACTAGTTTTTTTGATAAAATGGTATTTTCTTAATAGACTTTTTCTATATGGATCTATAACTATTTCCTTTGTTGCAGATCTAACGCACTATTTAGCAAGAACAGCTTGATTTAGTATATTATTGTAGCTAGTGACTGTTGTTCAAGTAATTGTTTTTTTGTTTTGTTTAAGAGAAATAATCACATTGAAAGCCAATGTCGTACTTAATTATTTTCTGACATTTATTTAGGCGCATACGCAAGAAATGCTTTATTATGGTCATAATAATATATGACTTGATACTCTCTAATATCACCTACTATATCTACCCTTTCTTCTGATTCACTAACTCAAGTTTTGCATTTTGAATCCAACACATTACCGCTGTGATCACGTCATAATAACTCTAACTTCTGTGTGGTTTTTTTGATTACTGCACGTCTAATCCTCTAATTTAGATTGATTAATTAATAGATGGATAAATTGATAGATTGATAGATTGACAGATTGATAGATTGATAGATTGATAGATTGATAGATTGACAGATTGATAGATTGATAGATTGATAGATTGATAGATTAATAGATTAATATATTGATAGATTAATAGATTGATAGATTAATAGATGGACATTTTGATAGATTAATAGATTGATAGATTGATAGATTCATAGATTGATAGATTGATAATTTGATAATTTGAGAGATTGATAGATTAATAGATTGATAAATTGATAGATTGATAGATAGATAGATAGATAGAAAAAATTAATTAAATTAAATTTTAATTAAAAACTATTACATTCGTATATAATTAGTTTTTTGTATTTCAAAGCACTAGTAATATAGTTACTCAATTTTTTCCAATCAGGGTCATTTTCTCTATTAAGCACACTGTTTACTTCTTCTTCTACTAAAGATTCTCTTTGAAAACAAATTCGTCTAAAAGGTCCCAATATAGGACAACACCCGAAGAAGTGCTGTGTGTGTACAGTTAATCCTTTAATCTACCCTACCAGTGTTGTATAGGTTAGAAATGTGGTTTTAAGAAGCCCATCAACTGAGACGTTTTATAGATTAGACCTGATCACGAAAATGTTATTGAAATGGACATGCTCCAGTATATTTTTGTAACACCTAACAATGATAGTTAATAACTATTGTTTTAAATCCTGCATTGAGCGTACGTAAAACTGTCAAAGTGTTTGTTTGAAAATTTCGCGAATGTATGGCCAAACAATATCTAAATGAACTGTACTGCCATAATGGCAAATATGTTATTATTTTAATAACAATTATTATAAATTTCAATAAATTTGCTAATAAAAATTGTGGAAATTGCCTTTAACCTCAATTCCAAAACAGCAGGTATCTAATGGCCAGAACAAAGGTATTTTGTGTGAAATTATTTATTCATGGTTTGGCTTGCGTATTTAATTTGCGCAGAAACTATTTCGGACTTATATTACGCGTGAATTCCAAAACGAAATCAATTTAATATTTATATTGAATTTATTTTCGGCTTTATTTGTTTTATCTCTCAATTAATGTTCGAGTATGTATCGAACATTCAGTCAGCAAACACTCTAATACGAACGTATATTGGTGCATACATGGGATTTAATGCAAATGTATTTATGACCGAAACGCAATCATTTTAACAACTTTATTTTCGGTTAAAAATAGAATTCATATTATTTTACAGTACCACCAATAAATGTCAATTGAAACATGCTTAATTTATTATGCGAACAAATACGTACTGGCGTAGGCGCATAGGCACGTACACATGTACATAAGTACGCAAGTACCAGGTAATGTTCTCGAAAGCCTAAAATATACGAAATTTGACTGTAACGCACATTTATGGAACTCATTTTATGCAAACGGAACTTTAATCTAAACATTTCATTTGCGTTTTGGGCAAATGTATTCGTAGTTTCCCACAAATGTGTGAGTGTGAGTGTGAGTGTGAGTATCTGTGCGTGTGTTTTTGCGCCTACGAAATTAAATATTAATGGATATGATTATGTAAACTCGTCGCACTTCTATGCTTGTATACTTCTGGCTTAATATTAGTGCTAACATCAAATGTACTAACTAGAAAATTATTCGATATTCCATGTACTCCTAACACCAAAGGGTATACTCGTACACGGAAAATTTTACCAATGTATAGACGCACTACTATAATATACGCATGCCAAACTATGTGCTAGCACATGTTTGGGTAAAACATATAATTTTCATTTCCCATGGCATTTGACTGGGTTTACCATACTATTTTCACGCTATTTGATGGCACTAATAAATTATTTATACGCAATAAGCATAAAATTTAAATAATCAGATAAAAACACAGCTTCAGATATATACAAATATTTCCGCACTGAAACCTCTCAATACTCGTACTGTATTTACCGAATACGAGTACACACATATATAGCAATATTTACATAAACTGCTGCATAGTCTAAGGTGTAACTATAATAATTTTGTTCAATTCATTCTACGTAGGAATATGGTATATGTAATTAATACGATAAATAAAAAACCAAGCCTAAGTTAATGTATGCGTGATATGTCAGAATACCTGTAACAGCTAAATAATGCCTTTGTAATTACAGGTGTGTGCAACCCAAAGGTCAGCATCACTGAGCTTTCCATTTCATTTTTCGAAAGTTTATATTTTATTTTGATTTATAATTCATATTAAATAAGTTCTTTTGAGAAATTCGTGAATAGAATCCTCTACTACTATTCACTTTACTAGTCAACACCGATCCCAGTTCTAAAAAATAGTTCTCTTCCCCTTCTTCTATAACAATTTATTATTCATTTTGTTTTTAAATGCATTTTTCTCACTTAAATACTAACACTAACCATATAAATCTTAAAACTATTTCGCAAACATTACAAGTATTCGATATAATACTTGAAGTAAGATCTTTGGTCCTTAGTAAAGTGGTGAAGTAGCTTTCGCTTTGCCTATAGGTGAACGGTCTTATTCCATCATGAGTGTCTAATCACTGAGACGAGATTTATGGCTAAAAGGTTAATGTAAGCATTCATCTGTAAGACGTATTTTTGTCTAATTCTGACGAATTCTGATTTTATCATTGATAGCTAAAGATTCTTTTGGATTTACGAACTTATTTATGAATAAAAGTAAATTCTAATATTTTTCTTCCCATTCTTATATATCTTAAGGGAGGTGGTTTCTACATATGTATACTTATAATTTGTTAATTAAACTTAGCTATCATATTAAAAAAAATTTGAAATGACATGATTAGAACATTATAAATAAAATAATGCAATAAATTGAAATAGTTTTCTGTAATTTTAGTTTCCAAAAATTTCCAAATTATAAAACAATAAAATAGTACTAAATTCTCTGTTTAGACTTTAAAAGTTAATAGTAAATATCAATAAACTTCCTGAACATGTCTAAAGTAAAGTTTATGAGACATCTAATAAAGAATTCTGCTACACAAGTGTTTGTATTTAAAGTAAGTTCCCGTAAGTTCCCACACTAAAAAAATTGATTTTGATTAAGATATATCAATTTCAAACTATTTCATACATATAAAGGTTGCTATAATTGCCTGTCCTGGGTTTGAGGATTTAATGAAAAAAAAATTAAGTAATATTCGTGAGCTAAAGTTTTATACACCATACGGTACACCGAGTGATACTTTTGTGGAGGGTGACTTGCACGGCTTGAGGTGTGTAATATTAGCACGTCATAATCGGAAAAATTTCATACGACCTGAAGCCGTTAATTCATGTGCAAATATTTGGGGACTCCAACAATTGGGCGTTACGCATGTGCTGTCAGTTTTTGCTGGTTGTTCACTTATGGAACGCATACAACCTGGAGATTTTGTGATACCAGATGACTTTATAGACCTAACTGGTTTACGGACGTCACTATATAGACCTCCTAAGCGGGATTGTCATGTAATGATGAAACCAGCTTTTTCAGAACTCTTGACCAAATTACTAATGGATGCAGCTGATGAACTGAGAATCGAAGTACATAAAGGTGGCTTAATAATGGCCAGTAAGGAAGCAATTTGCTATACGAATATGCAAAGTTCAATGTATAGAATAATGGGCGGGCATTTAGTCACACAGAACATAGTTCCGGAGGCGGTACTTTCAAAGGAAGCTGGTTTATTTTATTCACCATTTTCAATTGTTGTGAGTTATGATTCATGTTTCAAGACACGGTCAATTGACTTTCATCAAGTTGTTGACAAATATGTTCATAATTTAAAGCTAGTGACTGACATTTTCTCTTTAGCAATTGATAAAATTCAAAGAATAAATTGGACCTCGTCTATTATTCATTTTAGGGTAAAATATTTATTTTTATAAGTTTTGTTTAAATTTATTAATATCCGAAACTATTTGCAGAACATGTTGATGTTGAGTCGCCCAAAGCTTATAAGATTATATGACGCACGACTTATCATATCCAGAAGATTGATGAGTGGAGAAAGTTATAAAAAACGTAAGAAGACATAATAAAAGGGCGTAATAATTTCATTGCTGATAAGAAGAGAAGGAATTCATACTAAGTAAATCGAAAATATTTATAGAAAAAAGAATAAAGGAAACATACGAAGCATAGCTTATAGTATATTATCTAAATGAAGTACCTACTCAGATATACGAATGTATCTGAAAATTAATAAGTAGAAAAAATTTTTTAATACACGCGCGTAGATAACTTGCTAACGTAGAGAATATGGTTTTCACATTAGAATACATCTTTAAGGAAATTTAAGGTTTAAAGTTTTTGTTTAATTTTTGGTAAATTTGGAAAAGTAAATAAAAATTAATACATAAATATAAATAAATTTTGTTACATCAAAGGGTTCTAAAAAATTCAATCTGTTTAATAGATAAGTGAATTTGGATGACAAAGGATACGCATAGATCTCATAAATCCATAAAGATACCAGATAAGACTTCTTAAAGGTTATCCCTACAAATGACTTAAAAGGTGTTTCGTTAACGAATTTTTAAATAATTCAAACTAATATCAAAGTTGTTAGTTATAATACCAAAGATGTATTAAAATTTCTCTAACCTCAGGTTTCTTGCACTTCTTTTATCATTGCTGCTGTTAATATTTAATGTAAGTGCTTGTATTATAACCAGATTCTGCCTGATTAAAACATCAGATAGAAAGCTCCCATTATGCAATTTAATCCATCCATGACAGCAATGGTTTAGTTTTTTTACCTTAAGTATCGAAAATAAACCTAAGACCTGACACTAGACAGTTTGTGAGTAGTTAATTTCCGACTCTTTTTAAAATTTTTATAAACTTAACATTTAAAATTGTACTTCTTTAGCATACCAAAGATTAATTAAAGAAATAAACTTCCTGCTCCCGTAGAGTTAATATTTAATGGGAAAAACCTTAATGATACTAACAGATAAAAAAAATTATTAGAATAATAATTGTCATCGTACTTATTTATTTATTATTAAAAAGATATGGTACTGTAACCGTCTGGTCCATAGTACCTCTTCTGGACTTAAAGTAAGTCTTTAAGCTCTGTTGCGTCAATAAAAAGTAGTATAAAAGGTACTCTACTTTAATTGTCTTATCCGTAAGAATATAGATACCCAGGATACCCTCTTTGTCGACATTTCTATTATATGTTAATGCAAAAGCACAATCAAAATGTCCACTTTGAATCTCAAACGGAGCTGCTTTTATCTTCCAGCACTTGTCATTGGCGTATTCTAATGCTGAAGATTTTTATTTCGTCTTCGATAGGTAAAATAAGGGTAACTCTTTCAATCGATATTCAAATTTACTACTGATGCGAATGTTAAGTTAATTTAAATATAATAAAAAAGTTATTTTTTAATAAAACTTGTGGAGGTGGCTGACAGGTTAGTACTTGTGAAAAGTCATTCGTTAATTATTCATTAAGCAATTTTTAATTTTTATGTAAGTATATGCATATTTATAAAAAAAAATTAATTATGAATATATAAATACAACAAATATTTTCAAGATCATTGATGATGAGTATTTGGCAATACTCGAAACAGAGTATGGTGAGCCAAAAATTCAATTAATTAAAAGAATATAAAAATAATTTTTGTTGTTGTAGTTCACTACGGTCCGAAAACCTCTTTTTTATTAAATTTTTTATAAAATTCAACCGCGAATTTGAAAAAAACTTTCTTACTTATTATTTGTTTACTGGTTTATGCTATGATACCAAGTTATTCCTAAGCACCAAAAGTAGTTCTGTTGGAGCATTCATTCATGTCAATGTTAATACACTTAATATAATATATACATAAATGAAAGAAAACGAAACGAATATTAGAAGGGCAATGGTATGTATTTTTATCTTACATATTTAAATTAATTTATTTATTTATGTATTTGAATTAATTAGTAAATAAAATGCTCATATGATTTTAAAGGATGACTAAAATTCCGAGACATTTTTCCAGTGAACATTCACAATACACTGATTTTTGAATTTGGCTGCATTAAAACTTAAGATGTGAACATTTTTTTTTAAGAGTAAAGTTTAGCTCTGAAGATTTTAAGAGAATGGTTGCTGTTTCACGTGTTTCCTTTCGTAAGTTGCGCGTATTTTTTTGCTACTCTGAAAGAATAAATTACGTTTAATGACAGTTGTATGAAATGAGAAGTATAAAAACTAAAAACTCAAAATTGCTCAATATCCTATTTATTAAAATACATAAAGTTTACCCAAAGTACAACATTTAACAACCAACGCAGCCATCGGTTGTCTTTTATTCAATTAAAAAGGACTTTGCACTCTGTTTCCTTAATAGCCTTCTAACAAGCACAGAAAAAATAAATATATAAACAAAATTTAATTTATTCTGCAATTGCCTAATTGTGGAGCAGACAAGGTAAAGTAAAACAACGCCATGAAAAAGCATTTATGTTGCATAGACAAGCGAACCTGTGTGTACTGTACACAATTTATACACATAATTTTGCTCATTTGCGACGGAGAAGGAGCCTTTATATGCCACATTAAATTTATCCTGCGGCTGCAAACAAAGCATATTTAATGCAACTTTACTATGCCATTCATGTTAAAGGACTTTTGTCTGCTCCTTGCTTTGAATAGCGTACATGATGCATGTGTCAACAAACCAACTTGCACACGTTAGCCAATATAAGCCCGGTCATGAAGTGGCATGAAGTCGGATGTGTATCTGCGCCACAATATAAGACTGGCGAAATTCGGAAATTTGCAGGTACATGAATGGCGGCTTACACGTTTCCACCATCAGCTGTGACCGAAATGTCAGCCAAAATGTACACAGAAATTAGCTAAAATTGTTTGCAACATGCTGCGTTGATGTGCGAGAAATTTCGTTGCTAATTCTGCTATGGAAAATAGTAAAAAATGCAGAAATCCATTGCAGGCCATAAGGACGAAAAGAGACACTTTAATTACTTTTAAGTAAAATTTTCACCCCTAATGTACATAGGTATATATACTTGCGTGTAGTACAGAGAGTGTGGACTGCTATATGCATATGTAGGTATATGCAGTATGTGACATAAAACATTACCTTTAATTAATTATGCACTTGTCATGTAGTTGAAAATTTCCAAACAATGTTTAAATATAATTTATATTATAATGCTTAGAATATCCTGACAACAACCGGACTCAACTACTTTTGCTGCTGTTAGCTTTAAAATGTTCCTCATTAACTTTTAATAGTGTTGATAGTTTTACATGCAAATTTACTAAACAGCATACACGACCTCATTTAATATTTAGTTGAATCCTACTGTGACTGATCCTTGCGATACATTTGTCCTTAAAATTGCCTTTAACAAGTCCATGTGTTAAATGCAAGCTGAAGGTATACAAGTTGTTTGATATAGGCAAAACTATCACAATTCTTTTATTCAATTAATTTAGGAATGATAACAATAAAGTTGTAGGAAGAGCAAGTTCCTTCCACGTAAGATATCAAAAAAATGAAAGGCAGGTTGTTACTGACACCATTTAAATTTTTAAGATTTGTTAACTCTTAATGAAAATAAAAATTTATTATTTCTATTTATTAAAATAAATGATCATTATTTTTATTAACTGAAAATAAAAAATTATAATTTGTATTGAGTCTTCAAAATCTTAAAGCCCTCAATGAATTAAACCCTGACTTTTATTTTCCTGATATCCCATCTAAAGATAACTTTCTTTTCCTACAACTTTATAGGTCTGCTCGTAGTAAAACTCAAGTAAAACACAAGTAAAGTCCAAACTGAGACCGTAACACAAATAAAACACCTAATTACGTTCTTAATCTTAATCTGGTGAGAAGACCAGTGCCGGGAAATCCATACCAGTGCCTCTGTATATATTTCCCTCGATGGATTCCTCTCTATGAATTTCTCTCAATAGAATTCTCTCTATGGATTCCCCTCTTTGTATTCCTCTCTATACATTTTTTTGTAAGGATTTCCCTCAATGGATTCCTCTCTATGAATTTCTCTCAATGGAATTCTCTTTATGGATTCCTCTCTATGAATTTTTCTGTATGGATTTGTTTCTATGAGTTTCTCTCTATATATTCCTCTGTGTGGATTTCCCTCTATAGATTCCTCTCTTTCTATTCTGCTCCGTGGATTTTTCTCTATGGATTCCTCTCTATGGAACTTTCTCTACAAATTATTCTGTATGGATTTCTCTCGATTGATTCCTCTCTATGAATTTCTCTCATTGGAATTCTTTCTATGGATTCCCTTCTACATATTCCTCTCTATGAATTTTTCTGTATGGTTTTCCCTTTATATGTTCCTCTCTATGGATTCCTCTCTATGGGTTCTTCTGTATGGATATTTCTCTATGGATTTCTGTTTATGGATTCTTTTCCATGGATTCTTTCTATGGATTTTATTTTAGAGCGCAATGTAGGAATACTGTTCAACCTTTCTCAAAATGTGATCACGTATTTGTGTTGCACTTGAAAAAATTCCTTCCAAACTCAGTCAAATTGCAGACTTTTTGACATAAAAGCGAATATTAGGGAAAATATTAGACTTAACACAATTAATGCCTGTTGATGATGCCTTTTCAAAATACTTTATACTTCGAAATGCATTTATAAACAAAGAACTTTTGTAAAAAGCACAAAAAGTAAGAGAAGTCTTTGCATTGCCTTAACTTGGATGTCCTTCGGTACTCGTAGATACTCTTTTTTTGATGTTCGACATCAGAGTTTTTTTGTGCTAAACAAATATGTACTTGTCTTTTGTGCGTTCCATTCAAATATGTCCTAAAGAAATGCCCTTTATGCAATAGCTTAACTGAATTGCAAACCTAGTAGCGCTTCTAGGCTGTATTCTGTTTGGAACTGTTAAAACACTCTTAATTGAAGTTGTTTGTCTACGACTGAAAAAGAGCTAGCAGATTTCAATTCATTGCCAAATTGTGAAAGAAGCTAAAAAATCATTTTACGTAGAAAAGGCATTTCGCAGCAATGCAACCAGCGCGAAAATCAAAGTTATGAACATAAAGCAAAATTGGTCCACGCAGCTGCCAAAGCCGGAGCTGATGCCTGAATATATTGAGTTTTCGCCGGCTTTGCCTACGCGTCTGTCCGCACTTTTCGAAACTTAATTAAAATGCATGAAGTTTACTTGCGAGAAAAAAATGTGAGCTTCCGGCACTTGCAGTGCGCGGTGTAGACAACGAGAAAATAATTTAAAATTTATTAACAAATTACATATAAAATTTTTTAATTAAAATTATTACCAACCTGACAGAAGCGGCGGATGAGGTAAGTAATTTTTTTTCTAAATATATGAAGTAAAAACTTTATCTTCCTGTGCAAAACAAAAAAACCAAACGGCGAAGTTAATAAAAATAATATTTTATTGCAAAATATCAGCGAAAAATGTGCTGAAATCTCGTAAATGATGCCAAGGGGAAAGTCGAAAATTATAAAATTGCCAAGTTAATTTACGCACATATTCCCCCTTGAAACCAACACCTCTTGCCCTATCCGCACATACAGACAATTACTTCAAAACCCTATATCAGAGCATTCTTGTTTGGAGGTGGATGCCTACTTGCAATCTAAGCTTCGTATTTCAACGCAAACAATTTGGTCGGAGATTTAATGCCTCCGTCTAAGGCTGAGTGTATGTAGCAATCATAATAATAATATCACAATATCACCATTCCAACTTTGAAATCTAATGTGAAAAAATCTAATTACACAAGTGTGGAAGATTTTATCTTTAAAGCGGCATCATTTACACAGCGCCAAGCAATGGTTAGGGGCTTGGGGCAACGGCAGCGCAGAAATGAAAAGAATGGAACTTTCAACACATCCTGCCAAAGGATATACTCATGTGATAATATTTTACGTGAGTGTCGTTATTTATGTTCCTGTTAAAATTATGTACATACGTGCTTCAAAGTTAATATCTGCATCTGAATACGCGCGCAAGTGGAAACATATTTTTGTCCGCACTTTGAGGGCGAAAATCTTTTAAGTCAATTTTGCAAAATTTTTTTTTATATCGGAATTCTTTAAAGTTTTAACAAAGTCATTAAAATATAAAAAATTCAACGTGTGGAATACAAACGACTGTGTGTGATAAATTGTTGAATACATGTTCATAACTCTGAAGTTATATAGGTATATGTTAACCAGGTCTAATTATTTGAGCAAACCTATAATCTGAAATCCAATAGATTGCAATAATCGGAAATCAAGAAGAGTAATATATGAAAAAAATAGTTAGAGTACCGAAATTGAAAATGAACACACTAGATGTTTTCCATATGTTGTATGCGACAACTTCCTGACCCCAATATGGATACGTTTGCTACAACTCTGTCGATGAAAAGTTGTTTAATTTTAATTTTTACTTAGGCTACTCTGATCCTAAATATGAGACACAAATAAATATTCACTATTTATTTTATTCCATTTTTTAACTCGACATATCGATGGTTTTATTTCAACATCTTCAGGGGTATCAAAATATTTTTTTATATACCTATTAATTATAACTTTTACAAATAGAACAATTTCACAATTCATATATTTGTTTTTTAGAATGCCTTAAAACAATATGCCATTCCTGTTAAAAAGCTAGAAGTGGAGTAGGAAGTGGAGTTTTCTCAGAAGGGCTGAATATATTCTCTTACTACAGGCTCCCAGATCACTACAGTGTTTTTTCGACAGAAGTGATTTCTATAAGAGAAGTTATAGTTTGTCTAGAATTAGATGATATACTTAATATACGTTTATAATATACATGTAATATAATATAAAATATGATATATATATATATTATATATATTTACATATTATATACATACTATCGGACAGTCAAAGTGCTTTGAAGTCTTTAATTCAGTCCAATTTATTTTCGGCAACTGCAAAGCAAACGAGCTAGCCAAGTAAGGCTTCAGGAAATCACTCGAAACAATTAAACAATTCTTCCTGTGCCAAACTTTTTAACAAAAGATGAAAGGACTCAACGAAATGCAGATATCTGTATGAAATTTGGCCATAGTCTAATAAGAGAAAATCAAAATCTCTCATTGAGTTGTTCCGTAGAGATATCAATCTTGTAGTAGGTTTACTTACAGGCCATTGTATTTTAGATAACCATGCTAAGAAACTAAATCTTTCTTTCAACCATACTTGCTGCAGTTGTGGAGAGGACGATGAAAATGCCTCACATTTGTTTTGCTACTGTCCAGTAAATGCTCGGCGCCGCCTTATCACTTTATGGGTTTTCGTTTTCAAGGATCTTGGCAAACAATAAGATCTTCCTCTGAATAGCATTATGAGCTTTGCCAAATGTTCTAAGTGGTTCTAACCCTTAGTTTTTAATTATACTGGCTTATAGGTCTTGGCATCGCCGGTATAACCTGATCTAATCTAACCTAGAATATATTCAAATTAAAATGTGAACAAAATAATAACAACAACATTAACAATAATAATAACAATAACAATAAAAGTTGTTATTTTAATATTTTTTTCACTAATGTTAAAGAAGGTTACTAATTTTGGCTAAGATTTCTGTGCCAAACATGGATAAGTCCTTTACCGCTCTGTCTTACGAATTCTAAAAAAATCTGTTGAGTTGCTTTAATATACATTTTACTGAACTAACATTTATGTATTTCTAAAGTACTTCTTTGGCTAAAATATTATTCCAATCAGCAGTGTTTTATCAGAAAGGGATGAAAATGCAGTCTGGGAACTTAACAATGAATATTCCAAAGTAAAGATTGAGTTTACAATAAGATCATTTATTTTCCACTATTTTTTATCATTCGTCGCATTTCAGACTTCGAAAATCTTGCACCCTTTCATTCTAGGCAACATAAACAAAGAACATAGGGAACAGATTAAACGATCAGGTGAACAATAGTTAATTTTTATTTTAAATTTTTTTTTGCCGAAAATAACACGTATTATGATGAAAAGAAATTATTTAAAAGCTTGAATATTGCCAATACAATATTCGCATACTCGAAAAAGCGATGTATGGTCAGCCAAACTTCAATGAATTAACTAAAATTTTTGTTAATGTCTTTTCATTTCTATTTGAATCCTTCTGTTTTTTTATTTTTTTTCATCTGTGAGTATAATCTGAAAGTCCGTACACAATCGTTCACATTTTGTTCAATGTAAATTATTAATTTTAATTCAGATCTAAGTTTCCAATCACCACCCTTCACAATGTTCTTTCTGTGAGAAAGTCATGGAAAACACAGCAATCAAGTGACTTTATGGTCAGTTCCAGTGCTAAAAAGACGAAAACTGAGGGCCTCATTAAACGAAGACGTCAAATTGGATGTGAGCCAATCTGTCTTTCAGCGAAAACTCAAAAACTGGTTGGGAAAGTTCAATGCAACTAACTAAGACATTTAGAAGATAACTTATTCATATATATGATACTATATAGTGATTTCTAGTTTGTAATGTTATTAAGTTATTTATTTTGTTTTTTTTTAGATAAGCATGTTTTGTTGTTTTAATAATGCTAATGTCCTTAAGGCATTGAACAACGAGTTACTTCACTCAAGCTTTTTATTCCTCCACAAATAAGTTTTCTAGAGATTTTTTAACAAAATCAAATTTCGCAACTAAAAAGTGGAAACTAACAATTTGCTTAAATAACAAAAAGGAAAATCAACCAAAAACAAAAACAAAAATAAAAAAAAACCAAAAATGCTAAATTCGGAAATTGTGTATTTTTGCATTTTATATTTCACTATTAAATTAATTTCCCAAGCGTATTAGATAAGCGATTTTCCGAGATGATGGTGATGTAGAATACCAAATTGAAGTGGCAGAGGACGAAAAAAAACTAAACAAACTCAATACATTTCAATGAGTGGGAAAATTGGGGGAATATATACATACTAAGCATATATGTACATAAACAATAAATAAAGTAAATGTAAATATATTTATGTACATATTCGATTATCAACATTAGAAGGATTTCTATGCATATCCTTCGAAATGGTGTATGCTTAAGTTGTCCTTTTTAGTTCAGCATTTCAGATAATTTCGGTTATATATATATTTAAGTAAATTTTATATATTTACTTTCTTATTTTCTTTTTTTTTTTTGTCTTTTTGATTTCACTTTCATGTATCCTTTGGACTACGTATTCCCACTTTTGGGATGCAATTTATAAGCACTGCTCAGATTTTATTTTTGAAGTGCGTGTGAATATCGAAAAGTAAAATGATATTACTTAATTGTTATTTAAAGCTACTTTCGCTAATAATATAATAATCTCCAAATATCAATGCTAAAAAGAATGCAAGCTATTGATAATTGTAAATACTTTGAGAAAATGAACTTTGACTCGTTGACTTTTCTTTCACCTCTAGAAGAATTTATGCGAATACTCATACCAGGGAGATTTTGAAAAGTAATAAACTACAACAAAAATTTTTTTCATATTACTTTCTTTAATTGACCATACAGTTGTTTCGAGCATTACCAAATACCCATCATCAGTGGTCTTGGAAACATTTCTTGTATTTTATTATTCATTATTGATTTTTTGAGACGTGCCCTGCCAAATTTAAAGCTCAGCGTCAGCGTTCATTAACCAACTTACATAAAGCCATACTTGACTTGCGTGTTCGCGCTTTGGAGTTTTGTTGTTAATATTATTGCTTTAATATCTCATTAATTTTCTAGTGTCTAAAATATTACAAAATACTTTTAAAATTTTCATAGACTTAGAAATCATCTCTAAGTAGACAAAACAACGTATCCGTCATCTTGATACTAGTACATAGTGACTGCCATACCAACTGCATCACAAATAATCTAATTTTTTTCCAAATATTTATATACCAGTCAATACCTAAATTTTTTTACTCAAATGAAAGATTTCTCCAAAGTTGGCGCTTTCCTCAAAGCGCAAATGATAATTTGTACCAGAACTAGAAAACAAAGTACTTTAAATTGATTTAAAAAAGTAATTTTGACCTATGCATCTATCGTGCAATCTCTGCAGATAGTTTCCTTAGCTTACTTACACAATTGATGGATTTAAGAATATAACTGTATTAAAGGGTGAATAACCCATTCACCTCAACAAAATCCATACGGGGTTACAGAGCACTTTTCCTAGCAAACGTGGGATATGGCAGATAAGATGGACTTATGGAAAACTCAGGTGCAATAGAACACCTTCACAATTCGCTAGCTGTAACGAGTCTTCTGGAAGTCAGACTTTACAGAAAGTTGCACATTGTTAAATATATGTATGTAATTCATTTGCAAGAATACGTATATATACATTGTATATATAAAGCATGTACTATACGTATATTTAAGACAATTTTAATACTTTTTAGGCATTGCATGTAACATCTAGTAACGTTGCAGTTTCAGTTCAAACTAAAAGTTTTTCAAAAGTTTCTTCATATAGAATTAAATTTTATTTAGAATTTTTTACAATTTTTTTGCATTTTAATCTTTTTTATTTTTTTAGGATTTTTTTAATTATTTTGATATATTTTTTAATTTTTATATTTTGCATAATTTCATACTTTTTGCAAATTTGTAAATTTATACTTTTTTACTTGAGCAAATATGTCGTCTATATATTCGGAACAATCGCTTCCATCAACGTCCACACAGGCCAGTACAATTATAAGGTCGATAGCTGTCACTTCAAATCAAATCGATGCTATAGTGCAGACCTTAGTTATTCGATTACAACTGGATGTCTACAAATCACTAAACTCAAATGGCAAAGTAAAACACTTGGATCAATTCGACGCCTTAGAATTATACACCGCTCTTCAGAATATAAGTAATGCTCTCATGTTTACTAAAGTTGAAAATTTTGTTTTGGAGGACTTTTTTAGAAAAAACGATCCAAAAATGTTGAAGGGCTATGAAAGAGTAAGGGCAAGTTTTTCTAGGATGGGTCTAGAATTGAGCTCTATAACACGTTCAACAAGCTGTGATGAGCGTCTGTCAATACGATACCACGTAAAATATCGCACCAAGATTGAACTTACTGAAAAACTTTGTAGTGAAATAGAGAAGTCCTCGAAAAAGAATCGCATCAGTGGTAAGTAATTTAATTCTTATTAAAATTATTTGAGAAACAATTATAAAAGAGTAAATAATAATTAAATGATTTGCAAGGTATGCGAGAGATACGAATTTTAAACGCCATTGTCATCGACTTAGATATTACAACTCAAGAAGCGGAAGAAGCTCAAAGAAAATTTCAGCAGATAATAGACAAAAGTAATATTAGCTTCAAACATGCAGAAAAAGAAAAAGTTCTATTAGATATATTAAAAAAATTTACAAATAATTGGTTCAATAAAGCTAATTCGCTCATATTAGGTATTCGTTTGCGCAGGAATACAATAGAGGAGGGCTGTTTTGCTAAGTCACATGAGCTACAATTGAAAGAAGCTCTAGCACCTAGTACAACTCAAAATGATTTTGAATTGCTCGTGGTACGCAGAAATAGATATCGTCGAATATATAAGGAACGACGTGTTAACATCACAGAAATAAAAAATATGTCAGGTCTTGTTAACAGAGTCATGAATCAAGAACGAGAAGCACTTATTTCTGTTCGTGAGGACAAAATGAGTAGCGATGCAAAATTAAATGATATAAGGAATGCAATTGAGAAGTTCAAAGTTGAATTAATAGCACAAACAAATTTATATAATAAAGATATTCGAAACATAACTAAATTAAGGGAAAAGCTGGAACACTTTGATGCGCCAAGTGTGGCTCAATATGTAGAGGTAAAGCATGACTTGATATTAGCTGAAAAAGAAGAAAAAATGGTGGAACGAAAAATAAATATTGCTGTAATGAAATTAAAAAACTTATCTCATGAGATAATGACCAGATATAAAATAACCAAAGCTTAAATTCTCTGTTTTAGAACACACATTTTACATTTTTTTCTTAATAAAAAAAATTAAATTTTTCGAATTTTTCTTTTCTGCCAAAAAACAGAAACAGACATCAAAGGCATACTAACTCCCAATGAACGAAAGTATTGCGATTATTGTAAATCATTTTAGACTACAAACAACCCGTACTTAACCAGAGACATTCAGCTTATCAAATGAAGGCTATAACATCTTTTATTAAAGATTACATATCAGATGGGAATGGAACCTTCTGACGTCGTATTCGCCTCCCGACATATTAAGGTACTTTCAGAATATGACTAACGGTACCATCAGCCTTTAAGCATAGTAGTTTTATCTTCTCAAACTAAACCGTCATGTTGACATACCAACACAAATCGTGGAATCTGCCAAATAATGTGCCAACAAACTTAGACCTGTTCTCCTAAGAAAAAACTCTTCACCTTACTTGTAAGGATGAACAATCTCTAGTTTAGCAGTTATCTAAAATGTTGTGGCAATAGAAACTTTTTTTTTACAATTAAATTATCTGTCAGAGATTTAATGCAATGGTCCACAAAATTCAATGGATGTTGTATTTATTTCTTATAATAGTTTTCATACACTTTAGGGTGTCATAAAATAATCTGAATTGTAACTAAGCCTTTTTCGAATGAAATATATCATTATTCTGCAATTAACAAAATTTTCTTTTAAAGATTATCTATATTAATCTGAATCATTTTTTAAACATATTTATAGAAGTGACTAGAACACAATCATGTGGTGAGATTTTATCATTATATATGGGCTTAAAAATGACGGCCATTCTTTAAAATAATTGATTGAAGCTAGTAATGGTTTAATAATTAAATCCCTGTATTTGTATACGATAAAATACTATATACTATATACAATATGAAGGTCTCAGAATTATTTATGCCACACAACACATTAATGGAACAGTCAAGGGAACTGACGGCAAACTTCTTTAAACAAGACTCTAAAAAATCTTTTACTTCAGATAGATTACATCAGACACTGATAGCTATTGTACGTTAAAAGCATCTATTTTTGTTAGAATCTGACTTATACTCGTACTATATATAGACTTAAAGAATATTTATTGGTCTAAACATTGATACACAAGTTAAGGTATTTGAATGAACTATTTTTGAGATAAAAAGGATTTTTGAACTGAAGTTCTATTTTTGTATAGACTTTGTTTGATTCTCAGTGTTTGGTTGATTATGAAAAATGAGCCTCCACCATAAAATTTCTTTAGTTACTTGTACAACGACATTATCTTCGGCATGAAGATAATGTCAAAAAAAAAGTTAACTCTTAGTAAATATATCTTTTTTAAATTATAATCAAATTTTTATTACTCAGCGATTATATATATCATTTTGGATTACTGCTGAAAAGTAGCTTTTTTGTGCTAACATATTTTTGTGAGAGATTCTAAGAGTTTCAGGTATATAGCTCAGATTAAATGGGTACGCTGAATAAGTGCTGTACTGCTTTTTTTAACATAATATTGAAAGGATATTAATACGTTTCGAGTGTTTCAAATTGGTTAAATATGTTAATAAAATATTAAATATTTTCTGCATTTTGTTGTTTATTTGTTTTATTCTAGTTTTAATAAACAAAGACTTCAGACTAAAAAGTCGCTGGGAAAAACTCATACATGGCTTCAACTCTGCTATACCAGCTTGAATGTGGTGAAGTAGTCAAAATGTTTATATGGTCGTTCATAAAGATCTTTAGTATTCCTACATGCTGTGTATATTTTGCAAAGAAAACAAAAATACGAGGGATTTTCTTGGACTTCTCTTTAGAGTAGTTTGTGGCATATAAAATTTTTAGAAAAATCTTTGTTCTCTTTAAATTACACTCAACCACTTTTACTTTCCTTGAAAATCTTTAATGTAGGAATGAAGTTCATTTGTTTGTGGAATATCGAGTTTAGTATCTCAAGAAAAGATATTTTAAGTAATTCTTTTGCAGTTTACAGTTGCCAGATAAAGTTTTGTGAAGTGTACTGCGGCTACAAAAATATGTTGCAAGAAGAAAAAATAAATTAGTTAAAGGGCATATAAAACAATGGCAAAATGAAAAAATTAGAAAAAAAATCAAATCAAGTAAAATAAATGTAAGGAAATAGATGAAAAATGGCGGAAAAACAAATAAACCCATTAAAGCCTAAAACTTTTACATCAAGTTTAGAGTTTAGAACATTAACGCTAATGGCATTTGAGGAAATTTTGTTTCACTTGCGCGTGAAAACAAAAATGTGGGTGCATAAAAGATGAAGAATGGCTGGACCAAATATTCGATTTGCAAAGTTTGTGTAAGTAATTTTTGTACTTTGTAACCATGTTAAGTCCAAAACAAAATGAGTAAGTTTATTTCTCGCCAATTAGACATCTCAGATACGCTACGACATCTGTATTACGGATTTGCATCAGTCTCTTATAGGTGCCAGAATTTTTTGAGTTGAGGTCTGAGAAATTTCATTACAAGAGAGTAAATGGATAAAACAATAGATTAAAATGTAATTTCAAACAGTAATAGAAATACTGTAGATAAAATAGTTGAGCGTTTAATAATTAAAAATCGCTAACTCAAAACTGCAAGAGCTAGACTGAAACAGCTTTGAAATAAAATAATAGCGGATAAATCAATTTCAAGTCAAAAAAAAAATTCGTGATTTTAAACATTTACAATATTTTAAGACCCAAATGTCTTCAATAGAAAAGTTGCTAATGAAAATATTGGTCTCTCGATTGAGATGAGATATCGGGCAGGAATATCAAATGTGATACGAATTCTCATTATTTTCTAGATTAAGTTGACGTTCTGAGTTACTTAGATCTTAGATATATACCTAGATATCTGATAGTTTGATGGATAAGTTCATATGTACTTTAATCTGGTATAGGAATTCACACAATGTTTTGGCCAAGTCGTCACTTAGCTATTATGTTTCCACCCAATACTTCATTCGAATTGTCTGAGTCAACATATCCTTTCAAAGAGATTCTATATTTAATAACAAGTCTCTGCTTTCTAATTTCGTGTAGAATTAATGATGAGCACTATAAGACTTTTAAGATGGTAGGGCATCACAGTTTTTCAATGTTGAAGAAAATAACTCTACAGAAGATTAAAAACAAAAGATTAAAGTAGATGTAGTTAAACATAAAGAGAGATGTATATTAAATTGCTACGGTAACCACAAGGATTGTGTAGAGTTTCATGTTTACTTTTTTTATTTAACAATAAATAAATATCGAACTCAGATGCTTATAATTTATTTGAAGACTTTATTTGGTCTCATAATTTATCAGCAAATGTTATAATGAAATTTTATTAAATTATGTATTGTAGTGTTTTTATTTATAACTTCTGGATATATTATTCAAAAATACTTAATAAATTTATAAACGATTACGAATATAAATTATGTATTGCTTTTCATTATTTTGGATTTATATTTTTATTTATGTTTTTTTTGTTTATTCACTTATTGTGCTAAAACATTGTTAAACCTTTTTTAATGGCATTATTTATGCTACTTTTAGTAAGAATTTATAATGTTAATTAATTCAAAATTTAACGCTGATTACTTTTTGAGCTTCAACACATTGGAAATATTCACTCTCTCTAGCAAAGTCATTGCAAGGTGCACGAAATGCAGGTTTACTATACTAAAATTGCAAGAGTGCAAGAACACATCTGTTGCAGAATTGCAATGTCAAAACAGCTGTATTTGCAGCATACCACATGCACATGAGAAGCAAGAGATATCAAAAGAGCTGTTTTCTGTCATTTTGATTATTGTGCAAGCACATATAAAGGAGGTCTTATGCTCCACTTAGGAACGAAGGACAGCAGTAAGTTAGTAAAATACATGAGTTCAAGTATTAGATTAGATTAGATTTTGGGATGGGTTGGGAACTTGTCACCGCGTCACTGCATCCTTTGAGGATTATTGTGGCATACCCACTTCAGTTCCATAGACGAGTAGCAGTTAAGAATGGAAATATGTCCTTTGGAGAAATGTTGCCTAATTCCGTTATATCCGGATAGGCAGTGGATAAGTACCGAAGACTGAGTCTGGCAAGACTATCACAGTGACACAAAATATGTTCTGCTGTTTCCTCTTTTTCGCAACAAAGTCTGCAGCTATCGTCTTTAGTAATACCTAGATTCGATAGATGCTTTTTAACTCCGCAGAGACCAGTGAGGAATTTGTGACAAGTCGGATACCACTTCTGTTCAGCATAAGTAGCTCCCTAGTTTTGGCTTTTGATCGAAACGGCATGGATTCTTTGGCTTGTCGCAGGCAATTGTATTATCACAATCAGTCTGAGCTACTCTTTCCAGCCACTCATTAGTTTTAAGTTTGAAAAAGCTCCACGAAGGTTGAATGGTTGTGGTCCAATATAATATGAGGCCGACCCTTTTCTCGCTAGTTCATCTGTTTTTTCGTTTCCCTCAAATCCGCTGTGCCCTGGAATCCATATTAAGTATAGGAATGAGTTTAAGTATAGTAAGATTGCAAGCAATTGCAAGAAACTATATGCGTGTATTTTGTTATTGCCCATTGCAAGCTCGTGTTATCTGTGCATTTCAGTATTTCGTATACCTAGCAATGACTTTGCAAGATCTCTTTTATGAGTGAATACCGTCATTGCATTATATATATATAATTATATGCATATAAAATAATATTTTTGTTACTTGTAGAGAACAATAATTTAAACAATTACTGTTAATTGAACATTTTTTGATTTCAATATTCTGTCTTAAACAAAATGCATGTTTGTTATGATAAAAGGCATAATACATTAAGACTGAAAAGTTTTCGGAAATTCTCATTTAAAATTCGCGCGCTGTATATTTTTCGATATTTTAAGTTTATGTAGTTTGGCAGCACTGTTCTTAATTACTATGCCAAAAATGAGCTCGATCTGTCAGACAGTTCGTTTACGGCAGCTGTTGAAACCAGTTCACCTCAGTAGTGCGTTGCGAAATGTCTTCGACGGTCGTACGACCGTCCTGGAAGGCTTTGTACCACTCATAAACTTGAGTTTTCGATAAAACTGATTCCCCATAAGCCTTTTGTAGCATTCGCAACGATTCTGCACACGAAATTTCGTTCGAAACACAAAATTTGATGCAAACTCTTTGTTCAATATTTTTTTCCATTGTTTTTTTCGCAACGCACTACTGAGGTGAACTGGTTTCAACAGCTGCCGTAAACGAACTGTCTGACAGATCGCTCTCATTTTTTGCATAGTAATTGTCCTTAATTGCTGCCAAACTACATAAACTTAAAATATCGAAAAATATACAGCGCGCGAATTTTAAATGAGAATTTCCGAAAACTTTTCGGTCTTAATGTACATCAAAAATTCAAACAAATACTGCTGCTTAAATTTTTTTTTATTTTAATATTTTATCTCAAATGAAGATGGATATAAAACATTAATAATTTAAACAAATGCTACTACTCAAAAATTTCATCTCGAACAAAGATACATCTCAATTTACATATTCGAAATGTTACCGAAAATTATTGTTGATAGTTTTGCATATACGAGTATATATACGAGTGTATATTTAGCTGCACACACCAACGATTTATACTTTTTGAAAATTAATTTGAATTTACAATTCTGTACATTTCCTTTAACGTTAAACGGAGTTACAAAGCCTTGCCAGGAATGCTTATCTGTGCTTTGGTTCAGGTTCGTCTATTTCCATTTCATACGTCAATTAAAATGTAAATTAGTTATTGCGTTTGCTGAATTGGAATTGTGCTTTCTGCCACGTATCATACGCTCATATCACGTCACATCACATCACATCACTTCAATGAGATGTGTAGTTTATAGTATTAGTTTGGTATGTGAAGAACTTTAGCATATCTAAACACCAAACGTTATAGTCTACTAAATATTAATAACACGATATCATGCATCAGTTAACGCCTCAATAAACACAAATACTCAAGACGAGTTGTTCTGTTCACAAACGGGATCCCTTTAATCCCCACCAAGTAGCGCCTATTGTAATGCGCTGTATATCTCAACATAAGCGAATATCTTGAGCGTCGAAATCACATCGCAAATGTTGGCTTGTATCTTCACACGAAATTACTTCAAATGATTTGTTTATATAACTGAAAAAAACAAATACTTTCGCCTAAATATTACAGTATAATAAATATATAAATTATAAAAAATTATATTTATAGCATATAACAAATAATATTATAATATAAATCTCAGTAATTAGCGAGATATAATAATGCACATACTGCTCCTAACTTTAATTTATAAAATTTTTGCAACAACAAAGTGGACCAAGACAACACGAACACGGTTCCATCAAAATAAACTCTGATAGACGTAATCTAAATACTACGAATAATAAAGCGGAGCAGAATGAAGAATAAGAGTCCTATATTGACTAATTTATAATTGAATATTAGCGACATATACCTATATGCAAGAACTAAGTACATCCAAATCTTACTTGCAGCATTGAAACTGCCTAAACAACTTTGGATTTGTAGATTTAAGTGCTTAGAGCCTTTCCAGAATTACCGCTGGAAACCGTTGCTATATGAATCTAGTTCGGCAAGCACATACTACCCAAGATGCTTCTAATCAGATTTAGATAAAAATAATAAAATCGATAAGTGGCTAAAGCAAAGCCACAGACTGCATGTCGAACACAATAAGATCATCAGGATGCTCTTCCACTTATATTGCTATACGTCATTAAGCCACTGCGATGATTTTGTTACTGCTGTATTTAATTCTAAGTTAGCCAAAGATTTCCACAAATGTCCTTGAGGATACTGAGTGAAATTTATCCATTCAAACTAAATATATGTAGGTGATTTTAGTAGGTTTAAATCGTATACTTTGACTGTTGCTGCTTTTTACCTACCAAGAAAAAAAAAATCCTTTTTGTATTCTATAACCAATGAAAATAATTAGAAACTAATAAATCTAATTAATTACAAACAATAAATTAAATAATAAATTAATAGTAAAATAACAATTAAAAAATAATGTAAATATTCTTACTAAAGTAGGAGTAAGAGTTAGTACTTACAAGACTAGGCTTATCTAAGCCAGAAAGTATAGGTGCGATATAGATGGAACAAAGAAACGTGAAGACGATGGGTTTATTGAACAAACGAGGGAGGCAAGTTATTTGTAGACTTTGTGTCCAAGGTCACGTTGATAAAGAGGGTGACGGAAGCGAATGAATGCTTTTTATGAAAGTATAAGGTCGGGAAGTGAAGAAGCTTATGACGAATAATTACCAAGAGGTTAGAGAAAATAATGCCAAGCGTTAAAACGTTAGAGAGGTGAACTATGTAGCCAAGTGAGGTACCAACGGATGAGCATTAGAGAATACTTGTCGAAGCATGCAATCTAAGGTATAAAGAAGATATGAATTTGTACTATAATTTATATGTTTAATAATATTTATTTTATGTTTAATTAATTCTGGGGTAAAAGGAATAATCACCATATAATTCTATGAACTATGCGGCTTGCATAATCATTTAGCACACTGCCATTTTTACCAACTTATTTAGCTGATGACATTCATTATTATGACTGTATCACTATTTTGTGTGTATGATATTAGATATTGATATGCATATTAATTATTCTTCAAACATTGCTTTGGAACTGCTATTTGAACCACATTGGGCGTTCAGGACACCCATTCTGTCAATAGCTTATTTTTACCTGATATTTTGTGCAAAATTTATATCACAATGATATTTGAAATGTTTGTGATCTGAAATTTGTTTTTGGAAACAGTTCCAACTACTATTTTTTTTTTTTTATGACTACTAGGTCTCAAATGAAGTGCAACATAAGTGAATGCAACCATACACGATGGCAAATATTGATGCAGATATGGTATCAACGTATTTAATTTACTGAACGAACTTGAAAAATAAAACTATGAACTTAATTCCATTAAAAGTTTCACAATAAAAATACCACTTTCACAAGCACTTTTTGATTTGTTATCTTGTCTTTATATATTAAGTTTATCATTTAATATCTAAAGAAGAGTTCTTGTCCGATTTCTCATCTTTCATATATATACCTATCAATTAACCTGCAAATTACATGCTCACCCTTCAACAGCAGTGAACCAAGTTGTAGTTGTCTCTTTCCACTCCATCTCCACATTGCATACTTGGAGAAACCCTAAAGCAGTTACTATTTAGCCTTATACCTCCTTGTAAGTCTTTCGACAGTAAACAGTTAAATAGCATTTTTAGTTTGATATGCAAATGCAACTGCTGAAAACCTTTTATATGTTTTGGGAATGACTCTACTTCCGCAGTAGCGACCTTACCACACAGGTATCCCTAGAAGAGTGTGCTCCTCTCGAAACGCTTAAATAACCTTGTCCTTAATTATGATAAATGTGTATTATGCACAATTTCGCCCTAATTGTGCAATCTACACTGCACAACAGCCGGCCGGAATCATACTTTTGCTTTCCACAGGCTTTGTTATCGGCACGTAGCACATGAAGAGATGTTAGTGCACGTAGCCTCAAGGCCTGTTGTGTATACAGAAGTCTCAGAGAAATAAATATCCGCAATCCTTTGCCATTTCTGCGTAACAGCGCTTCTTTCTGCGTCTGAGAATCACAGGGACGTGCCACAATATTAAAAATCATGCAATTAATTAAATCATGACTGTTATATTCCGTGAAAATGCAAAAATGCAGTCATCCCATGCGGATATTAAACATTTGTGGTAGGTGTAAAAATGGATGAATGAAGAGTGAGTTTCAGTTTCAGTCAATGTTGTTGCTATTGTTATTGTTATTGTTGCTATATAATATTTGTTGAGTGCATGTAGTAAATGCATCATAATGCGTTATTTGTGCTACAACCTCAGCTTTGTTATGACACTGCAAGTAATAGTGCCATGTATGCTACTCTGGAATCCTTCCATAAAGGAATTGTTGGTTCTGTTTTTATTTTATTTTGGTCTGCCTTGCATTTTGGTATTACTACTTTTGTGTTTTTTGTTGTTTTGCTACTGGAAATGTGTACACACATTTGAAAATTACTTTCAACGCTGACAACGATAGTCCATGTTCACAGTAAGTAGCTAAATGTTACACATTCCACGAGCATAGCCTAGGACAACACTGTACAAAATGTAACAACACCGTACACTGGTCGACAGGACGACAGTCTCCGTTAACATGGTGCCACAAGGCAGGCTACAGCAGTCTACAGCAGACTACAGCAGCAATACGAAGTACGTGACTTCATGACTTTACAAAGAGATTGTTTAAATATGCACAAGGGAGTGGGTACACTTTTTCTTCGCAACCATTTCCTGCTACCATTTCAGCATAATTTTGTATTCTTTTTATTTAATTTACTTCATTTTTTCTCTTCAGTCTACTTCTGTGAGAAATTCAATTTGGAACATTCAAAGCTTTAAATGCAAATCCGGTTCCCGAATGCTGAATGCAGTTTAAGTTTTAAGCACCGTTGCCGTACCATTGTAATTGGATAATTAATTCTTTGGCAAGTAAAAATATATGCTATGTATGCATATTGAAGACATACCCCCAATGTGTTCCAAAAGTCAATAGAGAACATTGGTTTCTTGAACATGAAATTTCCTAATACTTAGTGGGATGAACCTATGCATAAATATTATTCAGCGAGATTATATACTACTAAAAAATATTGGTCTTGTTATGGCAAACTTCCTGGGTCTACCCATTTCTATAGCCAGTTGAGAACACATTATGGTATTTCTTAAAATAATAAAAATTTATAACAATTTATGCAATTATCTTACATATTAAATAAGATATTTTTATTGTATCTTATACAAAGAGTAGAGCAAGCACCAGGAACACATCCAGTGAAGCACCGTAGCAGGCTAAACTGTCAGCTTTCTCGTTCCCTTCTATTTTCCTATGTCCAGGAATCCAGATGAGGGTGCTGTCAGCCAACCGCTTTAGCTCGTTAATCACCTCTTTACATTCATTTACTATATTCGATTTTGTTGTGAAGGATTCAAAGGCTGCCAATAAAGATAGTCACACTACATCTGTTCTTGATGTGACTTGCAATTTGCCGAGAAACTTCTATAATTGATAGGATTGAATGAATGAAAAATCGTGGCCTCATTAGGTAGCCTAAAAGAGTTATTTATGTTTTCAAATGGCGCGAAGTTTTCTGCTCTTGCCCTGCAGTTAATTTTCTTGCCGTCCATATAGATTGAGATCATCAATATTAATCAGTGTTTTTTTTACAAAAAAAAAAAAGCTATGTATAATTTTAATATTTAAGTACTATAATAACATTAAGAAGTTGGCAATTTTAAGGAAATCAAATTTGTATGTGATTCCAAGCTAATATCTTAAATAAACTCAGAAAGCTCTTGTGGCTTTGTATTTATGTATGTTAATATATAACTCAGCTCCACTTAAAATATTGTATATACGTATGTATATACAGTCGCTTAAAATGAATAGAAATATTATAGAAAGGTAAAGTGTAGAAAAGATTAGGGAAGAAATGGTTGTTTTCATGGTAACTTGACTACGTTTTGCTGCATTTTTGAATTGAAATAAAAAAACTTAGAAAATATTTAATAATATCTAGAAAATCTCTGCAGCAAAGCAGCAAAGTGCGTTCACATTTAAAATTTAAATATTTGTTATTTTTCGAAACAGTGACAGCGATTATGTGGCGCGGTAAGGCAATGCATGTGGTCTAAGTTAAGCTGTGGAGCTGGTGCATCACCAGTAACCCGAAATGGTTCTGTCTACGTTACTGTGTCCCCTCTCGAGTATTTTACTATATAGAAACATAGGATGTTTTGTGTTTGGCTGTGCGCCAACATTTTTTGATTGAATTTTTCGCTTTCCTTCTTTTTTCTTGTTTTTATTATTCCAAACAAACAATTTGGAAAAATGCTATGCGAATTGCGCGAAAAACGCCAAAATACGAGCACCATAAATTCCAACAAACAGACAAAGATAAGAATTCCACAAACACACATTCACCAGGATTCGGTGCATAGCTGCAGCGGAGCGACATAACCTTAACTGGAATGACGTGGCGAACCAGTTTGTAACGAGTTTTCTTGAGATACAAGAAACAAAATACTTTTGGTACCAGCAGCCAAAGTTTGTTTTACTTTACGAGTAGTAAAGTTTCACATGTGCACGCTAAACAATTTGGATTGCTCGAGAAGACTGCAGACTGCAGACTGCAATTTTGCCTTCGAAGGAAATTTATCCTTAATGTTATTCATTTGCTAATAATAACAATATTTTAACTAAACTAAATCGAAAACAGCATCTTCGAATATCTAACACAAATGCACATAACAATTTTACACAAAACTGAATATAAGATTTTCAGATCCGCCCCTCGTAATGGTTCTTTACCACAAGTTCAAATGTTTTTCATGTTTTTTTTATTTTTGTTGAAATTTGCATAGAAATTTGTGCAAATGCTGCCACATTAAACGAAAAAATTCCCAGTACAACAAATGCAAGATTTTTGATAAGAAAATATCAAATAAAAAGTTCACAAATGTACGGATTGATAATTGTGTCATCATAGCAAACATCGCTGATGGGAATGTAGAAGCCAAAATTAAATGTTAATGCCGCCGTGCAGGAGATGAAATTTGCACATGCAAATATTTGGAAAATACTCGTAGTTAAAAATCAAATGCATTCAAGACTCAGAAAGCATTTGTATACGTGTCTTGCAGAAAGGAAACAATCCAAAACGTGATTAAAGTCACAACCCACAACAAATGTTACCTACTTTGACAAGCGAGCGATATTTTATAATTTCAAAAAAAGGTAATCAATCTACAGAGAAGCACCAAATACTATTATTATTATTTATCTATTATTTATTATTGATCCAAAAAATTTAAATCTAAATTTACAATAACATATTTATTGTGTGTCACCAAATAGTGTCAGATTTAGAAGAACTATTAAGGCCCTATGCCACACTAGGGGAAATGGACAATAGCAGTACTAGTAAATAATTGGAGTACATATGATTATCAATGACATACAATCATGGACATAACTTACAGATATAGCATATGAGACGTTTCTCTCCATAATACTGTAGCAGAAGTAATATTTCATAAAAAGAAGAAGAAGGTAGATCGATGCAGAAAGTGTATATGGAGGCAGTCATCAACAGCAACCGAAAACCATTGAAATTCCAGATGTGTCGACTTCTTTGAAATTTTTATATATATAAATAAGATCATCTGCCTGAAAAACCGTAAGTACCTAAAAAAAAAACCATATGAACCTAAATCAATTTAAGCTACTATAATCAAAAAGAGTATGGATCAAAATAATAAAGCTTTTGTATTGAAAGATTCAGTGCAGATTATCTGCATTAAAAGTACTATAATTTTGAGTTTCGATTAAAATTATTTTTTCCTAATAGATAAAGTTTTTATTTTTCAAATATTTTTTTTTTTCAAAAAAATATAAATACCAGATAAGACAGGAAAAAATAGTAATTTCTAACCATAAACCAAAGATAGCAACTATGAAGTGTAGACTATCGAGTTCTTCAACATTCAGACATAAAAAGGCAGTTTCCAAAAAAAATGTAAATCGAAGTTGTTGTGAAATATTTATCTCAAAAATGGAATTGATATCAATAGCTTACGGAATAATATCTTTGGTCAATTAATTCAAATTTACTGGGAACTAATTATGTACTAATATTAAAAGATATTTGTTGTCACTATTGAGTTTTCTCATAAGTTTTGCATCTTCTAATAACAACCACTTAAAAGAATACTAATAGTGACAATATACTCTGCTAATTTTATTATTACATTAAGGCCTGCTTTTTTTTAAGTGGTTTACGATATTAAGCGTTACGATATTCAAATTTACTGAAGAACTAATAGGTGAATTCGCTTTAAAGTCAATCACAATGAGTCCACAAAGCATCTCTCAAAAACTAAATTAGCGTTTCAATTTTGTGCACCAGTGTCTTATTGTAGCGTCAGTTGGTCCACAATTATTTGCTTAATGGAAAACTGGAATATAAATAAAAGAAGTGGCTATTAGGGAATCGTTTCGGGTAACCATCAGATTTACAAGTTTAATATGTTCCGCTTCAGTAGAATAGAGTTCAAGCTTTTGTTAAGTTATCAGACCGATAATCATTACCTATGTTACCATCCTATGAAAATAGATTGAAAATCGTTTTTAACAATTCATTTTTTAACAATTTTATTTGTATATTGCTACGAATAATGAAAATTCTGCTTATTAAAATGATCAGGGACCGCAAGATTAATCCGATCAAAAAATATTTAAAGGATAGCGCCCTGAAATTACTTACGAAAACTGACAGGCTTACCAACATCGCATTTTCAAATCTCAGAATGGTTACGGGCTCCTTGGGGAGGTATGCAGATCTGAGGTCAATTATTGCTTAGTCTGATGCAATGATAAACAATAATCCAGTCAAGGCGTAGAGAGGGATTATGAAGAAGCCTCGCAGTTAATAGAGAGTAAAAGTGTTCAAGTGCACTGACTCAATTAGCCTCAACATATATATGTGTACTATAGAAAGACTTAACAATACTAGCAAACATTTTATAATTCTAAGATATGTTCTTTTTGGCATATGTGTGCAATGTACATTGTATTTTAAATAATATTAAAAAGTAATTTAAAAAAAAGAAAAAAAATATTATACATATACATTATACATATACATATACATAAATTATATATATAAAAATAAAAAAAGCAAGTGAAGTGAATAAGACAATATGGGACGTACCATGTAATGTCTTGAATCCATATGTCTTTCTTAGATATCAGGCCTACAAAACATAACTCATCCATAACCAACAATTTGAACAGAGAGTTATATACATATAATTATAAATTATTATATAAACTTTTTTTTTGAGCTATTTGGGGAAAGACTCATTATAAAATAAAAACTGTTCTTGTAAAAATATTCTTGATAGTTTCTGGACTGTACTGGATTATCCCAACTCTAAACGTTCAATTTAGTTTATAAAAATTATTCTTTTAAAATAATTAAATTATAAAAATATAATTTAAATTTCATTAAAATATTTGTAAATTATTAATTTAGATAAAATTAAATAATTTGTTTTCAAATTACAAAGTAACAAAGTAACAAATTTCTATTCCCGAAGTGATTTTCACTGAATATTCTACCAAAGAACATTGTGTGATTTATTATTACGCCAATTTTATAAGGACTTTAATCTCTTCAGTGATTAGAGTGTAATAAATAATTTTCATGACAACCACATAAAAACTCATCATCAATGCTATTAGTTATATTACAATACGTTACAAAGGTATATTTTTATAACAAGAAAATAATTTATGATAGATGATGATATTTTATAAATACACTTTGTTTTTTAAATTACATTCAAGTTCAGTGCTGTTGACTTCAGATGTCTAAGGAATTTCAAATTTTAATGGATTTTGCTTAACAAATTATAAACAAAGATTTCACTTCCTGCCACATTTTTCAAGTGTTGCCTTCTTTGCGTATATGCTCTTCCTTTATTATTTTATTAACTTTATCATTCAGCTGTCATATAAATATCACTGGCATACCCACACATGTCAACCTCTTGGCACCAGCCTTGTCAGTGTGAATCAAACCCATTTTTTCTCCCAACCTCCATGTGATGAGCACACATTCTCCGGTTCGGCATCATCAATAACACAGACAGATTTTCATATTAAGTCCATGGGCAGCTGAACCAATCGCTACGATAAAAATATCTTTTCGAGTAAAATCAAGAAAATTTCTTGACAGTAATTACCAATACCACCATTTTCAGCTTCTACACGAAAATTGAAGTTTTATGTTAACAACAACTAACATCAGATACCCAAATGAGACTTAACTTCATTATAATCATGTAAGCAAAAGCAGGAAGCACGAGTATGAAGTCAATGTGGTTCTATCACATTAAAGACGTAAGAAAGATTTGCTCTAGAAAGTATTGAAATATATATTAAAAGAATTAAAGTAATAATTTTAATCGTTTTGTCTTGTTTTTTAATGTATTTAAATAAATAAATCCATTAATCCATTAAGCAAAAAAATTACCATTTGTTGATATGAAATTAATTGAATAAATGAATTAATTAAGTTAACATGTTAAGTTTTATGCAAATTGTTATAAATTAAATCAAAATAACATATAGAAAAAGTAAAAATTAAGATAAAATAAAAAAAAAACAATATAAAATAAAAAAATGCAATATTATTAAATGAATTATAATTAAATATAATATATATAATATATATTAGTGTGTATAATATATATGTATATAATATATATCATATAATGAAATAAACTTGAAAAAAAAATAAACAAAATTAAAAAAATTAGAACAAAATGAAATTAAATAAAATAAAAGTCAAAAATATATAAAATTAAATCGAATATACTAAAATAAAATAAATTCAAACTGAAAACCAATATAAAATAAATGAAAACACATAAAATAAAATAATAAATTGATATACAATAAAGCAATATAAAATATAATACAATAAAATTAAATAAATTAAAATAAAATAATAAAAAAAAAATTATATAAAAAAATATAAAATTAAATTAAGAATAAAAATAAAAAGAAAAATAAAACAAAATAAAATAAGTTGAAACATATAGAATAAAATAAAACAAAAAATACAATTATGTAAACTTGAATAGAATAAAATAAAATAAAATTAAAGAACTAAAATGAAATGAATAACAAAAAAAAATTAAAAAATACAAAATAAAATAAATTGAAATGTAATAATAATAGTAATAGTAAATAATAGTAAATAATAATAATAGTAATAATAATAGTAAATAGTTTTATTATATAATAATAATAATAAAATATAATAAATAATATTATGAAATATAATATAATAAAATTAAATAAAACTAAAATAATAGAAAAAAATAAAACATAATTTAAAGAAAAATAAGTAAAATGAAAATAAAAATTAAAAAAAAATAAAAAAAAATAGACCAAAATAAAATAAGCTGAAAAATTATAAAATAAAACAAAAATAAAATTATGTGAACTAAAATAAAATAAAATTAAAAAAAAAAATTAGAGGTGCACTGACTCTTTGATTCAAATTTGGCAAGACCGGAGTTTGATTCCTGGTACTTGCAGTCTCAAAAAATTATTAACGAATTATTAAATACAAGAATTATTTGCAAGACCCCACTGATGATGGGTATTTGGCGAAACAGCTGTATAGTCAGCTGAAAATTCAATTAATTAAAATAATATAATATGAATTTTTGTTGTTGTAGTTCACCATTGTTCGAAAAACTTCTTTAAAGAAATAAAATAAAATTAAAAATAAAAATAAAATAAAAAACTACATGAAACAAAACAGAGTAATATTAAATAAACTAAAAAAACACAAAACAAAAAAAATGATATTAAATAAACTAAAATAAAACAAAAAAAAATTTCATTAAATGAAAATAAAATAAAAATAATCAAATGAAATTTGTTTAAAATATTCCTATAAGCCTGAGCACAGAGACTAAATTATAAAACAGATACAGACAACTGTGTCTGTATCAGATGACACAGGATATTTTTTATGTATTTTATAATTTCTATTCTCTTTTTTTTTTTTTGTTGTTATTATTATAATTGTATTTACTATAATTGTAAATAATAACTATACTTATAATTGTATCTTTCCCGCTATAACTTTTACATTGTATATTTTGTTAGTTTTCCTGAAGATGACTATGGAAGATAGTCGAATTATTGAAAAATATCTTTTAAAAAAAATTTGTTTTAAATATAAATAGTAAATCATAGACTTTTATTTTTATTTAAATAACCAGGGCTACTGTCATAGTAACCAGGGCTGAGAGGGCTACTCTCATAAATTATTAAGGATAAAGGATAAAGGATAAAATTTTTATAAATAATATAAATAAAGTTCATACCCGATAAATATAGCAGCAAATGTTTGCCTTGAACTCGAGCTTCGGAAAATCTCGACTGGAGTTTCGTTCACCTTTTTGGAATCGCCTCGAGTTGAGTTCATCAAGACTTCAAATGGCGAGTTCGCCTAGAATTACAATCGAGTTCGTCAGAACTCCAAATTTACTTTTTTCATATTAACTCGAATTCGAGTTAAGTTTGCTAAAACTTCACATATCCCTATGTTCACTATATGTTGTAATAGTACAAACTCTTCCCATATATTTCTTCATAAGTGCAGTTTTTGCAACAGCTTAGGGTTTTTTTTCTTACTTTTAAATCTACTTCAGTATGAGATTTTAGCATTTATTGTATCAATTTTATTCTATTTGATGTTTGTTGAAATTCCGTTCGTTCTGCAGGATGTACTCTTAGCGTTTTATTGCACTGCTATTGACACGCCCATTACCGTGCGTTCTACACCTACAAAAGGTTGCCATTGGTGTTATATGTAGTGCTACAACGTTTACGATTGCAGTGCTGTACTATGCTTTCGAGAGGCGGTTGAGTGGTGGTCCTTGGAAAAGTGTCAGCGTGCCAAATTCGGTTGCATGCTTGATAAGAAAAACCACAATTTCATAGTGAATCCAGCAGTAAGTACGAGTTTATATACAAACATTTCAGTTAAATATACTGTACTTTTCAATTGCTATTGTTATTATCTTTTATTTGATCCTTTAGAGGTGCAAATAAAATGATGCATGCATGAAGAAAATACTTCCTTCAACAAACAAAACTCAAAAACATATTTAAACATTTTGTAAATGTGAAGTGACTGAAGTGAAGTCTCGAAATCTGCAAATATTTTTTCACGTAAGATCTAAAGTTTCAACAAAACATACAACTTTGATTTAAACTCTTAATAAAAAAAGAATAAATATTCTTCATACAGAATTTTTAAAAATATTTTCATAAGAATGAAAGCATATATATTTTATATTTAGAAGTAATTTTCAATATAAAACAAGATTTTTATTACGGAACAAAGTTATACAAAAAGAATATATTTGATTACTTAAATCAAAAGACCATCCCGGTTATCTTGGAAATTTCAACTTCAAAAACGAATGATTCAAATAATTTGAATCATATATTAATTTGTTATTCATCAAACAAACTCATTTGATCTTAAATATATCTATTCAGCTAAATGGATGGAAAAATTGGCAGTACATAATGTCTCGCCAACATGTTGTGAATGATAGTCTGTCATCCAAAAACTTGCATTCGTCATTTAAGTGTAATTTTTGTGTGTTTGCACTAACACATTTACATCTTGCGAAGCACACTTACAGCGTGCATAAACACCCTTATTCTTTAAAAATGTTGCTTGAATAACAACTCTTGAATGTGAGAATGTTCAAGTTCGGTCGATAGAATCAATTTGAGCAAAAAGACCGCAACTTGAATGACATTCAAAAATGATAGTCTGCACCGCGCTTAAGGAAATCATCCCAAGATATAGGATGTCGCATTTTTGTACTACCAGCCTTTAAGCTATCCCGTTAAGTGGTAGTTTATTCGCCATGATAACTTTTAAGGGTAATATTTATGGATAAGATTTGCTAATAAGTTCAAGGATTTTTTACTAACCAATACCATCATTTGCTGCCATTCAATCAATGAAATTTGGTCGATCTTTTTGTCTGTAATTTTATAAGTTTAACTCATCATATATCTCTCTCTCCTAATATACAAAACAGCTCCGTGAATTTTAAAAGAATTTTGATTATAAATAATGACCATGAGCAGGAACGTTTTATAAGTAAAGCATATAAATGAATAAACTAATGATAACATTTAAAGGAAAACGCTGCTACTACTGAATATTCAAAAACTATACATTGAGTATCACAAAATCAATTGATGAAGTTATTTATGTTAGGTAATGGTGTTCCATTATGGTTCTAGGAATCTTATTGAAAAATGACAACCTTAACTAAATATTTGATATTAATGATATATGAAGTAGGATGGATAAAGCTTCTATCTGATCAAGTCTCTGAAACAGCACCGTCACATTAGTGCCATAATTTTTTCTATTGTAATTATTCAATATCCACACTAATAACGTACTTTTTAATCCTTTTAAATGTATTTGCTGTTAGTTTCAATTTCATATTTCGATAATGTGGATGGATAGCTTAATCAATAATAAATTAACTTCATTAACATAAAACCTATCTACTGTACATTCCTAGCATTCTTTATATAATGAAACTATAAAATAAATGAGAAAAGTGCTTTAATATATCATTTTGGTATATGATTTAAATATGTATTGTTACAAATAAAACTATTTACAGAAATTCATTACAATATTTTCTACTTTTTTGTACTGTATTATACAAATAAATTTCAATAATAAATTTTTTGGTGTTTTATTGGCATTATTAAACAACAGTGCTTATTAAAAACGTTTCCAAATAGTTGTATTCGACGGAAACTAAAAGAACACTAAAAGAACACTAAAAAGACACTACCCTCGTATACTATTTTAGTGTTTCGGACATGTCGCTTTCATTTTTTGT